>NC_066581.1:209952216-210271661 GCF_024323335.1 Lathyrus oleraceus
TTCCGCCACATGCGGTTAATTAAGAACAAGAGTGATGGAAGGTTTTCACTGATGATAGCCAATAGGGTAGTCCCTAGCATTATCTTACCTTGCCTGAATCACATCAATGTGTGAGTAAGGGTAAACTGGACCTATAACCTGAATGTTGGTGCTGACGCCGATTCGGTGCCCATGGACATTCATGAGAATGTCACTGCTGATGGTGACACTGGTGATGAGTTTGACCAGAGAGAGCGAGTCTCTCCTGTACACCAGACCCCACCATACCACTCACCTCATATTCCTGCTTCACCTGCACACACCACACACTTTTATGACTATTTTGCAGGTACTTCCTCCAGAGCTACGCATGCCACGCCTGATAATATACTCAATGAGATGCGTGCCCAAAACACCACTGAAGTTGAGAGAGACAGCCTGATAAATGTTATGCATCAATAAAAAATAGGTATGGTGCATCATATAGGCCAAATCCAAACATAACAAGCAACAATGATGAAGCACGTGGGTTAGATGCAAGCCTTTCATACAAATATAACAAAAGACATGCTACTGATCTAGGACGCCCAAGTTGCACTTCTAGGGCGCCTGCGACACTTAAGGGCAACCCAGGACACCATGGTAGGTAACATTCATCAGGTTCATACATTACAAACCTCCACGGTGGAGCAGGCACAATAGTGGCAAACCTTTCAAGCTTCTATGGAGCACCGCCACCAAGAGATGCTAGAACATCTCCAGTTTTCTCAAGCAGTTAGGGATCACCGTAACAACCAATTGAATTATTTATCTGAGCGGTTGGCTAGCATGGATGTCCAGATGCAGGGAGAACATGGTCAAGGTGGACAAGGCGGTTGGAGTCAAGGCCAAGGCAAATATTGCTTATATCATCCAGGTTCTTCATTTCTTTTTCTTACTTTCATCAAAACATTAAGGATAATGTTTGGTTTAAGTGTGGGAGAGGAACTTTATCGCTTTCATTTTTACTGTTTTCTAGTTAAATTTACTATTTTTAGTTAATTTCATGATTTTGGGATTTTATATGTTTTTACATTTTAGTAGTGTTAGTAGAGTCGTTGCATGTGTAGTCGAGTCTTTATGCATGGTTTTCTGTTGCTTATTAATTCCCCACTTTCTTTAGCCATACCCAATTTTTTTGACTTAGACTGACAATACATATTTTGAAAGTTTTAAGCTATAGACAATACTTAGGATATATTGTAAAAACTTGGGAAAACTTTACAAGATCGGTATCATTCTAACACCGTAAATCTCCTGAATATGGATATCAATTTGAGTACTTGTCATGTCACAAACTTAAACTCCCATCTTTGATTTTCCTTAAGTAGTTTATTCAGCCATCAACTTCATCCCAAACATACATTACACGAGAAATTGATGCAAATAAGTATATGATCCTAAGCTTAAAAGAGAAAAGAAAGATCAAATTAATAAGGATGTTCCTTATAAGTTAGGTGACCCTCACTCGGTCATATAACCCAATGGCACAAGCCTCTTTTTGATAATATCAATCACGCCAAAGTGCGAAGAAAAGAAGAGAATATATATATATATATATATATATATATATATATATATATATATATATACGGATCATAGTCACTAATATATTCTCGTGCTATGAGTGTGGAAGGATAACATGCTTAATGTGATTGCACTAGAATGAAAAAGGTTAGAGAGAATGATGAGTAAATTAGGCTTAGACATGACGACATGATTCAAATTGATTTGTATAGGGGGAAACTTATGTCTGCACCATGCAGATTTGTGTTTCCATGATATCCTTAGTGAGGAAGTTAATACCTATTGATGCAACTCTAACCGTGATTGAGTTTATAGCCTAGAATAAGTATCCAATTGCAACTGTTTTCATGAGTCTTGATTTCAACATGCTGCATAATTTTCAAAAGCCTTTTTCATAGGTGTAGCAATTTCTTAAGGACAAGCAAAAGTTTAAGTGTGTGAGAGTTTGATAACACCGAAAAACATAGTTTATTCTGACTCGATTTGCACATGTTTTATTATTATTTTATTGCATTTTTAGTATTATGTTTGTTTTTTATGCACGTTTCAGGTACGTTACGAGTAAGAGTCGATTTATGGAGAAATCAGACGAACATGGCGAAAAATGGAGAAAAATGGCAAAAATACACTTGCGGGGACCTCCATGGACCATGCCATGACTAGGCAGGCATGGAACCGACCAGAGAAGAAAAATGAAGTCTGAAGACAGAGTCCAAGGCTTGTGGTGACCGCCACATGCCTCATGGCGTTCGCCATGAACATCAAAAAGTGCCGAAAAAACTATTTGCACTTGTGGCGACCGCCATGAAATTCAGTTCCTGAAATAACGCAGCAGAAGGAATCAATCCTTCCCCATTTCCCCATATTTCTCTCCCACGAAGTCTACACAACCTAGACTTGGTTCAAAATGTATTTTCACTATAAAATGGTAATTTTGAGCAGTTTTTGGCATACAAGTTTGTACACAAATATTTTAGTTCTTAGTTTTAAGCAGATATTACACTGAAATAGTGATAGAGCTCTCACATTGGGGGACTCTCACACCATAGTTTTTAAGATCTGTATTTGTAATCTTGGATCAAAGTTGCAACATTTAAAGTTATTTTCCCATTCAGTTTAGTTTACTCAAAGTACTTTCGGGTTTAATTCCAGTTACAGGTTTTTCATAATTAGCGAGAGCGTTTTAGGATTAATTAGAACTTCTTGTTTTTCAAAAAGTATTTCCTGATTGCAAATAGGCTAGCGGGAGCACGCATTTGGTCTGGAGGTATATCTAGAGTCAATAAAATGAGAGTGTGAGATAAAGGCTTTTAAATTAATATTTCTCCACTGAAAAGTGATTTAATATATTAACACACACCAATAAATTATTGAGTCCCCAAGGTATGATGGGATACACATTCCTGTTGGTGTAAGCCCTAGAGGTTAATACTTTTGGTACTTGTATCGAATTATTTATTAATAATAAAAGGCTTTTTCTTTATTATGTTTGTTTAATAAAGTCCATAGAATAGCTAGTCCGTTTAATGTATCAAGTGTGACTTAATCATGAGATCATATTAAACATAAGGACACTATTCTTAAAGTATCCATAGTCGAGCTTTATTGTGAAGTGGGATAATATTAAAGCATTAAGACTATTATGTATATAGATTGATGATCACATCTCATGGATCATGGATAAGGAGTTATCAAGTCTTAAACATAGGTATGAATATTAAGAGTAATATTTATACTGGATTGACCCGCTATGAGAATACTATATAGAATGTTATGCAAAGTGTCATAAGTTATTCTCATGGTGATAATGGTGTATACCACCCTTCGACCTAAAACCACTATGGATCCTAGATGTGGAGTCGAGTGCCTTATTGCTGATCAAACATTGTCCGTAATTGGATGACCATACAGACAATTGATGGGTACTCCACGAAGCATGCTGAGGGACATGAGTGACCTAGATGGAATTTACCCATCCTACGTAACAGGATAAATGTCTACCGGCCCAATATTGAACTGGACAAGGATGACACGGTCTATGCCTTGTGTTCAATATAGACATAAGGGCAAAAGGGTAATTATACACATAAGTATTAACACAAAAGGATTTGTCAGATCACATGACATTTTCGTGTCTTAGGTAGAAGTGATGTGTTGCTAGATACCGCTTACTGTTTATTATGTTAAATACATGATTTAATATAATTGCTAATGTCACAAAAACCTACAGGGTCACACACAAAAGGATGGATTGATGAGAGATAGAGTAACTAGGGAACACCATGAGGTACGGTGTATTTAAGTGAATTGCAGAACATCATAAGGTACGGTGTACTTAAGTAGAATACGAAATATGGTAAGGTACCACACGCTTAAGTGATTTTGGCATATCATAAGATATGGGCCACATACACTTAAGTGGAATTTTTAGCTTGCAGCCTACACAAGTGGTTCTATAAATAGAACCCTTGTGCAAAAGAATTTGTGCAGTTGTAATTTCATTTCTCTCTCTCTCTCTCTCTCTCTCTCACTCACTCAAAGCCTTCATTCGTAACAACTATCACTGAGATTGAAGGAATCCGTTCGTGTGGATTGAGTAGAGGCGTTGTCACCATTGAACGTTTGTGATTGCTCCGTAGATCTACATCAAAGGTTTCAATCTCCATAAGAGGTAACAATTCCACTGTGTTTTGGATCTCTCTTCTCCTTCTGTGGTAACAATTTTTTTGGATTGACACCGAAATCTGAGGATTGTCCTCAAACATGATCGAAAGTTGTATGTCTTGGAGAAACCTGTTCTTGAAGAGGAGCCTCCTAGTTCTGCACCTAAGGTAGAAAGAGATGCTTATAAGAAGCATGTTTATGATGCCAAAGAAACTGCTTGCCTCATGCTAGCTACCATGAACTCATAGTTGCAAAAGCAACACGAGAACATGGCAGCATTCGATATGATCGAACACTTGAAGATGCTCTATCAAGAGCAAGCAAGGCATGAAAGGTTTGAAGTTTCAAAAGCCCCTTTTCAAGGCAAGTTAGTTGAGGGAGCCCATGTAGGTCCCCATGTGCTCAAGATGAGTGGGTACGTGGAGAACCTTGAGAGGTTGGGTTTTCCCCTCGGAAAGGAACTTGCGACTGATTTGATCTTGCAATCATTGCCAGATAGATTCAGTCAATTTTTCCTTAATTTCAATATGAATGATATGGACAAATCTCTTCGTGAACTGTTATCCATGTTAAGAACTACTGAGCAGAATCTGAAGTCAAAAGGGAAGTCCATTCTGATGATCGGAAATGGAAAGAGACAGAACAAAAGACCCACCAAGCAAGGTGATAAAGGGAAAGGCAAGGAAGTTGCCAATCCCAAACCCAATGCTCCTGCTTTGAAGCCTAGTGGAGGCATAGCAAAGGAAGGCACCTGCTTCCATTGCGGTAAGACCGGACACTGGAAGAGAAACTGCCCAAAGTACCTGGAAGATATGAAGAATGGAGTAGAGACTTCAACTTTAGGTATTTTTGTTATTGAAATTAAGTTATCTACTTCTGCATCATGGGTATTAGATATTGGATGTGGTTCTCACATTTGTACCAATGCGCATGGGCTAAAAAGGAGTAGAGATTTGGCAAAAGGTGAAGTTGACCTACGAGTTGGCAATGGAGCAAAGGTTGTTGCTTTAGCCGTAGGAAATTATGTATTGACTTTACCCAGTGGTTTAATAATTCAGTTAGAGAACTGCTATTATTTACCTGTAATTAGCAGGATTATTATTTTTGTTTCTTGTTTGGACAAGTTTGGTTTTTCATTTATAATAAAGAACAATTGTTGCTCAATTTATTTGAATGATATATTCTATGCTACTGCACAAATGAGAAATGGACTATATGTCCTTGATCTTGAAATGCCTATTTATAACATTTATACTAAAAGGATGAAACCTAATGAGTTAAATCCAACTTACCTTTGGAATTGTCGATTAGGCCACATAAATGAGAAACGCATTTCCAAACTCCATAAAGACGGACTCTTGGACTCTTTTGATTATGAATCATGTGAGACATGTAGATCTTGTTTAATTGGAAAGATGACAAAGTCTCCATTCACAGGAAAAGGTGAAAGAGCTAATGATCTTTTGGCCCTCATACATACTGATGTATGTGGACCACTGAACATACCAGCCAGAGGAGGTTTTCAGTACTTCATCATATTTACTGGTGATTTCAGTAGATATGGTTATGTGTATTTAATGAAACACTAATAAAAGTCCTTTGAAAAGTTCAAGGAATTCAAGAATGAAGTACAAAAGCAACTAGGTAAGAATATTAAAACTCTTCGGTCAGATCGAGGTGGTGAGTATTTAAGCCTAGAGTTTGATGACCATCTGAAAGAGTGTGGGATCCTATCCCAACTTAGTCCTCCTGGAACACCTCAATGGAACAATGTATCTGAGAGAAGAAATCGAACCTTGTTAGACATGGTCCGATCCATGATGAGTCACGCCGATCTTCCAAACTCCTTTTGGGGACATGCACTATTGACAACAACTTACACACTTAACCGTGTTCCATCCAAAAAGGTTGAGAAGACACCATATGAGATATAGAGTGGTAAGAAACCACACATGTCTTACATGAAGATTTGAGGTTGCGAAGTTTATGTGAAACGACAAATTTCAACTAAGCTTGAGCCCAAATCTGACAAATGCTTATTTGTGGGGTATCCTAAAGAAACAAGAGGGTATTACTTCTACAATCCTTTTGAGGGCAAAGTGTTTGTCACTCGAACTGTAGTTTTCCTAGAAAAGGATTTTATTTCCAAAGGAATCAGTGGGAGGAAAGTAGAGCTTGAAGAAATTCAAGCATCACAAACCATTGATACACCTATGGAGGAATTAGAGCAGGAAACACAAGTAGTTATGGAAGAGCAACCTGCTCAAGTAGAACAAGACCAACGCAGGTCAAGCAGGATACGTCACCTACCTGAAAGATATGGATATCTCATAACTGATCAAGGTGATGTATTACTCATGGTTCAAGATAAGCCTGTGACCTACCAAGAGGCCATAACTGGTCCCGAGTCTGAGAAGTGGCTAGAAGCCATGAAATCTGAAATGGATTCCATGTACATAAACCAAGTTCGGACCTTGGTAGAGCCTCTTGTAGGAGTTAACCCTATAGGATGCAAGTGGGTCTTTAAAAAGAAGACTGACATAGATGGTAAGGTACATACCTATAAGGCAAGACTGGTTGCAAAAGGATATAAACAAATTCATGGGGTTGACTATGATGAAACCTTTTCACCAGTTGCAATGCTTAAATTTGTTCGGATTTTACTTTCTATCGCTGCATATCATGATTATTAAATATGGAAGATGGATGTCAAAACTGCTTTCCTTAATGAGAATCTTCTTGAGGATGTGTACATGACACAACCTGAAGGATTTGACATACCAGAAGAATCCCAAAAGATATGTAAGTTACAAAGATCAATCTATGGATTGAAGCAAACTTCCAGAAGCTGGAATCTTCGTTTTGATGAAACAGTAAAACAATATGGATTCATCAAGAACGAAGATGAGCCTTGTGTCTACAAGAAGGTTAGTGGAAGCATGATCGTTTTCCTGGTATTATATGTAGATGACATATTACTCATTGGAAACGATGTCCCTACCCTGCAACAAGTAAAGTCTTGGTTGGGGAAATGCTTTTCTATGAAGGACCTAGGTGAAGCAGCCTATATATTAGGAATCAGGATCTATAGAGATAGATCACATAAACTGCTTGGCCTAATTCAGAGTACATACATAGACAAAGTGCTGAGACGCTTTAATATGCATGATTCCAAGAAAGAATTCATACCTATGCAACATGTCTTATGTCTATCAAAAACACAATCCCCTTCAACTAAGGAAGAAAGGGATCGCATGAATAAGATTCCATATGCATCTACAATGGGATCTATCACGTATGCGATGTTATGTACTCGACCAGATGCCTCGTATGCTTTAAGTGCAACGAGTAGGTACCAATCTGATCCAGGTGATGCTCATTGGGTAGCTGTCAAGAATATCCTTAAGTATTTGAGAAGGACAAAGGACTCATTCTTGATATATGGAGGTCAGGAAGAGCTTGTTGTAATTGGATACACCGATGCTAGCTTCCAGACAGATAAGGATGACTTTAGATCACAATCTGGTTATGTGTTTTGCTTAAACGGTGATGCTGTGAGCTAGAAGAGTTCAAAGCAAGATACAATTGCTGATTCTACAATCGAGGCCGAGTATATTGCTGCCTCAAGTGTAGCAAAGAAAGTTATTTTGATCAAAAAGTTCATTGGTGAACTTGGCATAATTCCTAGCATTGTGGATCCCATTGGTCTCTATTGTGATAACAATGGTGCTATCGCACAAGCTAAGGAGCCTAGATCTCACTAACGATCCAAACACATGCTTAGGCGTTATCACCTCATTCGAGAGATAATAGATAAAGGAGATGTAAAACTATGCAGAGTACCTACACTTGACAATATTGCTGACCCACTGACAAAGCCTCTTGAACAGCAGAAGCATGATGGCCATACTAGATCTATGGGCATTAGGGGCATGCCTGATTGGCTCTAGTGCTAGTGGGAGATTTTTGGTTTAAGCCCTAAAGGTCAATACTTTTGATACTTGTATCAAATTATTTATTAATAATAAAAGGTTTTTTCTTTATTATGTTTGTTTAATAAAGTCCCTAGAATAGCTAGTTAGTTTAATGTATCAAGTCTGACTTAATCATGAGATCACATTAAACATAAGGACACTATTCTTAAAGTATCCATAGTCGAGCTTTACTGTGAAGTGGGATAACATTAAAGCATTAAGACTATTATGTATATAGACTGATGATCACATCTCATAGATCATGGATAAGGAGTTATCAAGTCTTAAACATAGGTATGAACATTAAGAGTAATATTTATACTGGATTGACCCGCTATGAGAATACTATATAAAATGTTATGCAAAGTTTCATAAGTTATTCTCATGGTGATAATGATGTATACCACCCTTCGACCTGAAACCACTATGGACCTTAGATGTAAAGTTGATTGCCTTATTGCTGATCAAACGTTGTCCGTAACTAGATGACCATAAAGACAGTTGATGAGTACTCCACGAAGCATGCTGAGGGACATGAGTGACCTAGATGGAATTTACCCATCCTGCGTAAGAGGATAAATGTCTATGGGTCCAATATTGAACTGGACAAGGATGACACGGTCTATGCTTTGTGTTCAATATAGACATAAGGGAAAAAGGGTAATTATACACATAGTATTATCACAAAAGGATTTTTCAGATCACATGACATTTTCGTGTCTTGGGTAGAAGTGATGTGTTGCTAGATACCGCTCACTGTTTATTATGTTAAATACATGATTTAATATAATTGCTAATGTCGCGAAAACCTATAGGGTCACACACAAAAGGACGAATTGATGAGAGATAGAGTAACTAAGGAACACCATAAGGTACTATGCACTTAAGTGAATTGTAGAACATCGTAAGGTACGGTGTACTTAAGTAGAATACGAAATATGGTAAGGTACCACACGCTTAAGTGATTTTGGCATATCATAAGATATAGGCCACATACACTTAAATGGGATTTTTAGCTTGCAGCCCACATAAGTGGTTCTATAAATAGAACCCTTGTGCAGAAGCATTTATGCAGTTGTAATTCCGTTTCTCTCTCTCTCTCACTCAAAGCCTTCATTCGTATCAGCTAGCACTGAGATTGAAGGAATCTGTTCGTGTGGACTGAGTAGAGGCATTGTCACCGTTCAACGTTCTTGATCACTCCGTAGATCTACATCAAAGGTTTCAATCGCCACAAGAGGTAACGATTTTATCACTCATCATGGTCATTCGTAAGGATCACTAAAGGAGATTTTTTTTAAAAATTCTGCTGCGTTTTGGATCGCCCTTCTCCTTCAATTCCGACCTCTCTTTTCTTCTATATTTTACATTCTTTAATTTAATTTAGGTATTAATTTCCGCCAAATCAAATTTTCACTAGCATTTACATAACACCAATAGATAATGATAAAATTGATTATTAGTCCATGTGGATTCAATATCTTTTAAAACTATACGATAAAACTCCGCACTTGGAGTTAGATATTTCGATAGACTCACTAAGTCGCAATCAGTTACCTTATTCGAGTTTGTTCCATATTTTGAGTCCAGTCACGTAACTCCATAACCCAATCAGGAAAGTACTTTCACACCTTTTCCGCCAATTATTAATATCCCGCATACCATTATCCCCCATCATTTATGGCTCTTGACCTCCCTACTTCTCGACCACTTAAAACATATTAGTGTCGTCACCTAACATATGTTGTCCTTGTCCCAGAGGTCATACCTATCCTTGAGGTCATTGCAGACTCTCCTTCGACGCCTCCATCATCATCGATCCGATCCTACAACCCGAATCCGATCTTTCGATTGCCCTTCGAAAATGTATACATCAAACACGAAATCTTTCTCCATATTATATTGATTTTTGTTATCATTGTCTTTCCCCTTTGCAGTAGACTTGTTTGTCCTCTTTGTCTTTTGTTTCTATTTTTAAAACTCCAAGTGAAGCATTATCTCACCCTGAGTGGAGGCATGCAATGACTGGTAATGTGTGCTCTTCAAAGAACTGGTTCCTCTACCCCTTGGAAAAATTTAGTAGGTTGTCGTTGGATTTATATAGTAAAGGTTGGTCCAAATGGTAAGATTGATCGATTTAAAGATGGCTTGGTAGCTAAAGGATACAGTCAGATTTTTAGATTGGATTATAGTGATACCTTCTCGCCTGTAGCCAAAATAGCATCTATTAGACTTCTTCTAGCCATTGCAGCCATTCGACATTGGCCTCTTCATCAACTTGACATCAAAAATGCTTTTTTACATGGTGATCTTGAAGAGGAAGTATATATAGAGCAACCACTTGGGTTTGTTGCTCAAGGGGAGTCATTGAATATGGTGTGTAGGTTATAGAGATCTCTTTATGGTCTTAAGCAATCTCTAAGAGCTTGGTTCGGCAAATTCAGTGTTATGGTACAATAGTTTGGTATGGTCTGTAGTGAAGCTGTCCATTCTGTTTTTTATCTTATTGTGTATGTAGATGATATTGCCATAACTTGTAGTGATCAACAGGGTATACTCCAGTTAAAACAAGATCTCTCAAATCAATTTCAGACAAAAGATCTTGGTAAACCCTGCTATTTCTTAGGTATTGAGGTAGCCCAATCTAAAGATGGTTTGGTGATTTCTCAGCGGAAATATGCTATGGATATTATGGAAGAAACAAGTTTTTTGAATGCTAAACCAGTTGATACTCTTATGGATCCAAGTGTCAAACTACTATCTAATCAGGGGACCCTCTATCTGACTCAGGAAGGTATATGAGATTGGTTGGAAAGTTGAATTATCTCACAATTACTCATCCAGACATTTCTTTTGAAATTAATGTGGTAAGTCATTCTTAAATTCCCCTTGTCAGGAACACATGTATGTTGTTATCCAGAATTATGAGATACATCAAATGTGCTCTAGGAAAAGGTCTAGCGTATGAAGATAAAGTACATACTCAAATAATTGGATACTCTGATGCTGATTGGGCAGGGTCATCCATTTATAGACGGTCCACCTCTGGGTATTGTGTACTTGTTGGAGGAAACCTTATATCTTGGAAAAGTAAGAAATAAAACGCAGTTGCAAGATCAAGCACTGAGGCAGAGTATAGGGCCATGACAATGGCAACATGTGAACTTATTTGGTTAAAATAGTTGCTCAAGGAACTTCAAATTGAAGAAGCAAGACCAATGACACTTATTTGTGATAATCAAGTTGCATTGCACATGCTTCAAATTTAGCCTTCCATGAGAGGACTAAACATAACGAGATATACTGTCATTTTGTCAGAGAGAAGATCGAGTCAGGTGACATCGTCACAAGCTTTGTCAATTCTAATGATCAATTGTAAAACGTGTTTACAAAATCCATGTGAAGCCCCATAACTAATTATATATGTAACGAGCTTGATGCATTTGACTTATATACTCAAGTTTGAGGGGGAGTGTTGATATTTGTAAATATATAGTGTTAAGAATATTTGTACATAGAATAGTCCCACATTGACTATATCATGTAATTAATTGCAATCTCTATCTATATAATAAAGTCTCCGTAGTGCTTTTCAAAACACACGGTTTATTCAAATGTATTTTATTCTTTTAATCTCTTTGTCATACCCCAAACTTTTTTCTCCCATTTTCATTTTCATCTGACTTTTGGTTTGTGATTCATCTACATATGCATTAGTATCATAGTACATTCATCCTACCATTTACATTAAGCATCTTGGATTCAGAGGTTCTTGTTACTTATGGTTGACAAATAACTAGGGTTTTGCCTAAGAATCAAGTTTAAGGATCTTTGGTGGTGCATTCAACTTGAAAATCCTATCTTATGAACCAAGTTCTATAAAACTCTAATTTGCTGACTTTTTGGCATTTGCGGACCATGTGTGTTGCATTTTGGTTTTAGGGTTTGATCAAGGCTTGAAGGGATTATGGTGATTATGTGTGTTAAACTTGTAGTGGATTCACTGGCCTTACATTTAGCCCTTAAGTCCATTCATTAAAGTTCATGCATTTCAAGTTTGGTTTACACAAGATTAATTCAGAAGTCACAAGTTGGATTTAAACCATACATATACTATGCATATATTATATTATAAAATAGGTGATATTAAAAACAAAATAATAAGAATTAATTCAGTTAATGGAAATACATTTGCTGGTCAAAGGTGATCCAAGAGACTGTGATACTGGGTAATAGAATGTCTAGGACATATGTTGTAACTCATACCACGAGCCGAACATCTACACCAAAAAAGTGAATATATTATTTAGAGATAATGATCGATAAAGTAAGTAAACATTATTAATGTTAAGAACTTACTTTTGTGCGTACGAGAATGTGAATAGGTTGTGATTGACGTGCGCTAGGGACGGTAGTCTGGACCAACCCCATGCTTGGAGCAAAACAACGCATCCAAAAAATATAGATGTGTCTTTGTGTGATTTTTTACACAAAGAGCTATAAAGATAAGCCAAACAAGCGAACCCCAACTATAAATTCTTATTTTATCTACATGTCTTAATAAAGGTAAATACATCACATGCATACTAGAACAACTACCTTCGGGAAATAAAAATAGACCAATTAAAAGCATAATATAACACCTAGTTTTTATTATTCGAGCTACTTCAGTAGAATTTTCATCTAACTTTAAGTTGTTGTAATATACCATAAGGCGCGAAAGGAGTATACATTGACCTCTCGAGTTATCCGCTAACAAGTCAGCACCCAAGAGTTCCATGCAAATTGAATTCGCATAGTTGGTTTCTCCATTTACTGCCTTACCCTCGATAGGAAGCCCAAATAACATGAACACATCTTCTAATGTTACAGTATGTTCACCAGTTAGAAACTAGAATATGTGTGTCTCGGGACGCCATCTTTCATATAAAGCTAGAATAAACTTATTATCAACCGACCAATATATGATTTTGCTAACATGTCCAAAACTGGCATGGTCGACATAAGGTTGAATCAACTCGTCGATGGTAACAAATTCATGGACATGAGTTCGAAACATAGAAACATCCTAAAAGACAAATAACAAAATAATTTTTTTCATACAAAAAATGTGTTAGAAAAATATAAGAAAATATGTTTTTGAATAAACACTTACATAAGTCGCTATATTGGCGATAATTCCTCAGTGTGATTCACCTATAATGAGTAGAGACATTTTTTCGTAGTGTTACAGATGAAGAAGTATTGGTTACTGATAAAAATATGAGAGATAAATGTGAAGAAGTGTTGATTGTTGATGAATAAGTGTTGGCTCTTATGTCTATTTATAATGAAAAGCATGTACTAGTGCCCATGCTAGAAATAAATGCGTCGCCATCTCAATTGGAGACCATATATAACATTTACATGCTAGTGCCATATCAATTGGCGACTTCCTAGGTGTTTAGCTGCATGGCTATGTTGTGGTAGGTCTTCCATGCATGGTTTTGTCAATAGGTTGCATGGATATGGAATTCAGTGCAAAATCTTGAGGGCATGCATAAAAGGCGCCAAACTGGATGGCGACTATGTACAAATTTCCAAAGTTGTCGCCAATTGGATTGGAGAGTGTTCTTGCATGCATTGTCTTGTCATGTTCTTCTATTAATGCTCTTAATTTTACTAATACCAACACAACTTCATTTCTCAAACCAACATAACTTCATTATCATACTATGTTATCTGCACCCAAATATATTATCAATGCTCACTGCAACGGTGATACATATGACTTTGATGTATACGAGTTTACTTTTTGAAACATCAAAACTATCTGATTTATAATCAAGAGAAATTCAAATTTCTTGCATTTGAAAAAACGAATATAAACATATCTAGGATCTTGTCCTGTGTCAAAAATCACATACCAGAATCCAATTTATTTCTAAAATAATCAATGTAAATTTTACCCGCTAAAGGTGCGAGAAGATGAATATGTTGCGTCATACCCCAATTTTGATCCTGAATCGTCAAATCAATACATACATCATAGCTTTTGCATCTCTGCATATCATAACATGCATTCTCTACCACATACTACCTAGAATGTCAGTCGAAATAATTTTTTGGATCTACAAGCAAACTGTAAGACCCCAATTTTAACCCTAAGATCCCTCATGGCATTATAACATTGCATTTGTATTTGCGTCAAGGATCATAGCATCTTGGCTCCTTACCTTCGGGTGGGAACACTGGTGAGTTGGTTTGAGATCACCAAGCATGCTTGAATTGTATATTATTGATTTTCTTCTTTTGTTTACTAACCAAAAGCACAAAAATATGTCACTAACGTCTTTTGTTTGTGGCTTGAGCAGTCACAAGATCCAAGGCTCATAAAGGCCCCTATGCTCATTGATATGGCTAGGTGACGATGAAAGCAAGCATGACAATGGTTCCCAAAGCTCTCATCCATCAAATGTGCCCCCAAGTATCTCAATTCATCATTTTGATCAAAGCAAACCAAAGGGTTTGAGGCTTGTTTCCCAAGGAAACCCTAATTCATCTGTGCATCAATTGTGCCTTGCTCATGAAGCAATCTCAACCCATGATCAAATACAATCAAGGGAAGTTCTTTAACTCATCATTTCATGCATATTTGAGCTTATTTGAGTGTCCTCAATCATCCATTCATTAAGATTTGAGGCATGGACTTGAGAAGTTGATCAGTCAATTCATCTGACCATTTTGAAGTACACTGAGACATAACTTTTAGTGTGTTCGTCAAATGGAGATGACCCCAAGAGAATAAATGTTCTTACGAATCATATGAACAACTTTCATGTTCATACAAAATTTATTTGAAGCTTTTAAGGTCATCATCCATTTCAAAACATTATAGGTCATTTTGACTGAAACCCTAATTTTAGGTCAACTTCCCATGAACATAACTCATTCATTTTTCATGATTTTGAGGTGGTATCAAATGCATTGGAAATTTTAATATGTCTACTTAATTTGTTATGTTGAGAAAATTTTCATAATCCTAAAATAAATACATGTGATAATGCAAAACATTATAGGTCACTTTTGACCAAAGGCATTGAAATGTGAAAAAGTCCAACTTCAAGTGCCCATAACTTTCTCATCAAAAATCCAAATGATGCTAAATTTAAGTACAAATTGAGTATCTTGAATATACCTACAACTTTTATGTTGAAGGGTTTATCATTTGGAGCTTTCATCATTGAAACAGAAGGGCTTGAAGTTTGGCCATTTTGGAAATTTTCACATGCACATGTTTTGCACCTTGCACTTTATGATCAATTTTCACCAATTTCCCAATTCCAAATGGAGTTTTGGTCAACATAACAATTAATCCTCATGCCAAGAGCTTTCCAACCATTACCCATAAGGCTATGTTTCATTTTTAGAAATGTCATTTTCGAAGAGAAGAATAATTTGGTGCATTTTTGGAAACTCATTGAAAACACATTGCATGAGCTCATCACATTACTTCTGCACGTCCATTTTAATTCCATTTGGTATCAGCTTGCAATTTTAATCAGAATTGGTCCCTCCATGCGCCTGTACAGGCCCATGCATGGAGGCCCTCTTCATCCATGCACATGCTTTGATCATGCTTCTACCTTGCCAATTGCTATATATAAAAGTGCATAGCTTCACAATTACACAACCTAAGGGCACCTGTTATGCTGCAAGAATCTCTCCATAGCCTCACTTAAAGGAACTTTCTCATTTCTCTTCAATTTTTCAGATCTGAATTTCAATTGCATTGATTGATTTTCTAGATCTATAGTTCCTAAACCTTGCTCATCTTCATCACTAGACTACACTGCAAGCAAGAGCTTTGAAGAATCGTGCTCTCAAGCTCCACATTTCATAGGTGGATATTTGAACTTATTTTCTTCGAAACTCATTGTATATAGCTTATTTCTTGCATTTACTGGGTTGTCTGAAGTCCTCTCGTCAGAGGCAATTGTTTTGTGCTTTGAATTTTGAAATTCCATCAAGTTTCAGTTGAACACCATTTTTTCCAACCTCTGATTTCTCTCTCCATGGAAGTCTAGAGTGGAATTGGTTGGCACAGGGGTGATGTACATCACCCCAGCTTTCGTTTAATATATGAATCGTGGCATTTGATGGAGGTTGCCATGTCTGCAACTCTTATCGGCGTTGGATGTCTCGCCGGAGAAGACGGTGGTGTACACCACCGTCCCAACTCCAGATCAATTCCTGGCCACGCGATCTTATTTCCAGATCTAATCTGGATCGTTCCATGTTATGACTTTTTTAATGGTAGCGTGTTATGCATTGACTAGTGTGTTTGGTAGGCGCGCGTATATGATCCGTTCGATGCGCCAACTTAATTAATGAGCTTTTGATCCAACGCCTCACGCTTTTTCACATTTTTAATTTCTGATTTTTATTTCCATTTTATTTCTTTTATTCTATTTCATTTCAAAAAACATATCTCACTCATTATTGGTCCAAAAAATGTGAGACCAATTGCATTTTTCTTCTTTTAATTTCTAGTTTCAAAAAATGATTTTTAATATTTTTTATTTTATCATTTGATATTTTTTGTGATTTTTCTCTTTTTTGTTTGTTTTTAATTTATTTAAAATAGTTTTTGATATTCAAAAAACACAAAAAATATTTTCTTAACCTCTTTGAATGATGATGGATCTATAAAAAATATTCTCATCAATTTATTAATTGATTTGAGATTTATTTGAGATTTTAATTCAATTAGGTTATGTTTATGCATTTTTTAATTGATTAAAAATAGTTTCTGATTTCAAAAAATGCTGAATTTTTTTGTCAAAACTTTGTTCGACCTTATTGAACTTAGGATGATTCACTTGGACTTTTCAAAGTTGATTTGAAGTGAATTTGAAGTTTGACCTTTAATTGATTATTTTAATTCAAGTATTATTTTAGTTTTGGAAAATACCAAAAATATTTTATTTGTTTCTTGACTTCTAATCTTCATTTTGCTTCTGTTTACTAATGTTTGACCTTGATTTCATCTATCTTTGGTCAATGTATGTTGGTTACCTCATTTTATTTCCATTAATGCACTTTCTTATTCATCTTCTTCTTCTTCTTCTTTTTCTTATTTTGACCAATGAGTTAAAGATTGGTGGTTAGCCTTGATACATGGGAGGTTTAACCTTCCTTGATTCAAATCTAATTCAACTTGATCATGGATCAAGTGAATGGCTTTGCATTAAGGATAGGTTGCTTCCTAATCAAGCAAAGAACCTAAATCAATACAAGATCATTTCTCATCTTCTTTTGGCATGGCAAGTTGTAGGAGCTTGATTCACTAATCAAGATCTCTAACTTGTGTTGTTGCCTATATTTTTATTGATCGGCCTCAGAAAGGTGTGACTACTACATTAGTCCACTTACGATTGCTTAACATAGCGCTAAATTGCCTTATGGCACACTAATACTAACCATTAACTATTAACATTTAATTCTTGCACTTTACATTTATGCAATTTACTATTCTTGTACATATTATTCATTTGCTATTGCCCTTTGCTCATTTGAGCACATGTTTATGTTAATGCAATTTGCCTTTTGCTCACTTGAGCACATAATTATGTATATACTATTGTGCTTGTGTTTTGTTTTGATTGTTGTGAACCAATTACAAAAATGGACAAAAAGGACTTAGACTTTAGGACATTTCCTGTGCAAAAATGGAGTCAAAGAGCAACTAGGCCTTATGCCTTTAGAGTGCTATAAAAGTCAAAGAGCAACTAGGCCTCCGTCCTTTAAAATGCTTAATGTTGAAGAGGAATTGAAAGGACCTATTCTCTAAACTCACTCTTGTCCATTATGTGTTTACTTTATAGAACTTTTTGATGTGTGTGTTCTTGTGCTAGGGATTCCAACATTGAGCCTAAGTGAAGAACCATTGTCCTGAGCTTCCAAAGTGAGAGATATAAGAGCCATTGGAGGATTTCTAAGAGTTTGCTTGATTGATTGATTGCTTGAGTATTTGCTTATTTGCTTGCTTATTCCAAAGGATGGGAGCTACTTGGATCATCAATATGATCTCAAGAAGGGAACTCCATTTGTGGTCTTATTTCTTTTCTTTCATCTCTTGTATGATTAGGACTTAGCCATTCTTCTTCTTCCCTCCACTCTAACCCAAGCCAAAACTTTTGTGCAAACATTAACACTTGTTCTCAAACATTAGAAACCTAAGCATTATGCTTTTGATTTTCAAAACTTCTTTTCATAACACTCATTTTGAATTGAATCTTTAAGTCAACTTTGACCATATTTTGTAAATACTTTTCATTGGTAAATGTAACCCATTCAAATGTTTTTGTGGTTTAAATGGCCATTTTCTTATTAAAAACCTTTTCATAACCATTAGCTATTAGGTTCGAGTTATCCTTGAGGTAGATATAATACTCACCTATATCCATAGTGATGGACAATGAGTCTTCCATGCTTATTATAGGGTTAACCCCTCACTAGCAAGTTGAAGTTATCCTCACATGGTGGATTTGTGGTTTTAGGTTGAGTTTTCTCCCTTGGATAACAAAAGACCTTAAGGCTTTTGGACCAATCAATTCACCAACTTCTTTTGAGATTTTTACCCCGAACTACGAGGTTTTGATCCTAATCTTTTTTAAGATGGTATGTAGGCAATGGGTTCATCCATTCAAACACAAAATTGTAAATAACCTGTATATTTTTTCTCATCTCCCCAATCATGTTTGCACAAATAATTTTCACAAAATACCAACCTACCTTACAACAAGTGTGAAAAGGGCTTCCTAGGAGTACCTAGGATATTTTTGGTGCTTAAAACCTTCCCATTGTATAACCAACCCCTTACCCTGATCTCTGACATTTTTATTAGTTTTTGATTCGATAAAACTTCTCGGTTTTTGTTCGCATTCTAACATTTCCCTTGGATAAATAGAAGTGCGGTGGCGACTCGACTTGTATGGTTTACTTTTGATTTAGTCAATAAATCTAAAGGTAACAAATACAGAAAAGTGGCGACTCTTCTGGGGACCATTTGCCTAGTGGGTTTTGCCTACTTTTCATATTTGTTGTATTGTATTGTATATTATTTTGTGACATATTTTTTGTGCAAATTTGGGATTACTGTATTGTATGTAATGATTGAATTACTTGATATATTAATTGCTTGTATGCTTGGTGATCTTTGTGAGATGATTTCTATACCCGAACTCGAGTGCACTTAGGATAGGAGAATAGCATAGTCTTGTTGACTTGTGTGGAGTTATTCCTTAGCAAGTTGATTTGCAAGTCCATTCACTTGGTGGAGGTCATATTGGGATCAATAATGTCACACGAGTAGTCGTGGTTAGGCATTACTCTTTCCAATATAGACCTTAGAAGCCAAGGACCTTAGTTTACCAAGCCCATTTTGGCCTATTTTTTAGGACATAGTGCGAAGGTCGTTCAAGTGTAAGATTTGATACGATTGTTACGCGATACTGCACTCATAAGAGTCTCTCTTGAGAATATTTTTGGAATACGAGTAGTCGTTTATCCGAAATATGGGATGATGACTATGGGAACCTCTTATTGAACATGTTTGGCAGGTTTAAACCCTAGTACACTCCCTTTGGGTGGTTCTTAACCGAGACTCCATGCTCGTGACTTGCAACAAACCCTTGATTCGTGGTTGATCCGTTCTTATATCCTTAATATCAATGGAACTTGGGTGTTGATAAGGTGTAAACCATAATCCACCAAAATGGATGATTGATATTAAGGATGACTTGATTCATCCCATGACCTTTGTGTGGTGTGCTTTGCTTGATCCTTGAGTGTGATTGTTGCATCAATGCATTCATGAACCCATTTGCATCCATATCATCAACAATGAGAAAATTTTCAAGGAACTTAAGAGGTCTATTTGCAAATTTTCAGACATGGACAAACAAAGAAGGAATACGAAGAAGTACAGTTTCATACAACCCGACTTGAAAGAGCTAAGGAATTTGACATCCTATGTATTAGATCCCTTGGGTTTCAAGGCTCGTAATAGGAAGCTTCTATCTATTCTGGCTACTCAAGTGGACGAAGGTTTGATGAGTGTATTGGTGCAGTTCTATGATCCCTTGTACCGTTGCTTCACATTTCCAGATTTCCAGGTTTTGCCTACGCTTGAGGAGTATGCCTACCTTGTGGGTATACCTATCCCGGATCAGTTGTCATTCAGTGGCTTAGAGAGGGTTCCTACTTCTCAAGAGATTGTTGATCTGTTGCATATAGATGAATCTCTGGTTGGTGCTCATATGACTACCAAAGGTGGAATTCAAGGTCTCCCTTCTGAGTTCCTCATTGCTCAAGCTACTTTATATGGGAAGGCCATGAGTGAGGACGCCTTTGAGGTCATATTTGTACTTGTCATCTATTGGCTAGTGTTATTCCCCAACATCGACAAGTTTGTGGATGTGAACGCTATTAGGATTTTCTCTACTCTTAATCCCGTTCCGACTCTGTTGGGTGACACTTATTTCTCTTTGCATATGAGGAATGCAAAGGGTGGTGGTACCATTGTGTGCTGTTTGCCTCTGTTGTACAAGTGGTTTATTTCGCACTTGCCACAGACGGTCGCCTTCAAGGAGAACAAAGGATGTCTATGGTGGTCTACGAGGCTTATGTCTCTCACTAATGATGATATCTTTTGGTACAACCGTGTATATGATGGTGTGCAGATTATCGACTCTTGTGGTGAATTCTCCAATGTGCCTCTTCTTGGTACATGTGGTGGGATTAACTAAAACCCTATTTTGGCACGTCGTCAGCTTGGGTTCCCCTTAAAGGATAAACCTAATAAAATTTTGCTAGAAGGTGTGTTCTTTCAAGAGGGTAAATATCCCCAAGGCTTGAAGGGCAGGATGGTTCACGCTTGGCGCAAGATCCATAAGAAGGGAAGGAAAGAGCTTGGTCCGAAGAACTGTATAGCTTTGGAACCCTTACCTCGTGGGTTAGGAGGAGAGCTTCTGAGTACCTTATGCCTTATGAGTATCCGAGACCTACACCTTTGGTTATGGCTGGCCCTTCAACCCTCCCTAACCAAGGAGTAGAGGAGTTGAGAGACGAAGACCGTTCACGTGCCTGGATCCGTGAACGAGAGGAGTTGTTTCAGCAACTTAGAGAGAAGGATGCTTTGATAGAGTTTCTTGAGCATCAGCTTATTGATGAGCCTGATGATGTGGTGACTTCTCTTCTTCCTCAGTCTTCCAAGTTTTGGAAGAGGAAGTATGATCGACTCGCCAAAGAGAAGGCGGATATGGAAGCAGCCTATGAGAGGGAGGTGAAGAGGCTTCGTGCAACTTATCTTCCAGTCTCCAGAGCTTTAGACGATTGTTTCTAGGGTTCCATAGGATGCTCATTTTCCTTCTCTCTTGTATTGTATTTGGTTACCAAGACTGTACTTCTTTGGTGTAAAAATATTTTCCAGATATGATTGATATGAGATTACCATATATGTCTAAATGATTAATATTTTCAATATTTGAAAATAGGACTCTAAAGTTCCTCTGATAAATAAAATAAATCATATGCACCAGCATCACATGCATCATGTGCATAAGCAGGTTTTGCTCTAGGCTTCTTGTTCAATGGTCTAACTCTGTGTTCTTCATTTATTTTGAAGACAAGCTGACTCACCGGTACTACACTCTGTCGCAACCTGAAAAATACAGTGCGCGAAAAAACAACCGGCGAAAGAAAAAAAGACAGGAGAGTCGCCACCGTGCGTTATTCATCCCAAAGGAGGGAAAGGAAACGCTCGAAGTAAACCTGAAAAAGAAAAGGACAAGACGGGGTCTCGCAACCAAATCTTGGGTTCGGGAGTCGGTTATGTGAAGGGAAGGTATTAGCACCCCTACGCATCCGTAGTACTCTACGGGATCCACTTTTGTGGTTTTCGTCTAAAGGGTGTGGATTTACCTAATGTGTTTATTTACTAAAAAGGTTAAGAGAAATGACTCGCGCGGATGTCGCATCCACTGCATACGTATCTCATCTGAATATGAGAATCAGAGTCTTCGTAGCTCGGCTGACCTATGGGTTAGGGGGATGTGTGCTCGCTAAGACATCGCGTCTTATGCCTACGTATCTCATATGGAATGAGAATCAGAGAAAGCCGTAGTTCGGCTAACTACGGGGTTATGGATTGGGTTTTGGACGAACGACGTCACTACGCAATCTACCGGATGCTCGACCTTTGGAGACTTACTCGCCTGTAGTAGAAGGAGTAAACGTGTTGCTTTGGGTTTTAGGGTTTGAGATGCGCGAGGGCAAACAGGCAGTCCTTGATGAAGGAACCGCGCTACATGTGGGGATATGAATACAAAACACAAAACATGTATCTCAAAGTAAAATGCCACCAAGGGGCTCAAACATTGCCTCCTATCGAGGTCTTCTAGCTAAGAAAGCGATAAAGTACGAGAAAAGGAAAAAAATTACCACACGGATAAAGATCCGAAGTTACAGCAATTAAAGGATTAGCAACCCTGAGATCTCTCCAGCTAGACCATCAAAGAAAATCAGTCAATACGATTAATCAGGATAAACCTCCGGATGGTATCCCTGCAAGAGTATGTGAGCCCTCACGAAAACTCAACAGAAAGGTTAGACAAACAAGGTGAAATCCAGGGAAAACAATGCCATGGCAACACAAAGACAGGTTAGAGAAACAAAATAGGGTAACCCAGAGTTGCCCCTAAATAAAATGTAACCACATGAATAATTCCATCAAAATTCACAAAAAGCTCACAAAAAGCAATCAAGGGTAGGAGGCCTAAACCTCTTGTCAAACACATGCATCAAAAGGGTATCAAATTCACCCATAATACCTCATACATTTAGAGCATTCAAATTAAAGGCATAAAGATGATGGATATATGGCAAACCTGATTGGAGAGATTGATTAAGATTGAATGGTACGGCCGGATCTGCAAAGTAATACTAGGGTTTGTGTGAGACGGAGTGAACTTCTCAGGGCTGCCTGAAGGTCGCTGCAGAGTAGTTCCTAGGTTTCCTTCTCTCAAACTCTTTCTCCAGTGAATCTCCCAGTGTAACTCCAAGTGTGTTTTCCTCTACTGAAACTTCAGTATTTATAGACTGATTTTCGTGGGTAGTGGGCTCAAATGAGGGAGACCCAAGTCCAAAAAAATTTGTTATATTTTATTTATTTATTTAATTAATTTTATTTATTTATTTATTTTTAACTTCTTTTTTTTTTTTTTTTTTTTTTTTTTTTTTTTTTTTTTTTTTTAAGTTTCTTGGATCTAATTCTGATTGACATGATGAAATGCAATGTATCTAATGTTAAATGACCTAAAAATGAATGCATGCATGAGGTGTAAAGCGTATGCTTCCAGGAAAAATGAAGGGTAAATTTTGGGGTATTACACACTCGAGCCAACACTTCAAGACTGATGGATTACCTAGAGCAAGAGAACCGAGAACTCAAAGAGGAAGTGGCCAGATTGACTGCCCTGATGGAGTCTTTCATGGCCGCCCAAAGCCAGTCGTATCCAACGCCTTCAACTCCTCCCCAGAGGACAGTCATCTCTGAGATTGCCTCTTCAACAGTGCCTGCTGCAAGTGCCCACTTCGCGCCAACTGCTATGCCAGCCGGGTTTCCCTGGGGGATGCCCGCAAACTTTGTTCCTGAGGGTCTTGCCCCAACATTTGCTTCTCTGCCGGCATCTAGCCCGGTCCTTGCCGTTCCACCTCCGATCGTGCATACTATGCCTAGAGTAGACGACACCATCTACCATTTTGAGCCATTTGAGGGTCCAGACGTTTATGAAAAGATGGATGCTATGAATGATCAGTTTCTTGAACTCCGCAAGAAACTCAAAACTCTCAGAGGAAAGGACCTCTTTGGCAAGTCTGCTGCTGAACTCTGCCTAGTTCTGAATGTCAAAATCCCTGTAAAGTTCAAAGTGCCTGACTTTGAAAAGCACAAGGGAAATACTTGCCCTCTCAGCCATTTGGTTATGTATGCGAGGAAGATGTCGACTCACACTGACAACGATCAGCTCCTCATTCATTATTTCCAGGACAGCTTGTCCGGTGCTGCCCTAAGATGGTATATGGGCTTGGACAGCGCGAACATCTGATCCTTCAATGATCTTGGCGAAGCTTTCGTCAAGTAATACAAGTATAATGTGGATATGGCTCCCGATAGTGATCAATTGAGATCCATGTCCCAGAAGGACAAGGAAACTTTTAAGGAGTACGCCCAGAGGTGGCAAGAGCTAGATGCACAGATTGTGCCTCCGTTGGAAGAAAAAGAAATGACCAAGATCTTCCTGAAGACCTTGAGCTCATTTTATTATGAGCGGATGATTGTCAGCGCTCCTTCTGACTTCACCGAGATGGTGAACATGGGGATGCGTTTGGAGGAAGGAGTTAGGGAAGGGCGCCTGACTAGAGAAGAAGGCTCTTCTGCCAAACGATATGGGGCGTTTGGAAAGAAGAAAGATGGTGAGGCACATGCTGTGACCTCCCATGTTAAACCCAGAAGACCCTCTGTGAGGAGAAAGACCGTGCGTCCCGCCGGTAATCAGCATCAGGTGGCTCACATAGCACCTGTTTTCAGAGAAAATCAGCACTATCAGCATAATAATAACCAGCAACAGAAACATCAACAATATCAACAACAACAACACCGTCCTCAACAGCAGGCCTACTAGCCTCGAAACAGTAATCAGACCAGTACAAGCTATGAGAGGAAAAGGGTCACTTTTGATCCTATTCCATTGACCTACGCAGAGCTATATCCCTCTTTGATAGAGAGAAAACTGATCACTCCACGCGACCCACCGGCTATACCTACCAACCCTCAGTAGTGGTATAAGCCCGAGCTACATTGTGTTTATCATTCCTGTGCCCCCGGACACGACGTGGAAAATTGCTACCCGCTGAAGACCAAGGTTTAAGACCTTGTGAGAAGTGGTATCTTGTGTTTCGAGGACGTAGGTCCTAACGTTAAGAAGAACCCATTGCCCGAGCATGAGAAATCTGCTGTCAACATGGTCCAGGGCTGCCCTGGTAAATATAAGGTCAAATATGTCAGCCACATCCGACAATAGTGTTGTGTGAATACAGTTGTAAGACCCCAATTTTGACCCTAAGATCCCTCATGGCATCATAACATGGCATTTGCATAGCCTCAAGGATCATAAGCATCTTGGCTCCTTCCCTTTGGGTGGGATCCCCACTTTTGTGAGTAGTTTGAGATCACCAAGCATGCTTGAATTTCATATCATTGCTTTTCTCATTTTATTTACTAACCAAAAGCACAAAAAATATGTCACTAACATTTCTTGTTTGTAGCTTGAGCAGTCACAAGGTCTAAAAGCTTCTAGGAGATCCTTTGTTTAATGATATGGTCAAGAGAAGATGAAAGCAAGCATGGTAATGGTTCCCAAAGCTCTCATACATCAAGTACTCCTCCCAAGTATCTCAATTCATCATTTTGATCAAATCAAGTCAAGGGGTTTGAGGTTTGTTTCCCAAGGAAACCCTAATTCATCTGATCATCAACAATGCCTTGCCCATGAAGCAACCTCAACTCATGGTCAAATACAATCAATGGAAGTTATTTAATTCATCATTTCATGCATATTTTAACTTATTTGAGTGTCCTCAATCATCAATTCATCAGGATATGAGTTGTGGACTTGAGAAGTTGATCAGTCAATTCATCTGATTATTTTGAAATGCACTGAGACCTAACTTTGTATGTGTTGGCCAAATGGAGATGAACCCAAGAGAAAAAATGTTCTTAAGGACAAGATGAACAAATTTTCATGTTCATCAAGATTTGATTTGAAGCTTGGAAGGTCATCATCCATTCCAAGACATTATAGGTCATTTTGACTGAAACCCTAATTTTGGGTCAACTTCCAAAGAACATAACTCATTCATTTTTCATGATTTTGAGGTGAGACTTAATGCATTGGAAAGCGTATTATGTCTACTTCAAATGTTATGTTGAGAAAAATTTCAAAATCTCAAAATAAATACATGTGATAATGCAAAACATTATAGGTCACTTTGGGCCAAATGCATTGAAATGTGAAAAAGTCCAATTTCAAGTGCTTATAACTTCTTCATTAAAAATCCAAATGATTCAAAATTTAAGTCCAAATTGATTGTATTGAAAATATCTACAACTTTCATGTTGAATATTTTGTCATTTGGAGCTTGCATCATTGAAATAGAAGGGCTTGAACATTGGCCAAATTTGGAAACTTCACATATGCATGTTTTGCACCCTACACTTCAAGCTCAAATTTCACTAGTTTCCAAGGCCCAATTGGAGTTTTGATCAACATAGCATTTGTTCCTTATGCAACAAGCTTTCTAACCAATACTCATAAGGTAGCATTTGGAGTTTGGAAGCATCATTTTCGAAGACATGAAAAATTAGGTGCATTTTGTGAAAGCTATTCCAATTGCCATGCATGAGCTGATTACATCAAATGTACACGTCCATTTGCCTTTCACATGAACTCAGCAAGTTGTTTCAGTCCTCATTGGGCCTTCCACATGCTTACACAGGCCCATGCAATTCAAAATCCATTTGCCATGCACACGAGTTAGCTCATGCATTCAGCTCTCTCCATCTATAAATACCATGCCTTGCCTTCACAATTCTTCAACCTAATGGCGCCTAAATCCCTGCTGAATTGAATCCCCACCCATACCAAAGGAACAAACTTCATTTTTCTCTAAAAATTCAGATCTGAAATTCAATTGCATTTGGTTGAATTTTAAGATCTAAAGTTCCTAGACCTTCTTCATTTGATCCATTGAAGCTTCTGTTTGCAAAAGGAACCAAAGAGAGTGACTCCATTCTTCATAATCCAAAGGTTTTGCTCGACTGAAATTTGCTTCGAATCTCATCATACTTTGCTCCATTTGCCTTGATCTTGTGTTGTCTGAAGTCCTCCCTATAGAGACATCATTATTGTGTGTTTAATTGTTGGAATCGAGCAAGTTCAGTTGAACACCACCAAACTTCCATCTCTGATTTCTCTCTTAATAGGAATCTAGAGTGGAATTGAGTGGCATAGGAGTGATGTACATCACTTCACCTTTCAAATGGTGCCTGGATCGTGCATTTTAGTTAACATTTGAATCTCTGTGTTTTTTGGTCTCCACCGGAGCTTGCCGGAGAAGATGGTGACGCTGGCCACCGTCTGGTCTCCAGATCAGATCTGGACCATCCATTTCCATTTCCAGATCTAATCTCAGCAGTCCATTGTTATGACTTTTTATTAAACCGCGTGTGGATGCATTGACTTGGATGTATTGTGGAAACGCGCCGAGGGCCATGTGATGTGCCAGCTCAATTAATGAGCCATCATCCAACGCCTCTCCTTTTTTCTTATTTTCATTTTCTGATTTCTATTTTCTTTTATTTCTTTTAATTCCATTTTATTTCTAAAATCCATATCTCTTTTATTATTGGTCCGAAAATTCTGGGACCAATTGCATTATTTCCCTTTTAATTTCTAGTTTCTAAAAATGATTTTTAATATTTTTTATTTTATCATTTGCTATTTTTTAATAATTTTCTCTTTTCTGGTTATTTTTAATTCATTTTAAATAGTTTTTGATATTCAAAAAATACAAAAATATTTTCTCAACCTCTTTGAATGATGATAGATCTATGAAAAATATTCTCATCAATTTATTAATTGATTTGAGATTTATTTGAGATTTTAGTTCAATTAGGTTATTTTTATGCATTTTTAATTGATTAAAAATAGTTTCTGACTTTTAAAAATGCTGAATTTTTTTGTCAAACTTTGTTTGACCTTTTTGAATTTGGGATAATTCATTTGGACTTTTCAAAGTTGTTTTGAAGTGAGTTTGAAGTTTGACCTTTCTTTATTATTTTAATTCAAGCTTTATTTTAAATATTAAAAATGCCAAAAATATTTTGTTTATTTCTTGACTTCCAATCTTCATTTTGCTTCTGTTTTCTATTGTTTGACCTTGTTCTTCCCTATCTTTGGTCAACATTTGTTGATTGGTACATTCCATTTCATTTAATGCACTTTAATTCTTCATTTCTATTTCTTCTTCTTCTTCTTCTTCTTCTTTTCTTTTTGATCAATGAGTTAAAGGTTGATGGTTAGCATTGATTAGGGAGGTTTAATCTTCCTTGATTCAAATCTAATTCATCTTGATCAAATGATCAAGTGAGTGGCTTTGCATTAAGGATAGATTGCTTCCTAAATCATGCAAAGGACCTAAATCAATACAAGATCATTTCTCATCTTCTTTTTGGCATGGCAAGTTATTGGAGTTTGATTCACTAACCAAGACCTCTAACTTGTGTTGTTGCCTACATTATTATTGACCGACCTCAGATGTTGTGACTTCTACGTAAGTCCAATTACGATTGCTTAACATAGCGCTAAATTTGCCTTATGGCACACTAACATCTAACACTAACCATTGACCATTAACATTTAATTCTTGCTCTTTACTTTTATGCAATTTACCATTCTTGTACATATTATTCATTTGCTTTTCCCCCTTTGCTCACTTGAGCACATGTTTATGTTAATGCAATTTGCCTTTTGCTCACTTGAGCACATAATTGTGTATATATTATTGTGCTTGTGTTTTGTTTTGATTGTTGTGGACCAAATGCAAAGAAATGGACAAATGGACTTAGTTTCTAGGACATTCCCTATGCAATTTGGAGTAAAATGACCTTAATGTTGAAGATGGATTAGAAGGACCAAACCTCTAAACTCACTCTTGTCCATTCTTGATTTGCTTCATAAAACTCTTTGGTGTGTGTGCTCTTGTGTTAGGGAATCCGATGAGAGCTCAAATAGAAGAACCATTGCCATGTTCATCCAAAGTGAAAGATACAAGATACATTGAGGATCTCTTAAGAGGCTTGTTTGATGATTACTGAAGCTTACTATTATTTTGCTTGCATATTCCAAAGGATGAGAGCTACTTGGATCATCAATATGATCTCAAGAGAGGAACTCCATTTGTGGTCTTGTTTCTTATCCCTTATCTCTTGTATGATTAGGACTTTAGCCATTCTTCTTCTTCCCTCCACTCTAACCCAAGCCAAAACTTTTGTGCAAACATTTAACACTTGTTTTCAAACATCAAAAACCTAAGCCTTATGCTTTTGATTTTCAAACTTTCTTTTCATAACACTTATTTTGAATTGAACTTCTAAATAAACTTTGACCATATTTTGTACATACTTTTCATTGGTAAACATAACTCATTCAAATGCTTTTGTGGTTTCAATGGCCACTTTCTTAATCAAAAACTTTTCATAACCTTTAGCTATTAGGTTTGAGTTATCCTTGAGGTAGATGTAATACTCACCTATATCCTTAGTGATGGACAATGAGTCTTCCATGCTTATTATAGGGTTAACCCCTCACTAGCATGTTGAAGCTATCCTCACATGGTGGATTTGTGGTTTTAGGTTGAGTTTTCTCCCTTGGATAACAAAAGACCTTAAGGCTTTTGGACCAATCAATTCACCAACTCATTTTTGAGATTTTTACCCCGAACTACGAGGTTTTGATCCTAATCTTTTTTAAGATGGTACGTAGGCAATGGGTTTATCCATTCAAACACAAAAATGTAGATACACTTGTATATTCTCTTCTCATCTCTTCAATCATGTTTGCACAAACAAATTTTCACAAAATACCAACCTTACAACAAGTATGAAAAGGGCTCCCTAAGAGTACCTAGGATGTTTTGGGTGCTTAAAACCTTCCCATGTAACCAATCCCCTTACCCCGATCTCTGACATTTTTACTAGTTTTTGATTCGATAAAACTTTTAGGTTTTTGTTCGCTTTCTAACCATTCCTTTGGATAAATAGAAGTGCGGTGGCGACTCGACTTGTATGGTTTACCTTGGATTTAGTCAATATCTCTAATGGTAACGAATACCCCGCTACAGAAAAGTGGCGACTCTGCTGGGGAGAATTTGCCTTGTGGGTTTTGCCTACTTTTCATATTTGTTGTATTGTTGTGTATATTGCTTAGTGACATATTTTTGTGCAATTGGGATTACTGTATTGTATGTAATGATTGAATTACTTGATATATTAATTGCTTGTATGCTTGGTGATCTTTGTGAGATGATTTCTATACCCGAACTCGAGTGCACTTAGGATAGGAGAATAGCATAGTCTTGTTGACTTGTGTGGAGTTATTCCTTAGCAAGTTGATTTGCAAGTCCATTCACTTGGTGGAGGTCATATTGGGATCAATAATGTCACACGAGTAGTTGTGGTTAGACATTACTCTTTCCAATATAGACCTTAGAAGCTAAGGACCTTAGTCTACCAAGCCCATCTTGGCCTATTCTTAGGATGTATTACGAAAGTCGTTCAAGTGTAAGATTTGATACGATTGTTACGCGATACTACACTTATAAGAGTCTCTCTTGAGAATATTTTTGGAATACGAGTAGTCGTCTATCCGATAATATCCGAAAGATGGGATGATGACTATGGGAACCTCTTGTAGAACATGTTTGGCAGGTTTAAACCCTAGTACACTCCCTTTGGGTGGTTCTTAATCGAGACTCCATGCTCGTGACTTGCAACAAACCCTTGATTCATGGTTGATCCGTTCATGTGTATCCTTAATATCAATGGAACTTGGGTGTTGATAAGGTGTAAACCATAATCCACCAAAATGGATGATTGATATTAAGGATGACATGATCCATCCCATGACCTTTGTTTCGTGTGCTTTGCTTGATCCTTGAGTGTGATTGTTGCATTCATGCATTCATGCACCCATTTGCATCCATATCATCAACAATGAGAAAATTTTCAAGGAACTTAAGAGGTCTATTTTGAAAAAATTTCAGACATGGAAAGACAAAGAAGGAATACGAAGAAGTACAGTTTTAGACAACCCGACTTGAAAGAGCTAAGGAATTTGACATCCTATGTATTAGATCCCTTGGGTTTCAAGGCTCGTTTTGGGAAGCTTCTATCTATTCTGACTACTCAAGTGGACGAAGGATTGATAAGTGTATTGGTGCAGTTTTGTGATCCCTTGTACCGTTGCTTCACATTTCCGGACTTTCAGCTTTTGCCCACGCTTAAAGAGTATGCCTACCTTGTGGGTATACCTATTCTAGACCAGTTGCCGTTCAGCGGCTTAGAGAGTATTCCTACTTCTCAAGAGATAGCTGATATGTTGCATATAGATGAATCTCTGGTTGGTGCTCATATGACTACCAAAGGTGGAATTCAAGGTCTCCCTTCTGAGTTCCTCATCGCTCAAGCTACTATGTATGGGAAGGCCATGAGTGAGGACGCCTTTGAGGCCATATTTGTACTTCTCATCTATGGGCTAGTGTTATTCCCCAACATCGACAAGTTTGTGGATGTGAACGCTATTAGGATTTTCTCTACTCTTAATCCCGTTCCGACTCTGTTGGGTGACACTTACTTTTCTTTGCATATGAGAAATGCAAAGGGTGGTGGTACCATTGTGTGCTATTTACCTCTGTTGTACAAGTGGTTTATTTCTCACTTGCCGCAGACGGTCGCCTTCAAGGAGAACAAAGGATGTCTACGGTGGCCTACGAGACTTATGTCTCTCACCAATGATGATATCTCTTGGTACAATCGTGTATATGATAGTGTGCATATTATCGACTCTTGTGGTGAATTCTCCAATGTACCTCTTCTTGGAACATGTGGTGGGATTAACTACAGCCCTATTTTGGCACGTCATCAGCTTGGGTTCCTCCTAAAGGATAAACCTAATAACATTCTGTTAGAGGGTGTGTTCTTTCAGGAGGGTAAAGATCCCCAAGGCTTGAAGAGCAGGATGGTTCGCGCTTGGCGCAAAATTCATAGGAAAGGAAGGAAGGAGCTAGGTCCGAAGAACTGTATCGCTTTGGAGCCTTATACTTCTTGGGTTAGGAGGAGAGCTTCCGAGTACCTCATGCCTTACGATTATCCAAGACCTACACCATTGGTCGTGGCTGGGCCTTCAACCCTCCCTGACCAAGGAGTAGAGGAGTTGAGAGACGACGACCGTTCACGTGCTTGGATCCGTGAACGAGAGGAGTTGCTTCAGCAGATCAAGGAGAAGGATGCTTTTCATAGAGTTCCTCGAACATCAGGTTATTGATGATCCTGATGATGTATGGACTTCTCTACTTCCTCAGTCTTCCATGTTTTGGAAAAGGAAGTACAATCGACTTGCCAAAGAGAAGGAGGATATGGAGGCAGCCTACAAGAGGGAGGTGAAGAGGCTTCGTGCATCTTATCTTCCTGTGTCCAGAGCTTTGGATGATTGCTTCTAGGGATCCATTGGATGTTCATTTTCCTTCTCTCTTGTATTTGGTTACCAAAACTGTACTTCTTTGGTGTAAAAATATTTCCATATATTATTGATGAGATATTTCCATATTTGATAAATGTTTAATACTTCCAATGTTTGCAAATAGAACTCTAAAAGTTCCTTTGATAAATAAAAACAAATCATATGCACAAATATTGCATGCATCATATGCATAAGCAGGTTTTGCTCCAGGCTTCTTGTTCTATGGTCTAACTCTGTATTCTTCATTTATTTTGAAGACAAGCTGACTCACCAGAGCCAACATTTCAAGGCCGATGGATCATTTGGAACAAGAGAACCGCGAGCTGAAGGAAGAAGTGGCCAGATTGACTGCCCTGATGGAGCCATTCATGGCTGCCCAGAGCCAGTCTTCTCCGACACCTTCAACTCCTCCCCAGAGGACAGTCATCTCTGAGATTGTCTCCTCATCTATGCCTGCGGCCAGCGCACACTTTGCTCCAACGGCCATGCCAGCCGGATTCCCGTGGGGGATGCCTCCTAATTTCATGCCTGAGGGTCCTGCACCCATATTTACTTCTCTGTCGGCATCTAGCTCGGTCCTTGCTGTTCCTCCTCCTGTCGTGCATACTATGCCCAGAGTAGACGACACCATCTATCATTCTGAGCCGTCTGAGGGCCCATATGTCTATGAGAAGATGGACACTATGAACGATCAATTTCTTGAACTCCGCAAGGAATTGAAGACTCTTCGAGGAAAGGATCTTTTTGGCAAGTCTGCTGCCGAACTTTGCTTAGTCCCCAATGTGAAGATCCCTGTGAAATTCAAGGTCCCTGACTTTGAAAAATACAAGCGAAATACTTGCCCTCTCAGCCACCTTGTCATGTATGCCAGGAAAATGTCGACTTAGACCGACAACGACCAATTGCTCATCCACTACTTTCAGGACAGTTTGTCCGGTGCTGCCCTATGTTGGTATATGGGTTTGAACAGTGCAAACATCCGATCCTTCAACGATTTTGGTGAGGCCTTCGTCAAGAAATACAAATATAATGTGGATATGGCTCCCGATAGGGATCAATTGAGGGCCATGTCCCAAAAGGACAAGGAAACATTCAAAGAGTACGCCCAGAGGTGGTGAGAGTTGGCTGCATAGATCGTGCCCCCGCTAGAAGAGAAAGAGATGACCAAGATCTTTTTGAAGACCTTGAGTTCTTTTTATTACGAGCGGATGATTGCTAACGCTCCTTCTGACTTCACCGAGATGGTGAACATGGGGATGCGGCTGGAAGAAGGAGTCAGGGAAGGGCGCTTGACCAGAGAAGAAGGCTCTTCTGCCAAACGGTATGGGGCATTTGCGAAGAAGAAAGATGGTGAGGCACATGCTATGACCTCCCATGTGAAACCTAGAAGACCCTCTGTGAGGAGGAAGACCGTGCGTCCCGCCGGTAACCAGCACCAGGTGGCTCATATAGCACCTGTCTTCAGAGACAATTAACAGTTTCAGCATCACAACAATAATCAACAACAACCACATATGCAATATCAACAACAACAACACCGTCCTTAACAACAGGCCTACTATCCTCGAAACAGTAAACAAACCAGCACAAGTTACGAGAGGAAAAGGGTCACCTTTGATCCTATTCCGATGACGTATGCAGAGTTATATCCCTCTTTGATAGAGAGGAAGTTGATTACACCACGAGACCCACCGGCTATACCTACTAACCCCCAGTGGTGGTATAAGCCCGAATTGCATTGTTGTAGCACCTCAAATTTGCACCTCCCATTTGTATATACATTTCATTTTTTAGGTCACTAACATCACATTAACATTGCATTAGCATTGCATAGTCCATTACATGTCATCAGGCAAGACTGGTCAGGAGATTCAACTGTGCAAGGCAACAAGAGCATTTTCCATGAGATCAAAGCCCTAGGGTTGATACAATGAGTTCATGTGACCCAAGGATCATTTTGAAGTGATTTGGCCAAGTGTTGGAGGCTCAGAATTCATCAGTCCATGTGCAAATCATCTGAGGCCCACAAAAGTCAACAGAAGTCAACTGCACAGTCAATTGTGGATTTAAAGGTGGGAAGTGGTTAGAGATGCTTCATTCATGTTCAAACAAGTCTCATTTGACATTTCAAACATCAACATTGAAGAATTTGAAGTCAGATCAAGACTTTCCCAAAATAGCAGGTGACCTGTAATTTGAACTTTCCAAAAATGGAAAGATTTTAGACCAACTTCAACTCAAGATTACATCATCAAGAAAGCTTCAAATTAAATTTTTTCCAACATGAAAGTTGAAGATCTTTCTCTCCCATTTCCAAAAAGTCCAAGATCATGGATTTCTCATGTGTGGTTGAGGAGTTATGGTCTAATCATGGCAAAGTGTGTTCAAAAGTTCAAATGAGCATAACTTTCAAACCAAAACTCCAAAATGAGTGGTTCTTTTTGCATTTTGATCCTTATAACATGTACTTTCCAAGCATAACATTACTTGACATGAATTTCATTTGCATAGGCATGTGCTCACTCATGAAGTTTTTGGAAGAAAATTGCATAACATCTTTTTGGTTGATCATGAGCATACAAAACCAATCCAAAACCTTGCATGAACTCATTTTAAGTGGATTTGGGCCTTGAAAGAGTACTGTTCACGTGCAGGGGGTGCATGAAGTGAAAAACTCATTTTTGCACAAACACCTTCCAACTTACTAATCACATTTGCATTTGGCTTAAGCTGGTTTTAAACATGTTTAGTAGGTGGTATATATACTGAATCATAACTGTTTTCCATCATTAGCAACATTTCAGATCTGGATTCAAGAAAATCATCAAAATTTTCTCTCAAACTTTTTCCAAATTTCTTCAAACAAAAGCACTTTCTATTGGTTGATTCATGTTCCTGAGGTGTTGTTGAGTAGAATTGGACGTGGATTCAGAGAAAATCGTGGCATATTGAGCTAGATTCAAAGCTTGAAGCATCCATGGCATTGGAAAATTGAACTGAATTCGTGTGCATTTGAGCTTCTAATTCATCACCAATCACATCCACAAGCATCATAGAAGATTCCTGGACCTTCACAAACCTTGAAACGAGCCAATTCCAGTTGCTGTTCTTCAACAGGTCAGAATTCAACCTCTTTTATTTTGCAAATTGTTATGATGTTCTTGTAGATCCTTGAATGGTGATGATACTGGTGAAAAAATCGATTGAAATGATGTTATATCCATGGAGTTATGTTCAATTGAAGTTTTGATGTTGATTTTGATTTTCTTCGATTTGGCTTTGTTATGGTGTTTTAATGCAAAGTAATCATGGATCCTTGATGTGTGTAGCATGATGAACCGATTGGTATAGTTGTTTTTCATTTCTGGAACATTTTGTGAAAATCTGGAAAATCCAGATGAAGATCTTCATGAGCTTCATGCGTTTCCAGAATGGCTAGGGTTCTGCTTGAGTTTAGCTACGAAATTTGCATGTGTATTTTTAATTAGCTACGAATATTGTTTAGGCCACGGTTTTCCATGATCCAGCAACGGTTTCCTGACGCGCTTAGGGTTTTAGAAGCAAAACACAGTCGTTTTAGGCGCGCGCCAGGTTTGAATTTGTGCCAAGTTCGAATCCGGGCGAGAGACATTTTCAATTGCAATGCATTTTCTTCCTTTCCCTCCACATTTCATACTTTGGCTCCATTTTCATTTTTAAATTTTTCATAAACTTCAAAAAATCATATAAAAATGAAAAATGCTCCAATTGATCTCCAATTTTTTGCTATGTGTTCCTTATCTTGTCTAGTTTTTTATGATTATTAAATTGCAAATTGTGCTTGGCTGAAAAATTGATTTGTCCTAGGGTGATTGAACATGTGTCCATTTGTGCTATTGCCTTATTCATTTGATCATAAAATGCTTGTTTCTTATCCAATGCTTCTGAAATTTTGTGTGTGGATTCTAGACATGTTGAGTGATATTTTGGCTTTGGTTTGAGATTTTTCCCCTGCTCCCATTCTGTTTTATGCTCATGCTAACTTGGTGTGACAATTTGTGTCACACATGTGATTGATTGACTTATGCTATGTGATTTCCATGCCTAATGATGTCCAATGCCTCTAATATTTTGTGTGATGATCATGTTATATGTCCTGTTTACTCATAAATTTTGCCAAGATTATTTGAGTCATTTTTGATTTAATGTGTATTTGTTTCTTCTGATGTCCCAATGTGATCACCATTTGCATGCCTTGCCATGTTTTGCTCATAAAATGAATATGATTAATGATTTTGATGTGGGACTTTTTGAGATTTGTTCTTGATTGAATGAAGATGATTCATGTTAAATTTCATGTTCTGTTTTGACTTTTTTCTCCATCTTTGACCCTAGGCTTTGACCTAGTGGTTTGTGGCTTACATGTGGGCTTTGATTTCAGGTTTAAACTTCCAAGTTCATAGTTGATGATGCTTCCTCATTTGAGCATTGATGTTTTCTCTTGATTACTAACACTTGTGTGTTTTGTAGGTTGATGTTAACTCATTTGAGTTTGCCTTGTGGCTTGCACATTGTGAATTTTGTCTATCTGTTTATTATTGCCTGTTGACTGTTGTCTTTTTGTTTGAACTGTGTACTGATTGTCTGGTTGTTTGCACAGGTACTTTAGTAGTTATAACTCATTGCTTGAGTTACCTAACTTGGCTTGTGGTTTTCTTACCACCTAGGTATAACTCTTTGACTTCATGTAGTCTGGAAGACCTGTCCTGTTACGTGGGCAAGCACCTGTCTGAAGCCCTCCTTAAGAGGCAATGCTTGTGAATGTTTAACTTTGTGGCAAGCAGGTAAAGACCTCTTAAGAGGCAATTGGCATATAGAAGGGATGTGCAATCCATCCCCTGCTATTCAGTTGTGTTATTCACTTTGCTCAGACACCTTGTGTTGATGCATTGTGGATAATAACCCAAGATCATGTTGTGTCAGTCACTTGTGGAGAAGAGTTCCTACATTCTGAACTCCCACACTTTCATTTGCCTGAAGCTCTCCCAGGCCAGGGATAAGAGCTGTGAGGTCTTACCCTCACTTCCCATTTCATCTGCTTCACCCTAACTCTCAATGCTTAAGCTATCAAGCAAAATAAAAGCAAGTTCACAAAGGAACTATAGCAACTAAGGTACCTGAAAACAATCCAACTCCATCAGTACAAGTCAAAAAGAAAGTCAACAGACAAACAGACAGTCAACTGTACAACTCAGACAACAATGGTCAAACAAAGCAATGCAAGCCATAATGTGCAAGGCACAAGCTCAACTCAAATGAGCTAAACCACCTACCAAACAACTCAATGTTAATCAACATCAACCAAATAAACCAACTCAACCAATGTGAATCAATCCACCTAAGGCAATGCACTTCTTTAACCTGAAACCAAAGCTCAAACATAAGCATAAACCACTAGGACAAGGCCTAGGGTCAAAGAGGGAGAAATAATTCAAAACAGAACATGAAAATTGACATGAATAAAATTTAATCAATTAAGAACAATATCCAAGTGGTCTCATATCAATAGCATCAACCAATTTCATTTCACAAGTCACATAAGGCAAAGCATGTAAATTGAAAGCTCATTGAAGCAAACAGAATGAACCAATCCACATCAACCCAAAAATGATTCAATAAATCTCAAGAAAAATCATGGCTAAACCGCACACATCATATGATCATCACACCAAAATTCAAGGCATTTGGACAAGTCTAAGCATGGCAAATAAATTCCCTAAGGCAAGGTAAGCACAAACAAGCCCAATTAGGGCACAAATAGATGCATCAACTTCACACAAGCCTAAAACAGAACCCAAACATGATAAATGTCTCAAACCAAAGCCACAATAAACTTCAAAGTGTCTAAAACACATGTGCAAAATTTCAAGTCCATATGATAAACATCAAGCATTTCACAAATCATCTAAGTTCATGACTATCCAAAAGTCCACAAATGACAAGCCAGCAAGAAAAATCCCAAACAAATCAGAAATCATTCCAAAAATTCCATAAAAATTCATGATCAATCCTAACATCCAGACATAGCATCATGCAAAAAATCTCATGAATTGGCATGGCAAATAAAATCATCAAGTTGAGCAAGCAATGGTGTGACACACATTGTCACGCCTACCTTAATCAGATCATATCTCAACAACCAGAAATGAGAAAAATGAAAACTCTGTACCAAAATGTCCATTAGGATGTCTATTTTAAGCATTAAAAATTTCACAATCATTGGATTAAAATCCATCATTTCACAAAGCAAATGGCATGATAGGTCAAGAAAATATACACATGAACAATCCCTAAGCCAAAACAAATTCCATCCGTGCACAATTTCTGGAAAAATCATCAAAAAATATTAGACATGATAAGGAGCAAAGTGCAAAAAACCTCACATCAATTGGACCATTATTCATGGAGATATGAATTTTCTAATTGAATGAAAAAATAAAAAAACAATGGAAAGGCATACATGAACATGGATGATTAAAAGAAAAAAATGCAAAGGCCTAATTATGGACATGCCTCAGCCAGGACTCGAACCAGCTACGAATTCAAACTAGGCGCCCTTAAGTGAAACTCTGCGTTTCACTTAAGTCTACATGGCAGTGTGAAGCGTGCGTGACCAATCATTCAGCCAAGTAATCCTTACGTGGACCAATACATGGAGGCAAACAGAAAATCACATGCAAAATGGCGCTCACAAGATCAAACTGCAATTCTGGACAAAAACCCTAGGTCTTCATACGTGTTCATACATGTTCATACACTCAAGAACATTCATGCACAGAAATTGACAAAACTTATACCATTGGATAGATCCTTCTACGTACATTAACATGCTATCATCAATTTGACCAAATTCTCATTATCATGCATGGATCGAGCAAAAGAAATTTCAATCATCAAACTTAAATCCAACATAACTTGCTCATTTCTTGATGAAATTTAATGCCACAAAGCTCAACATATTCAGCATGGAGAGATCTACAACATGCATATCATAATTTCATGAATTGTGAGATTTGAATCCTAACCTTACTGAAATTGCAGAAATGAAACAGAGTGATTCAGGTCCTGTAAAGTCCAAACAGTTGCTCTCCAATGCTCATGTGAATGAATGGATGAAAAATCGATGCTCAATTGTGCTTGATAGTGCTGAAACCTTCAACTGCCATTGATGTGCATATGCTTCAACAGCTTCAAAAACAGCTCGAAAATGGATGAATCCTTGCTTCAATCTGGTTCAACTATGCTTATGAATGATGATTCAACCAAGAACAAGGCAATGGATTTGAAGAAATTTACAAAAAAAAGTGAGAGAGCAAAATGGTGAAAATTGCAAGTAGATCTAGATCTGAACCAAAATGAAATGTTAATCAAGTTTCTGTTATGATTAGGCTATATATATGTGCTGTTAATGATTCTTGCTAATCATGATTAAGCAATGCAATTGGAATTAGCTAAAACCAAGTGTAAGTGCAAATGTGCAGTTCACCCCTCATGCATGCAAATGGATGTAACAGTGCTCGAATCTTGTGTTAATTCACTTGGAAATGCTGTTTAAGAGCCAAGGCCAATGCTAGCAAGTGAAAACAATGCATATTTTTCAAATTAGACTTTTCCCTCCAAAATTCAAATGCAAAATGCCAAAAATTTTGTAATGGAAATGCATGATATGTGATGCATGTTTTGGATAGCTCATGTCAAAACAAGAATGTTGCAAAAAGAACCACTCCATTTGGCCTTTTGGTTCAAAAGTTATGCACTTGTGAAGTTCAAATTATCTTGGCAATGATTGATCCATAACTTCTCAACCATACATGAGAAATTCATGTTCTTGGACTTTTTGAAAACGGGAGAACAAGATCTTCAACTTTCATGTTGGACAAAATTTCATTTGAAGCTTGCTTGATGATGTAAACTTGAGGAGAAAACCTTTCCATTTTTGGCAATTTCAAATTACAGGTCACTTACTATTTTTGGAAACTTTTCATCTGACCTCAAATTCTTCATTGTTGATGTTTGAAATGTCAAATGAAACTTGTATGGACATGAATGAGGCCTGTCTAACCATCTCCCACCTTCAAATCCATGGTTGAATGCACAGTTGACTTTGGTTGACTTTCTAGGGTTTCAGATGGATTGCATCTTGACTGATGATCTCTGAACATCCAATCTTTGGCCAAACCACTTCAAAATGATCCCTAGGTCATATGAACTCAATAAGCCAACCCTAGGGTTTTGCTTCCATAGAATATGCACTTGCTTGCTTGCACAACTGGATCTCCTGACCAGTCTTGACTGATGACTTGCACTTAGGCAATGGATAATGCAATGCGATGCAGTGGACAATGTAATGCTAATGACCTAAAATGAAAATGAATGTACAAAATGGGAGGTGCAAATTTGAGGTGCTACAGCTGCCCCTATTCAATCAGCTGGGAACCCGAACGAATGAGAGCAATGGCTGTCAGACTTTCAGGGTAAACAGGGATTGAATACCGAAGAACCGTAGAAATTTGCACTCTGAGGGGATCCAACAGTAACCTCAACTGAATCAGATGTTTATTACTGGGGACTTTGATTCTTTTTCTCAAAGGTACAGCCACATCCAGACATCGAAAGACAATGAATGGGAATAGAAATCACAACTAGACGTCAACGGACGACCAGGAAAAACTCGACGTTTATCGAAACCAACGGAGAGGTAACAGACATCAACGGATGACTGCGGGGAAAATACATCTAGATGTCAACGGACAACTAGGAAAAACTCGACGTTTATCGAAACCAACGGAGAGGTAACCAGGCATCAACGGATGACTGGGAAAGACTCGACCAGACGTCAATGGACGAACGGGAGAAGCTCGACGTTTATCGACACCAACGGAGAAGGAGACGCTTGACGTTTATCGACACCAACGGAGAAGGAGACGCTCGACGTTTATCGACACCAACGGAGAAGGAGAAGGAAATTACCACTAGACGCCAACGGACGACTAGGAAAAACTCATCGTTTATCGAAACCAACGGAGAGGTAACCCTACTGGGGAAGAAATACATCTAGATGTCAACGGACAACTAGGAAAAACTCGACGTTTATCGAAACCAACGGAGAGGTAGCTCGCTGGGGATCAAGGTCACGACAGGGAGCAGACAGGAAGGAACACCAAGGATACCGGGTTGTAGGCATGAAACAGGTGACCGACCAAAGCATGAATTGGTTTGAGTTCCAAAACACTCATCATCCTGAAGAGGGCTAAAAAAAGCAATCTTGTTAAAGGATGGACATTCGATTCCATAAGGAATACAAATCTTACTCGACTGGGGAACAAACAAAGGGTTCAGCCAAAGAGCGCATGAGATATATTATCTATAGCCGTCAAAACGTAGATAATACACTCGCATGGAAGATTATCCATAACCGGGTTGTAGGTTGTTAAATGAATAAATCGACCGACATCATCCTGAAGAGAGCGAAAGCAAACTTGTTAAAGGATGGATATTCGATTCCATAAGGAATACGAATCTTACTCGATTGGGAAGGACAAGACTTCGACCAAGGAGCTCATGAGACATATTATCTATAGCCGTCAAAACGTAGATAATACACTCGCATGGAAGATTATCCATAACCGGGTTGTAGGTTGTTAAATGGATAAATCGACCGAAAAAGAAAGGCATCGGGATACCAGGACTAGGTATGCAAAGATGACCAATCAAAAGGGGAAACCACAAACATTACCAGCAAACGGTGAATGAAAGAGGACCCGCTGGGGATAAAGTTGCTTACTCGGAGCAAATTCCCACAATGAAGGGAAAAGGAATATCAATACCAAAACTGGATAGTGATAACCACAAAGAGGGGATTACATCTACCGGTTCGTAGGCAGAAAACCACAGAAAAGTAACCGTCATCGACTAGGATGAGCACAAGGGTTGACTCCACAAAGGGGGAAACATGGAGTTTACATCTACCGGTTAGTAGGTAGAAGACCACAAAGATAAGACTTACAACTACCGGTTCGTAGGTAGAAGCCAACAAATTCCGCTGAGGAACAGAGTGAGAAAAAGATTTACAACTACCAGGTAGTAGGTAGAAGACCGCACAATCCGCCAACAACCAGAACGAACCACAAAGGTTACCTCTGCTAGGGGATGAAAGTGGGATTTATAACTACCGGTTAGTAGGTAGAAAACCGCAAAGATAGGACTTACAACTACCGGTTCGTAGGTAGAAGCCAGCAAATCCCGCTGAGGATAAGATGAACGAGTGCCGGTTAGTGAGCAACTATTCATTTATACCGCAGGGAAGCACAAGAGGCAGCCAATTTAGGATCGATCCAAAAAGGCAGACTGAATCAAGACTCATCTTAATGAGGAAAGAACTCAATAGGGAAAACCCATCCCGTTACGTGTGTAGGGAGGGAACGGAAACAACCGTCATCCACGAGGATAGAACTCAGTGGGGAGCGCAGAAGGAAAAACGACAGACACTTTCTGCTTAAGGGGTCAACTCTATATGGAGAGATCAGACACACCCACATCTGCTAGGGGAGGATATACTGGGGAGATCTGTATCACCAATTAGCAGGAGACAACCATCAACAGATACATGGCAACAGATGCAACATGAGTACCTGAATGTTATGATTATGCATGTATGCATTATGCATGAGGAATGTATGGTGAATGCTGACAAACAGACATGCTCAACACACATAGGTCTAGGAATCAACCATCCGGTGCTACTCTTCCAGAGGGAAAGCCAAAATCACCAGAGAGCAAAGAAAACCTGCTGGAGACTGGGACATCAGGGAATAACATCATCCTGCAGGGAAGGAAGGCCACAATAGGCTTCCGGAGGGATCATCAATCACAACCGGAGATAAGAGTTCAATGTACAGGCAGACACGCCACAACAACAACTCATGCTGGAGATCAGAAATACCAAGAAGCAACCAGATCTATGATGAAGATAGATAGGCATTGATAAAGATCATCATGCCAACAACTCCGCGGAGGAATCTATCCGAGGGAATGCCGGATTACTGGGATGTCAATCCACCAAATACCGAATCTTCCAAAAAAAACCACCCATGTCGGGGAGAGGCGAAGACTGCTCTGCTGGAGAGACGACAGCTAAAGTCTTCAGTAAACACTCTGCTTGGGAACTGGCCCACAAAAAGGCTCGAACAGCGACTTTGCTGGGAATGCCCCACGATAGGGCTCAAACAGCACTCTACTGGGGATACACCACAATAGGGCTAACAGGGAATTGGAGGAAGAATGTTGCACTGCCGGGGACATGAAGATGAACAACTTCAACCAACACTGCACTGAGCAACCTCGTTGAGGAGAAACCATAGGAGGTTCTACAGGAAAAAGATACAATTATGCTCGAGATACGAACAAATGTCTTACCTGTTGGTAATCATACCACCCTTGGGAGAGCACTGCGGATCTCCTAAGTATCCTTCCATCATTGTGAATGTTCACTTTGTTTAAGAATAATTTTTGAAAAATTTGTTTATTTTGAAAACAATGATACTTTATCAATTAAAACATGCAAAACATTTGTTGAGTTGAGACAAATAAGAGTGCAAATAATTGGATAAAAGCTCGAATTGATGTGATGGAATGGTAGTCTGCAAAGGGCGAGACTCCATAGATCTGTACAAGTTTGAAATCGGTGATATATATTGGAAAGGGCTACATTGAACATAATGACCTTTCCTCTACCATTCCGAATTTCGATGTATTCAGAGCTTCAGTTGACAACGAATCGAGAATTCCTGGCGGATGACAGATGTAGAGCATAGTCTTGTCAAGATGCAGTTACTTGCCAAATCCCTAATTTTTGCCTAGATTGCCCCAGTGTGAGGTGATCAATCTAGCGGGATGCAAATTCTTTTTTTCCAATGTCTCTAACTTTTGCCTGGATCGCCCTTTCGGGTTTTTAATCCACCGAGACGCTCCTTTTTGCCTAAGTCGCCCTTTGGGGTGTTCGACTTAGCGAGCTGTTTTGCTTTTTTTTTTAGGCGAAGTATTTCTTGACTGCATCGGGAAGGACGAGTGAACTTCTTCATCCATTGTTGTGAGTGTCAAAGCACTGCCTGAAAAGGCTCTCTTGACAACATATGGACATTCATAGCTTGGGGTTCACTTGCCCCTGGAATCGGGCGCGAAGGACAAGACTTTCTTGAGCACAAGGTCACCTTCTCGGAACACACGAGGCTTGACCTTCTTATCGAATGCTTTCTTCACTCTCTGCTGATATAACTGACCATGACACATGGCAATTAATCTCTTCTTTTCGATCAGATTCACTTGGTCGTAACGACTCTGAATCCATTCAGCATCAGTCAACTTGGGACTTTGAGGGTGCTATTTTTCTTTTGTTTCTTTCTTTCTTTTTCTTTCTTTTTGTTCTTTTTTGATTTCTTTTGATTTCTTTTGATTTCTTTTGATTTTTTTTTTTGATTTTGCACCCTCCTCTTTCCTTTTTTGTTTTGTTTTTTTGTAATGCCCCAGTTGGTTGTTCTGCTGACTCTCGAGATGCAGCTGAGTGATCTTCTTTTCTTGCTCAAGAAGTCGGGAAATACCGTCAGGAATCCCTTCAACATCATCTTCGTCCGCTTCGAATACAGGGAATTCAAAATTGGGAGATGACGTCGGATCATTATGTTCAATGGGTTTAAGAAACAACCTGCATAATGATTTTGATATGAAAAGCTTTTTGGAAATCAAACAAGACAATCGTTATGCAGATGAAAAGATTGCTTTTATTCTTGTTTTTAGGGTTTTTTGTGATCACCAATTTCATGCAAAAAGCGAAAAGGGAAAACAAATGGAAAAACAAATGTTTTAACATGCTTTTATTTGAATGAAAATATCATTGCACAAATGTTGCCAACAATTTCATCACTTCTCCTTTTGGCATGGGAGAAGGGTTTTTAAACAAAGTGATTATTACTCTGACTTGTGAACAACTGTAGGAACGCCCACAGTGACCCAATTGTTAGATCCCACCAGGGACGACAAATGTCAGAATCCTTTGCACCAGCAGCTTCTGCTTTTGAACAACTCTTTTCGTTGAAGACCTCATAAGAAAAGCCACCGCCAGCCCGGGGCTTGTTATCTTCAAGCTTGATTACCACTGGGACCTAAGTCCTCAAAGCTCAGAATCCCTGATCTGATAAGGTCCTGCACCTTATTCTTCAACTGAAAGCAGCTTTCCACATCATGACCAGGAGCACCCGAATGATACACACAATGCCGATCAGGCCTATACCACCACCGAGGGTTGACGGGTATAGCCGGCGGGTCTCTGGGAGTGATCAAGTTCCGCTCTATCAAAGAGGGATACAGCTCTGTGTAGGACATAGGGATTGGATCAAAAATGATCTTCTTCCTCTCATTACTTGTACTAGCTTGATTACCATTGTGAGGTTGGGAAGCCTGCTGCTGAGGACGAGGTTGTTGATGCTGATATGGATGAGTTGGCCTTCTCTACTGTTGGGGTTAAGTAGCTGGAATAGTCACAGCAGCAGCCTGACGATATTGTCCTTTGTTCACATTCCTTCGACGGTGCACAGCATTTGTTTCGCTCTCTCCCCTTTTGGGTGCCCCAGAGTATGTCTTCTTAGAACTCGACGAACTTGAAGAGCCAGGATCTTGTATCTTTGCTGCTTTAATGAGACTCTCAGTCCTCTCCCCACAGACAACAATATCAGAAAAGCTACTAAACGGGCAACTCCCCATGCGGTCCATGAACACACCTTGCAAGGTACTGATAAACATGTCAGTCAGCTCTCTTTGCAACATAGGAGGTTGTACTCTTGCGGCTAGCTCACGCCATCTCTGGGCATACTCTTTGAAGCTTTCCCCGGTCTTCTGACACAAGCTCTGCAGTTGGGTTCGGCTCAGAGCCATATCCATATTGTGCTTGTACTGCCTCAAGAAGGCCTCACCCAGATCTTTCCAGCTTCTGACTGATTCTTTCTTCAAATCCATGTACCAGTCCAAAGACGCTCCAGACAAACTGTCTTGGAAAAAGTACATCCACATCTTCTCATCATCAGTATATGCTGAGATCTTTCTGTAGTAAGCCTGCACATGAGTGCGAGGGCAAGAAGTGCCATTGTATTTGTCAAATGAGGGTGCTTTGAATTTATAGGGAATCCTCAGCCCTTCTACCAAACCCATGTCAGTTACATCGAACCCCAGAGAGTTCTAACACTCCATGGCACGGATTTTCTCAGCAAGGGCATCCACTTTTCGATCCCTCTCATCAACTCTCCCAACAACGTCTTCGTCTTCACTGAGCAGAGTGAACATGTCCTCCTGCCTATCAACAAGCGGAGCAGGATGACGAATAGGAGCACGGGTAGCTCTGGCATTAACAGTCTCTGCAGCAATAGGCTGTCCATTGATTCTGATCCCCCTTAACTCATCCTCTACAGCATAGTCGTTCGCGGGAGCAGCAGCAACGTTGTCATGAACCGGGACACCCACTGGCGACGCGCGGTTGGACTGCGGAATCACGGTCTCTTGCCTCTGAACCAGGGCTCTAAGCTCCTCTTGACCTTGCGCAACCCCTTGCATCATTGTCATAAACTGGGCCATGTTCGCCCTCATCTCAGCCAACTCCTTCTGAACTTGATCCATACTTCTCTGTTGATTGAGTCTGGTTGAATAGCAATGCGGTCTCTGATCAGCTATCCTGTCTCAGTCAGGAACCAGAGTGAGAAGTCTCTCCCAAGCATGTCTGTAATGCAAGAATGATATGTGCATGATATGCATGATATGGGTACTATTTTATCATGAATGATCCTGGAAAGGATATGCACATGCAGGTTAACTTGTTCTTTTTTCATGCATTATTTTTTTTTTTGAAAATAAACATGCTATGATGCAAATGATGCAACTATGACTGGTCGGGCTGTGCATCACACGACGCAGGATCAAAGCTTCGGCTTGAATTCGGCATCTGAAACCACAGATCAAAGTTACCTGGGACCCAAGATCATCTGAAACCCAAAGTCATTTGATAAACTGTCATCTAAAGAACCAAGAGTCACCAACAGGATCACAAGTCACCAACAAGTCACCGACAAGTCACCAACTGTACCTGTAATAATGATCATTCCCTCCCCACTCACGGGTGTCATCTAGGCCAGGGTAAGGTCGAAAGAAACGCAGGATAAACAACCTTTCACAGAATATCATCATATACACACCCGAAGTATGTAACGATAATATCCCATCAGGGTCTGAACTGCTCGTGATATCAATGTTCCGCTAAGTGACGCATACCACCCGCTTCCCATGAATCACTCTATTCCTAGGTTTCCTAGATTTCACTCATAGCCTGGGTATTGGGCCTTTTACCTCGAGTAACTCCCACCCCAACAGAGAAACAACACAGCATAGCCAGCACAGATGAACTGAATGAATGCAAACATTAATGCACCCATAAATGCAAACAATAAATAAATGAATGCAATAAATAACAGCAAACAACAACCAAAACCCTAACCTAGAGAGCGCTAGGAGAGACTCGCTTAGGGAAGATGGACCAGCAAGAGGTCAACTTCTCTTGTCCCCAGTGAAGTCGCCAGCTGTCGCATTACGCGAAAAACCGGCGGGAAACGAAAACAACAGAGCCGCCACCGTGCGTTATTTATCCCAAAAGAGGGAAAGGAAACGCTCGAAGTAAACCTGGAAAAGACATGGTCTCGCGACCAGAGAAAGATGGGATCGGGAGTCGGTTATGCAAAGGGAAGGTATTAGCACCCCTACGCATCCGTCGTACTCGACGGGATCCACGCACAAAAGGAAGGATAAAGGTTGCTAAAAACTGCTCAAACAAACATCAGACACTGGCTGAAAGAGACACAGGAAACAGAAGAAACTAACTCGACAGGATATCGCATCCTGGGCCTACGTAGTCTGTCAGGCACAGACATCAGAGTCGACGTAGTTCGGGACAGGGGGAAACGTGCTCGCTAGGATGTCGCATCCTATGCATACGTATCTTCTCGGACTAAAGAAGAATCAGAGCACTCGTAGCTCGGCTAACGCACACCAAACAAAACCACACAGGAAACCGACTGCCAATCGCTGGAGTTACGTTAGACTCCACATAAATAGGCAAACCTGGAGATCGAATGCCAATCGCTGGACTTACATCATACTCCGAACCAACAAACACACACACAGGAAACCGACTGCCAATCGCTGGACTTATGTCAGACTCCATCAAAGAAACTGGAAGCCGAATGCCAATCGCTGGACTTACATCAGACTCCAACCAGAAAAGGAGAAACAACTCACACAAACAAAACAAAAAGGGCGCCCGGAGAGATCAGCTCATCTCCTGCCTACGTACCTCATCTGGTATGAGGATCAGGGCGACGTAGTTCCCCTACGCAGGGACAAAGAACTTCTAACCTAACCAGAGACTGGGAAATGACAAACTAGAAGGGAGACTAACTCGAGCCTAATAGTTATCATGTAAATTCACCATGGTCCTAGGTTGAAGTTTCTATCTAACTTGCACAGGGAGCAAGCTATCCTAAACACAACACAAGCAAAGCAAACATACACACAAATAGCACACACTATATCCAAACAAAGTGGGCTCAAACAAAGTTAGGCTTTAGTCAAGGGGTCATGTCAACCTCGACAAACAAGCCACTGTATCAGGGTGATGTTAGCTCTTAACCCTAACATTGAGAGTTAGGGTGAAGCAGATGAAATGGGAAGCGAGGGGTGTGCCTCACAGCTCTTATCCCTGGCCTGGGAGAGCTTGACTCAAATAGAAGGTGTGGGAGTTCAGAAAGCAGGAACTCTTCTATCCACATGACTGACTCAACAAGGATCTTGGGTTAATATCCACAATGCATCAACATGTAATGTGAGCAAAGGGATGACACACTGAATAGCAGGAGATGGACTACACATCTCTTGTATCTGCCAATGCCTCTTCACTTAGGAGGTATTTGATATGTACAGGGGACAAAGATAAACAAACACAAGCATTGCCTCTTAAGGAGGACTTCAGACAGGTGCCTGCCCAAGTAACAGGACAGGTCTTCCAGACTACATGAAGTCAGAGAAATTATACCTCAATGCTTAAGCTATCAAGCAAAACAAAAGCAAGTTCACAAAGGAACTATAGCAACTAAGGTACCTGAAAACAATCCAACTCCATCAGTACAAGTCAAAAAGAAAGTCAACAGACAAACAGACAGTCAACTGTACAACTCAGACAACAATGGTCAAACAAAGCAATGCAAGCCATAATGTGCAAGGCACAAGCTCAACTCAAATGAGCTAAACCACCTACCAAACAACTCAATGTTAATCAACATCAACCAAATAAACCAACTCAACCAATGTGAATCAATCCACCTAAGGCAATGCACTTCTTTAACCTGAAACCAAAGCTCAAACATAAGCATAAACCACTAGGACAAGGCCTAGGGTCAAAGAGGGAGAAATAATTCAAAACAGAACATGAAAATTGACATGAATCAAATTTAATCAATTAAGAACAATATCCAAGTGGTCTCATATCAATAGCATCAACCAATTTCATTTCACAAGTCACATAAGGCAAAGCATGTAAATTGAAAGCTCATTGAAGCAAACAGAATGAACCAATCCACATCAACCCAAAAATGATTCAATAAATCTCAAGAAAAATCATGGCTAAACCGCACACATCATATGATCATCACACCAAAATTCAAGGCATTTGGACAAGTCTAAGCATGGCAAATAAATTCCCTAAGGCAAGGTAAGCACAAACAAGCCCAATTAGGGCACAAATAGATGCATCAACTTCACACAAGCCTAAAACAGAACCCAAACATGATAAATATCTCAAACCAAAGCCACAATAAACTTCAAAGTGTCTAGAACACATGTGCAAAATTTCAAGTCCATATGATAAACATCAAGCATTTCACAAATCATCTAAGTTCATGACTATCCAAAAGTCCACAAATGACAAGCCAGCAAGAAAAATCCCAAACAAATCAGAAATCATTCCAAAAATTCCATAAAAATTCATGATCAATCCTAACATCCAGACATAGCATCATGCAAAAAATCTCATGAATTGGCATGGCAAATAAAATCATCAAGTTGAGCAAGCAATGGTGTGACACACATTGTCACGCCTACCTTAATCAGATCATATCTCAACAACCAGAAATGAGAAAAATGAAAACTCTGTACCAAAATGTCCATTAGGATGTCTATTTTAAGCATGAAAAATTTCACAATCATTGGATTAAAATCCATCATTTCACAAAGCAAATGGCATGATAGGTCAAGAAATATACACATGAACAATCCCTAAGCCAAAACAAATTCCATCCGTGCACAATTTCTGGAAAAATCATCAAAAAATATTAGACATGATAAGGAACAAAGTGCAAAAAACCTCACATCAATTGGACCATTATTCATGGAGATATGAATTTTCTAATTGAATGAAAAATAAAAAAACAATGGAAAGGCATACATGAACATGGATGATTAAAAGAAAAAAATGCAAAGGCCTAATTATGGACATGCCTCAGCCAGGACTCGAACCAGCTACGAATTCAAACTAGGCGCCCTTAAGTGAAACTCTGCGTTTCACTTAAGTCTACATGGCAGTGTGAAGCGTGCGTGACCAATCATTCAGCCAAGTAATCCTTACGTGGACCAATACATGGAGGCAAACAGAAAATCACATGCAAAATGGCGCTCACAAGATCAAACTGCAATTCTGGACAAAAACCCTAGGTCTTCATACGTGTTCATACATGTTCATACACTCAAGAACATTCATGCACAGAAATTGACAAAACTTATACCATTGGATAGATCCTTCTACGTACATTAACATGCTATCATCAATTTGACCTAATTCTCATTATCATGCATGGATCGAGCAAAAGAAATTTCAATCATCAAACTTAAATCCAACATAACTTGCTCATTTCTTGATGAAATTTAATGCCACAAAGCTCAGCATATTCAGCATGGAGAGATCTACAACATGCATATCATAATTTCATGAATTGTGAGATTTGAATCCTAACCTTACTGAAATTGCAGAAATGAAACAGAGTGATTCAGGTCCTGTAAAGTCCAAACAGTTGCTCTCCAATGCTCATGTGAATGAATGGATGAAAAATCGATGCTCAATTGTGCTTGATAGTGCTGAAACCTTCAACTGCCATTGATGTGCATATGCTTCAACAGCTTCAAAAACAGCTCGAAAATGGATGAATCCTTGCTTCAATCTGGTTCAACTATGCTTATGAATGATGATTCAACCAAGAACAAGGCAATGGATTTGAAGAAATTTACAGAAAAAAGTGAGAGAGCAAAATGGTGAAAATTGCAAGTAGATCTAGATCTGAACCAAAATGAAATGTTAATCAAGTTTCTGTTATGATTAGGCTATATATATGTGCTGTTAATGATTCTTGCTAATCATGATTAAGCAATGCAATTGGAATTAGCTAAAACCAAGTGTAAGTGCAAATGTGCAGTTCACCCCTCATGCATGCAAATGGATGTAACAGTGCTCGAATCTTGTGTTAATTCACTTGGAAATGCTGTTTAAGAACCAAGGCCAATGCTAGCAAGTGAAAACAATGCATATTTTTCAAATTAGACTTTTCCCTCCAAAATTCAAATGCAAAATGCCAAAAATTTTGTAATGGAAATGCATGATATGTGATGCATGTTTTGGATAGCTCATGTCAAAACAAGAATGTTGCAAAAAGAACCACTCCATTTGGCCTTTTGGTTCAAAAGTTATGCACTTGTGAAGTTCAAATTATCTTGGCAATGATTGATCCATAACTTCTCAACCATACATGAGAAATTCATGTTCTTGGACTTTTTGAAAATGGGAGAACAAGATCTTCAACTTTCATGTTGGACAAAATTTCATTTGAAGCTTGCTTGATGATGTAAACTTGAGGAGAAAACCTTTCCATTTTTGGCAATTTCAAATTACAGGTCACTTACTATTTTTGGAAACTTTTCATCTGACCTCAAATTCTTCATTGTTGATGTTTGAAATGTCAAATGAAACTTGTATGGACATGAATGAGGCCTCTCTAACCATCTCCCACCTTCAAATCCATGGTTGAATGCACAATTGACTTTGGTTGACTTTCTAGGGTTTCAGATGGATTGCATCTTGACTGATGATCTCTGAACATCCAATCTTTGGCCAAACCACTTCAAAATGATCCCTAGGTCATATGAACTCAATGATCCAACCCTAGGGTTTTGCTTCCATAGAATATGCACTTGCTTGCTTGCACAACTGAATCTCCTGACCAGTCTTGACTGATGACTTGCACTTGGGCAATGGACAATGCAATGCTATGCAGTGGACAATGTAATGCTAATGACCTAAAATGAAAATGAATGTACAAAATGGGAGGTGCAAATTTGAGGTGCTACAATTGGCAGTCGGTTTCCTGTGTGTATTTGTTTGTCTGGAGTCTGACATAAGTCCAGCGATTGGCAGTTGGTTTCCTGTGTGTGTTTGTTGGTTCGGAGTCTGATGTAAGTCCAGCGATTGGCATTCGGTTTCCATGTTTGCCTGTTTGTGTGGAGTCTGACGTAAGTCCAGCGATGGGCAGTTAGTTTCCAATGTGTGTTTGTTGGTTCGGAGTCTGATGTAAGTCCAGCGATTGGCATTCGGTTTCCATGTTTGCCTGTTTGTGTGGAGTCTGACGTAAGTCCAGTGGTTGGCAGTCGGTTTCCTGTTTGTGTTTTGTTTGGCGTGCGTTATTCGAGCTACGAGTGCTCTGATTCTTCTCCGGTCATAGAAGATACGTATGCATAGGATGCGGCATCCTAGCGAGCACGTTTCCCCCGTCCCGAACTACGTCGACTCTGATGCATGTGTTTGACAGACTACGTAGGCCCAGGATGCGATATCCTGCCGAGTCCCGTTTCTTCCGTCTTTCTGTGTTTCCCTCCAGCTTGTGCAGTGTTTGAGCAGTTTTTAGCAACCTTTCTTCTATTCTTTTGTGCGTGGATCCCGTCGAGTACGACAGATGTGTAGGGGTGCTATTACCTTCCCTTCGCATAACCGACTCCCGATCCCATCTCTCTCTGGTCGCGAGACCATGTCTTTTCCAAGTTTACTTTGAGCGTTTCCTTTCCCTCTTTTGGGATAAATAACGCACGGTGGCGGCTCTGTTGTTTCGTTTTCCCGCCGGGTTTTTCGCGTAATGCGACAGCTGGCGACTCTGCTGGGGACATAGAGAAGTTGACCTCTTGCTGGTCCATCTTCCCTAAGCGAGTCTCTCCTAGCGCTCGTTAGAATAGGGTTTGGTTGCTTTTTCTGTTTCATTTATTGCATTCATTTGTTTATTGTTTGTATTTATGTTTGCATTTATGTTTGCATTCATCATATTTTCATCTGTGCTGGCTGGTTGTTTGTTTCTCTGTTGGGGTGGGAGTTACATGAGGTAAAAGGCCCAATACCCAGGCTATGAGTGAACTCTAGGACACCTAGGAATAGAGTGATTCTTGGGAAGCGGATGGTATTGCACCACTTAGCGGAACTTGATATCACGAGCAGTTCAGATCCTGATGGGGTATTATCGGTACATACATCTGGTGTGTACACGATGATATTCTATGAAAGGGTTATTTATCCTGCGTTTCTCTCTACCTTACCCTGGCCTAGATGACACCCGTGAGCGGGGAGGGAATGATCATTATTACAGGTACCGTTGGTGACTTGTTGGTGACTTGTTGGTGACTCTTGGTCCTGTTGGTGACTTGGTTCTACAGATTGGGTCTCAAATGATTTTGGGGTCTCAGATAACTTTGAGATTCCGAATTCAAGCTGAAGCTTTGAACCTGTGCTCCGAGATACACAGCCAGCCAGTCATGTCTGCATCATTTGCATCATAGCATATTTATTTTCAAAAAAAAAAAAAATTAATGAAAAAATCAAAAAGAAATCAAAAAGAAAAAGCTAATATCCTCATGCATATCATTTCTCAGGTTCATTCAGGAGTCTATTCATTGTCAGAGATGGCATCCGTTCCAGAGTTGAAGCGGAAGACTTGCTCCTACAGTTTTCACCGTGAGCCCTTGACGTCTTTGATAGAGTTGAGCAACCTTGTGACCGGCGGTAATCAGAAGGTGTTTGTTGACCAGTATGGGGACTTGTTGACACTGTTGAGGATGGTGGTAGATCCAGCACCATTGCAGACTCTCCTACAGTTTTATGATCCAGAGCTCCGTTGTTTCACTTTCCAGGACTATCAGTTAGCTCCCACTCTTGAGGAGTATTCTATTCTGATGAATGTCCCGATCAGATATCAGGTTCCTTTCTTGGATGTTCCAAAGGAGGTTGATTTCAGAGTTGTCGCCAGAGCTCTTCATTTGAGTATCAAGGAAGTGAGTGACAATTGGAAGTCGAGTGGTGATGTTGTGGGGTTGCCTTTGAAGTACCTGGTGAGGATGGCTAAAGAAGAAGCAAAGAAGGGGAATTGGGAAGTTCTTCATGCTCAGTTGGCCATTATAATTTATGGAGTTGTGCTGTTTCCGAGTATGCCCAACTTTGTGGACTATGCTGCTATCATCATTTTCCTTGGAGGAAACCCAGTTCCTACTCTATTAGCTGACACTTACTATGCTATTCACAGCAGGCATGGTAAGGGTGGAGCTATCAGATGCTGTCTCCCATTGTTGCTCAGATGGTTCTTGTCTCTCCTGCCAGTCAGTGGACCTTTTGTGGATGCTCCGAGCACTCATAAGTGGACTCAGAGGATTATGTCTCTTACCTCCTATGATATCAGGTGGCAATCTTACCGGATGGATGTGCGTATTGTCATCATGAGTTGTGGAGAGTTTCGTAATGTGCCACTTATAGGGACTAAGGGTTGCATCAATTACAATCCAGTTCTTTCTCTTCGCCAGTTGGGGTTTGTGATGAATGGAAGATCACTTGATGCTGAGATAGCTGAAAGTGTGTATTTTGAGAAGCGGAGTGACCCTGCTAGATTGGAGCAAGTAGGAAGAGCTTGGAAGACCATTGGTGTCAAGGATGGAGCTGTTCTAGGGAAGAAGTTTGCTGTTGCTATGCCTGACTACATTGATTGGGTCAAGAAGAGAGTTGAGACTTTGTTGTTGCCCTATGATAGGATGGAGTCTTTGCAAGAGCAACCACCTTTGATCCTTGCTGAGAATGTTCCTGCTGAGCAGTACAAGCAAGCCTTGATGGAGAATCGTCGGTTGAAAGAGAAGGAACAAGATACCCAGATGGAGCTCTACAAAGCCAAAGCTGACAAGTTGAACTTGGCTCATCAACTCAGAGACATACAAGGTGAAGATGTTGCTAGATCGAAGAGCAAGAAGAGGTCCTATGAGGAGATGGAGACCTTGTTGAATGCAGAACACCGGGAGTGCTTGAGGTTGTAGAGAGCTGAAGCCAGTTATCAGAAGAAGATAAGAGACTTGGAGAAGCAACTCAGAGACCAAGACATCCAGTTGAAGAAGGAGGTAGACTTGAGATATGCATCAGAGAGCCAGCTTAGAGGAGAAGTTGTGGAGCTTAGAAGAAAACTGAAGGAGAAGCTCACTCCTCTGCCAGAATGTTCAGAATGTGACCGGTTGATAGACCAGTGCCATTATCTGAAGACGCTCATTCCTGGAGGACATCTGTCTTAGCTTGTATCTGTTGTTTATGTTGAGAATCACCTCTAGGTGTGTTGGATGGGATTCATTGTTGTACTCTGATCATTTGAACCTTTATTGTATGATCCTTGTTGCTCATATCTATAGATGAGATTGTTGATGTTTCACCTTGTGCTCATTATCCTGTATAGATGCTGCTGCTTTGTTGTATTGCAGGTTGCCATTTCTTGAAAGATGAATTAGGCTCTTGAATGCCTGAGAAATGAACACATCATGTGCATCATACGCATCATAAGCATCATACACATATCATTTTGCATTACAGGTGTTCTTGATCGAGACTTCTCACTCTGGTTCCTGTTTTAGGCAGGATTGCTGATCAACGTCCGCACCGCTACGTAACCCGATTGAATCAACAGAGGAACATGGACCAAGTGCAAGCAGAATTGGCTGAGATGAGGGCTAACATGGCCCAATTCATGACAATGATGCAAGGAGTTGTTCAAGGGCAAGAGGAGCTGCGAGCCTTAGCCCAGAGACAGGAAGTTGTGCTCCCACCTCCCAGTCGTGCTTCGCCAGTGGGTGTTCTTGTGAATGATAACGTTGCTACTGCTGCTCCCGTCAATGACTATGCTGTGGGTGATGAGTTGAGGGGAATCAGAATCAATAGACAGCCTATTGCTGTAGAGACTGTTAATGCCAGAGCTACCCGGGCTCCAGTTCGCCATCCTGCTCCGTTGGTTGACAGGCAGGAAGACATGTTCACATTGCCTAGTGAAGATGATGAGGTCGGAAGAGTTGAAGAGAGGGATCGGAAAGTTGATGCCCTTGCTGAGAAGATCAAAGCCATGAAGTGTCAAAACTCTCTGGGGTTCGATGTTACGAATATGGGCTTAGTGGAAGGTTTGAGAATTCCCTACAAGTTCAAAGCGCCCTCATTTGACAAATACAACGGTACTTCTTGTCCTCACACCCATGTGCAGGCTTACTACAGGAAAATCTCCGCCTACACCGATGATGAGAAAATATGGATGTACTTCTTCCAGGATAGCTTGTCTGGAGCTTCCTTGGATTGGTACATGGAGCTGAAAAGAGAATCCATTCGAAGTTGGAGAGATCTGGGTGAGGCCTTTTTGAGGCAATACAAACATAATATGGACATGGCGCCGAGCCGGACTCAGTTGCAGAGTCTATGTCAGAAATCTGGAGAAAGCTTTAAGGAGTACGCCCAGAGGTGGCGTGAATTGGCCGCAAGAGTGCAACCCCCTATGCTGGAGAGGGAATTGACTGACATGTTTATCGGGACATTACAAGGTGTATTCATGGACCGGATGGGGAGCTGCCCGTTCGGTAGTTTTTCAGATGTTGTAATTTGTGGGGAGAGGACAGAGAGCCTTATCAAAGCCGGAAAGATTCAGGATGCTGGTTCCTCATCTTCAAAAAAGCCATTTGCTGGGGCACCCCGTAGGAGGGAGGGTGAGACTAATATTGTGCAACACAGAAGGAATGTGAACAGAGGTCAGTATCGCCAGGTTGCTGCAGTAACTATTCCAGCACCTCAACCACGTCAACAGCAACAACAGAGAGTTCAACAACCACAATAACAACAACAACAGCAACGTCCGTATCAGCCTAGACAGAGGATGCCTGATCGTCGTTTCGACCCGTTGCCAATGACCTACACTGAATTGCTGCCCGAATTGCTCAAATTAGGGTTTGTTGAGCTGTGAACTATGGCTCTGTTGACAAAGATACCACCTGGGTATGATGCCAACGTTCGTTGTGATTTCCATTCTGGTGCACCGGGGCACCATATAGAGAACTGCCGGGCTTTTCATCATAAGGTCCAGGACTTAATTGACGCAAAGACTATCAATTTTGCTCCTGTGCCTAATGTTGTGAACAATCCTATGCCTCAGCATGGTGCGCATAGGGTGAACAATGTGGAAGATGGGGAAGCTGAAGACTTGGTGGTCGGTGTTGATGAGATTCAGACTCCGTTGGTTGTTGTGAAGGATCGTCTGTTGAATGGGGGAGTGTTCCCGGGCTGTGATCAGGGCTGTTCCGAATGTGAAGGTTCAGAGAATGGTTGCATGCAGTTGAGGGCTGATATCCATAGATTGATTGATGAGGGCTGTTTGCAGTTTAGTCGGGCTGTGAAAGATAATGGGGTGGTGTCAACTGTCACCATTTATTTCAAACCGTCCGAGGGACGTGGCCAGAGGATTGTCAGTGCACCCACAACTGTTGGTACTCCTGTTACCATTTCTGCGCCAGTAACTGTCAGTGCTCCCACTACTATTGTTGCTTCGGGAAGAAGGGCTGTTGAGAACAGCAGGGCTGTACCGTGGAAGTACGACAATGCTTACCGCAACAACAGAAGGGCTGAAAGTCAGATCCGGCCAGTTAATCAGTCTCCGGTGACTATTGGGTTGCCTAGTAGAACTCCTGTGGTTGTTAGTCCAGTGGTGGACAATGTTGGGGGACCAGGAGGTTTTACAAGGAGTGGTCGTCTGTTTGCACCACAACCGTTGAGGGATAATAATGCTGAGGCTCTCGCCAAAGCTAAGGGTAAACAAGCTGTGGTTGATGAAGAATCCGCTCAGAAGGAAGCGCCTGAAGGGTCATTCGAGAAAGATGTGGAAGAGTTTATGAAGATTATTAAGAAGAGTGACTACAAGATTGTAGATCAGCTTAATCAGACTCCGTCCAAGATTTCCATACTCTCATTGCTATTGTGCTCTGAGGCACACCGTAATGCCTTGCTAAAGATGCTGAATCTGGCTTACGTGCCTCAAGAGATCTCTGTCAACCAGTTGGAGGGGGTTATTGCTAATGTGAGCACGAGGCATGGTTTGGGGTTTACCGACTTGGATCTGACGCCTGAAGGTCGCAACCATAATAAAGCCTTGCATATTACTATGGAGTGCAAAGGCGCAGTATTGTCACATGTGTTGGTGGATACTGGCTCATCTTTGAATGTGCTGCCTAAGAAGACTCTGGGCAAGATTGATGTTGAATGGGTTATCCTCACTCCGAGTGATCTTATCGTTCGTGCTTTTGATGGATCCAAACGGTCTGTTTTTGGTGAAGTCACGTTGCCGGTGAAGATTGGCCCGGAGGTGTTTGATATCATCTTCTATGTGATGGATATTCAGTCAGCATATAGTTGTTTGTTGGGGCGTCCCTGGATCCATGGGGCTGGGGCAGTTTCGTCAACTCTCCATCAGAAACTGAAGTATGTCTGGAACGGTCAGATTGTGACTGTGTGCAGCGAGGAGGACATTCTGGTGAGTCACCTATCCTCTTTCAAGTATGTAGAGGTGGATGGCGAGATCCATGAAACTTTATGCCAGGCATTCGAGACTGTTGCTCTTGAGAGGGTGGCTTTTGCTGAGCAGAAGAAGCCAAGTGCCTCAATTGCGTCATACAGGCAGGCTATGGAGGTTGTCAACTCTGGTAAGGCAGAAGGCTGGGGCAAGATGGTGGACCTGCCCGTCAAAGAAGATAAGTTCGGTATTGGTTATCAACCTCTGCAGGCAGAGCAGAATGAACAGAAAGGGCCGAGTACCTTTACCAGTGCTGGGCTGATGAATCATGGTGACGTCTTTGCAGCCGGTGGTGAAGACTGTGACAGTGATTGTGATCTGGACAACTGGGTTCGCCCGTGTGCACCAGGGGAGTCGATCAACAACTGGACAGCAGAGGAAGTGGTCCAAGTTACTCTTCAAACAGAGTAATTTTCTTTTGTTTTTCATTTTGCACAAAACCCTACGTTCTGCCCAAGGCGTAGTGGTTCATTGTAGGGCCTCATCATGTTTTTTAATGATATCATTAATAAAGGACGTTTTGCAAACAATTTTGTGATCCTTGTCTTTCTGTTTTTGTTTTTCACATTTTCAAAACAACAAAATGGCAATGTTTTTGTTTTTTGTGACTTTCTTGAACTCTTTTTTCTAAAATAAAGCATTAAACATGCAGAATCGATCTTACGGCTCCCATTATAAACAGTTATGTTATGGCTCAGTATGATTTTAATAATCCCATCTACCAAGCTGAAGAGGAGAGTGAGGAAGAATGTGAACTCCCCAAAGAACTGGTTAGATTATTGAAGCAGGAGGAAAGGGTCATCCAACCTCATCAGGAGGAGTTGGAGATTATCAACCTGGGTACTGAGGACGTCAGAAGAGAGATCAAGATCGGGGCTGCCTTGAAAGAAGACGTCAAGAGAAGGCTGATTGAAATGCTGAGAGAATATGTGGAGATATTCGCCTGGTCGTATCAAGATATGCCTGGGTTGGATACCAATATTGTGGTGCATAGGCTACCTCTCAGGGAAGATTGTCCTTCAGTCAAGCAGAAGCTTCGGAGAACTAGTCCTGACATGGCTGTTAAGATCAAGGAAGAGGTTTAGAAGCAATTGGATGCAGGTTTTCTGTCAGTTACTACTTATCCCCCGTGGGTGGCCAACATCGTTCCCGTGCCGAAGAAGGATGGCAAAGTCAGGATGTGTGTCGATTACCGGGATTTGAACAGAGCGAGTCCGAAAGATGATTTTCCATTACCTCACATTGATGTATTGGTTGATAATACGGCTCAATCCTCGGTTTTCTCTTTCATGGACGGTTTTTCTGGTTATAATCAGATTAAGATGGCGCCAGAGGACATGGAAAAGACGACATTCATTACACCTTGGGGCACGTTCTGCTATAAGGTGATGCCATTTGGGCTGAAGAATGCCGGTGCTACCTATCAGAGGGCTATGACGACTCTCTTTCATGACATGATGCACAAAGAGATTGAAGTGTACGTGGATGATATGATTGCGAAGTCGCAGACAGAAGAAGAGCACCTGGTAAACTTGCAGAAGTTGTTTGACTGACTGAGAAAGTTCAAACTGAGGCTGAATCCGAACAAGTGTACGTTTGGTGTGAGATCCGGGAAGCTGTTAGGCTTCATTGTCAGTGAGAAAGGGATTGAGGTTGATCCAGCAAAAGTAAAAGCTATTCAAGAAATGCCTGAACCGAAAATAGAAAAACAGGTTCGTGGGTTTTTAGGGAGATTGAACTACATTGCACGGTTTGTATCTCACCTAACTGCCACGTGTGAACCGATATTCAAATTGCTAAGAAAGAATCAAGCAATCAGGTGGAATGATGACTGTCAGAAAGCTTTTGATAAGATAAAAGAGTATTTGCAGAAACCTCCAATCCTTATACCTCCAGTTCCGGGGAGACCTCTGATAATGTACCTGTCAGTGACTGAGAACTCGATGGGGTGTGTATTGGGACAGCATGACGAGTCTGGTCGAAAAGAGCATGCCATATACTACCTTAGCAAAAAGTTTACCGACTGTGAAATCAAATATTCGCAGCTTGAGAAAACTTGATGTGCTTTGGCCTGGGCTGCTCACCGACTGAGGCAGTATATGCTGAACCATACTACCTTATTGATTTCTAAGATGGATCCAGTGAAGTACATCTTTGAGAAGCCGGCTCTCACCGGACGTGTTGCCCGTTGGCAGATGATTTTAACTGAATATGATATTCAGTATACGTCGCAGAAGGCCATCAAAGGTAGTATTCTGTCAGACTACCTTGCCGAGCAACCAATCGATGATTATCAGCCGATGATGTTTGAATTCCCTGATGAAGACATCATGTACCTGAAGATGAAAGATTGTGAAGAGCCCCTTGTCGAGGAAGGACCAGATCCTGATGACAAGTGGACACTGATGTTTGATGGGGCTGTGAATATGAATGGCAACGGTGTTGGGGCAGTGCTTATCAATCCAAAAGGTGCACATATACCTTTTTCTGCCAGGCTGGCTTTTGACGTGACCAACAACGAGGCTGAGTATGAGGCTTGTATCATGGGGATAGAAGAAGCCATCGATCTGAGGATCAAAACTCTGGACATTTATGGAGATTCTGCTCTAGTGATTAACCAGGTCAATGGAGATTGGAATACTAATCAGCCGCATTTGATTCCTTACAGAGATTACACCAGGAGGATATTGACGTTCTTCAAGAAGGTGAAGTTGTATCATGTCCCCCGTGATGAGAATCAGATGGCTGATGCCTTGGCTACTTTGTCTTCTATGATCAAGGTTCATTGGTGGAATCATGTGCCACATGTTGCAGTGAATCGACTCGAGAGGCCTGCGTATGTGTTTGCAGCCGAGTCTGTTGTGGATGAGAAGTCGTGGTACTATGATATCAAGAATTTCCTCAAAAGCCAGGAGTATCCTGAAGGTGCGTCGAAAAATGACAAGAAAACCCTGAGAAGGCTAGCTGGAAGCTTTTATTTGAATCAGGACGATGTGCTGTACAAGAGAAACTTTGACATGGTTCTGCTCAGATGCGTGGATAGACACGAAGCAGACATGTTGATGCAGGAAGTGCACGAAGGATCTTTTGGTACCCATGCTGGTGGTCATGCAATGTCTAAGAAGTTGTTGAGAGCCGGTTATTACTGGATGACTATGGAATCCGATTGTTTCAAGTATGCTCGGAAGTGCCATAAATGCCAGATCTATGCTGATAAGGTGCATGTACCACCAAGCCCTCTGAATGTCATTAATTCGCCTTGGCCGTTTGCCATGTGGGGCATCGATATGATTGGGAAGATTGAGCCTACTGCTTCTAATGGACATCGCTTCATCCTGGTTGCGATTGACTACTTCACTAAATGGGTGGAAGCAGCCTCCTATGCTAACGTTACTAAACAAGTGGTTGCCCGGTTCATTAAGAAGGAAATCATCTGTCGTTATGGGGTTCCTGAGAGAATCATTACTGATAATGGTTCGAATCTCAATAACAAGATGATGAAAGAGCTTTGTAAAGATTTCAAGATTGAACATCACAATTCTTCTCCTTACAGACCGAAGATGAATGGTGCTGTAGAGGCGGCAAACAAGAATATTAAGAAGATTGTGCAGAAGATGGTCGTGACGTACAAGGATTGGCATGAGATGCTGCCTTTCGCTTTGCATGGGTACCGTACCTCAGTATGTACGTCGACCGGGGCAGCCCCTTACTCCCTTGTGTATGGTATGGAAGCGGTCTTACCTGTTGAAGTGGAGATTCCTTCTCTGAGGGTCTTGTTGGATGTTAAGCTTGACGAAGCTGAATGGATCCGAACAAGGTTTAACGAGTTGAACCTTATCGAAGAGAGACGGTTAGCAGCTGTGTGCCATGGGCAGTTGTATCAGAGAAGAATGAAGAGAGCCTTTGATCAGAAAGTGCGTCCTTGAAGCTATCAGGCTGGTGATTTAGTTGTGAAGAGGATCCTTCCTCCCGGTACAGATAACAGGGGCAAATGGACTCCGAATTACGAAGGTCCATACGTTGTTAAGAAGGTTTTCTCTGGTGGAGCCTTGATGCTTACAACTATGGATGGTGAAGATTTTTCGTCCCCTGTTAACTCATATGTAGTCAAAAAATACTTCGCATAAATTGACCCGCTGGACAAAAAGAATAAAAAAAGTCCAGGAAAAAAAGGGCATCCCGACGAACCAAAAAAAAAGAAGAAAAGGTTCGGGCAAAAGTTAGGGATAAAGAATAAAAAGAATTTGTACACCCGGTAAGTCGAAAACCCGCAAGGGCGGCTTAGGCAAAAATGGGTATCCCGGTGGATTGAAAACCCGAAAGGGCGATCCAGGCAAAAGAGGGATTAAAGCGAAGACTACAGTCTGTGTTATCTATACTTCATCGCGCTTCATCGTCTGCCATCTCGAAGGATAGGATCGGTCCAGTCATTCTTCTCAGAAAGCAAGGAATTAAGAGAAATTGATGATCTGTGAGTCATAACAGAATTGGGAAATAGTGGATGCCGTGTTCACATTGCCATTAGGATAGATTTTTCCTTTTGTGTGCAATTACCTCTTTCTAGGAATTGCTTCCCGATGTATTCGCCTTTTTAGGCCCATTTTCAATCAATAAAAATTGTTATTCAGATAAATTGCTCTCGTGTTTTTATTTTTACTGTTTTGTTTGCAAAAAATGTCCGAATTTTTGATAAACATTGCATATAAAAACATGAAGGCTAGACAATAACGTGCAGAAAGATAAAACATTTGAAAATCATTTTGAATGCTGAGTACACTTGAGTGTATCTTGTCCATGCAATCCCCTGGGGGCATGTTTGTCTTGCTGTTTTGCAGGTTATTATCTTTGGTTCCTGGCTGAAGCAGATAAGCCACGGTTCGTTCAGAGATGTTGTCAGCACTATCCAGTAGTGTAAGAGGATGGGGATGTTCCCCAGCAGTGGAAACAAGTTCAAGACTTGTCTCCCTAGCATGTTCAAGACCAGGAATTCCTCAGCAGGAGTGAGGCTGTTTCCCCCAAGCAAGTCTGAAAGCTATCAGAACTTTTATCCCCTGTAGAGGCGTCTGTGGATAGTGTGTCCCTCAGTAGCAAGATCAAAGGCTATTCTATCCCCAGCAGGTCTAAGGATTTTAATTCCCCAGCAGGCCTGGAAGTGGGTTTATCCCCAGCTAGCTTGAAGATTGTTAATCCCCACCGAGTTGGAAGGTTGTTGTACCCACAGAGAAGGTGTCAGTGAGTAGTGTATTCCGCAGCAGTCGGATTTGAAGTACTGCTACCCCCAGCACGGTCGTGAACGCTTTTCCCCGGCAGGGTTGTGGATGTCTATCCCCAGCATGGTCTGGTCTATTATTTCCCCAACAGAGTTATGCCTTTCCCCAGCAGGGTTGTGGATGTGTTTCCCCATCAGGGTTGTGTTGTTTTCCCCTAGCAGATCTCCCCTAGCAGAGGGTTTGTGTTGATGGTTTTCCCCAGCAGGTTCCCCGAGTGGATCAGGTTCGGCGAAAATTATCCCCAGTAGATTTTATCCTACCTGTGGATTGACAGCTATCCTCAGCAGAGGTGAGCATTGGTTGTTCCCCTAGCGGAGTCCCCGAGCGGATTGGATCCGGTGAAGGTTGTTCCTGGTGGGATCTTTCCTCCAGCAGCAACGCTATTCCCCAGCGTGAGTGAGAAGTTGGTGCTTTTTCCCCGTAGAGCATTCCTCAGACAGAGTCTCCCCACAGAGTTGGAGAATCTATTCAGAGTTGTGTGCTCAGCAGAGCAATCTTTTGCTCCCCAGCAGGAGTTTCCATCATTTTGCATCTTGCATGTAGTAATCATTGCATCCTCAAATTGCGTAGCATTTCCATTCGATATGGAGCATTACGCCATAGAAAAATTCAAACATATGCATTCATGTGTTAAAACCTAATCAGACCATATCCCTGGCAAAGGCGGATCATTGTTCAACATCTGTACGACACATTTGCTACAGTTGCTCCTGACAGTATTCAGGAGTGATAACTCCCCAGAGAGGTTTATTTCCTCATCCGCAGTAAAAGGAAAGCTTGATTCTCCCCAGTGAGATCCTCAGCAAGTGTTTGGCTTTGCCTTGACATATTGAAGATGTCATCCTTGTGATACTGGTAAGTGTCATGTCAGCACCCGTGTGTGTTCTTTCCTTGGTGTCGGTAAACACCATCTTTCGGTGTCGGTAAACATCGAGTTTTACTCCAGTCATCGGTAAATGTCTGGTCGTCTTTTTTGGTGTCGGTAAACATCATCTTTCGATGTCGGTAAACGTCGAGTTTTTCTTCCAGTCATCGGTAAATGTCTGGTCTTGCTTCACTATTGTACGCATCATCTTTCGATGTCGGTAAACATCGAGTCGCTTTTCCAGTTCATCCGTTGATGTCTGGTCACCTCTCCGTTGGTATCGATAAACGTCGAGTTTTTCCCATTCGTCCGTTGACGTCTGGTTGTACATCGACTCTTCCCATTCATCTGTTGATGTCTGGTCACCTCTCCGTTGGTGTCGATAAACGTTGAGTTTTTCCTATTCGTCCGTGGACGTTTAGTTGTATCTCTTCCTATCCCCCAGTGAAGTATTCACCTCTCCGTTGGTGTCGATAAACGTTGAGCTTTTTCCCATTCGTCCGTTGACGTATGGTTGTATATCTCTTTCCCCAGTTCATCCGTTGATGTCTGGTCACCTCTCCGTTGGTGTCGATAAACGGCGAGCTTCTCCCGTTCGTCCGTTGACGTCTGGTCGAGTCCTTTCCCATTCATCCGTTGATGTCTGATCATCTCTCCGTTGGTGTCGATAAACGTTGAGTTTTTCCCATTCGTCCGTTGACGTCTGGATGTATCCCTTTCCCAGTTCATCCGTTGATGTCTGATCACCTCTCCGTTGGTGTCGATAAACGTCGAGTTTTTCCCAGTTGTCCGTTGACATCTGTTTGTATATCTTCATCCCAGTCATCGGTAAATGTCTGGTCGTCTTTTGTTGGTGTCGATAAACATCATCTTTCGATGTCGGTAAACATCGAGTCTCATCCCAGTCATCGGTAAATGTCTAGTTGTTCCCCAGCCAGAGATCCCCAGTAGAGTCGTCGGTAAACGTCTTGTCTGGTTACTGTTGCAAATATCCTGTTCATTTCCCGCAGAGTGCAAATTTCTACGGTTCTTTGGTATTCAATCCCTGTTTACCCTGAAGGTCTGACAGCCGTTGCTCTCATCCGTTCAGGTTCCCAGTTGATTGAATAGGGGCAGCTGTAGCACCTCAAATTTGCACCTCCCATTTGTATATACATTTCATTTTTAGGTCACTAACATCACATTAACATTGCATTAGCATTGCATAGTCCATTACATGTCATCAGGCAAGACTGGTCAGGAGATTCAATTGTGCAAGGCAACAAGAGCATTTTCCATGAGATCAAAGCCCTAGGGTTGATACAATGAGTCCATGTGACCCAAGGATCATTTTGAAGTGATTTGGCCAAGTGTTGGAGGCTCAGAATTCATCAGTCCATGTGCAAATCATCTGAGGCCCACAAAAGTCAACAGAAGTCAACTGCACAGTCAATTATGGATTTAAAGGTGGGAAGTGGTTAGAGATGCTTCATTCATGTTCAAACAAGTCTCATTTGACATTTCAAACATAAACATTGAAGAATTTGAAGTCAGATCAAGACTTTCCCAAAATAGCAGGTGACCTGTAATTTGAAATTTCCAAAAATGGAAAGATTTTAGACCAACTTCAACTCAAGATTACATCATCAAGAAAGCTTCAAATGAAATGTTTTCCAACATGAAAGTTGAAGATCTTTCTCTCCCATTTCCAAAAAGTCCAAGATCATGGATTTCTCATGTGTGGTTGAGGAGTTATGGTCCAATCATGGCAAAGTGTGTTCAAAAGTTCAAATGAGCATAACTTTCAAACCAAAACTCCAAAATGAGTGGTTCTTTTTGAATTTTGATCCTTATAACATGTACTTTCCAAGCATACCATTACTTGACATGAATTTCATTTGCATAGGCATGTGCTCACTCATGAAGTTTTTGGAAGAAAATTGCATAACATCTTTTTGGTTGATCATGAGCATACAAAACCAATCCAAAACCTTGCATGAACTCATTTTAAGTGGATTTGGGCCTTGAAAGAGTACTGTTCACGTGCAGGGGGTGCATGAAGTGAAAAACTCATTTTTGCACAAACACCTTCCAACTTACTAATCACATTTGCATTTGGCTTAAGCTGGTTTTAAACATGTTTAGTAGGTGGTATATATACTGAATCATAACTGTTTTCCATCATTAGCAACATTTCAGATCTGGATTCAAGAAAATCATCAAAATTTTCTCTCAAACTTTTTCCAAATTTCTTCAAACAAAAGCACTTTCTATTGGTTGATTCATGTTCCTGAGGTGTTGTTGAGTAGAATTGGACATGGATTCAGAGAAAATCGTGGCATATTGAGCTAGATTCAAAGCTTGAAGCATCCATGGCATTGGAAAATTGAACTGAATTCGTGTGCATTTGAGCTTCTAATTCATCACCAATCACATCCACAAGCATCATAGAAGATTCCTGGACCTTCACAAACCTTGAAACGAGCCAATTCCAGTTGCTGTTCTTCAACAGGTCAGAATTCGACCTCTTTTATTTTGCAAATTGTTATGATGTTCTTGTAGATCCTTGAATGGTGATGATACTGGTGAAAAAATCGAGTGAAATGATGCTATATCCATGGAGTTATGTTCAATTGAAGTTTTAATGTTGATTTTGATTTTCTTCGATTTGGCTTTGTTATGGTGTTTTAATGCAAAGTAATCATGGATCCTTGATGTGTGTAGCATGATGAACCGATTGGTATAGTTGTTTTTGATTTCTGGAAAATTTTGTGAAAATCTGGAAAATCCAGATGAAGATCTTCATGATCTTCATGAGCTTCATGCGTTTCCAGAATGGCTAGGGTTCTGCTTGAGTTTAGCTACGAAATTTGCATGTGTATTTTTAATTAGCTACGAATATTGTTTAGGCCACAGTTTTCCATGATCCAGCAACGGTTTCCTGACGCGCTTAGGGTTTTAGAAGCAAAACACAGTCATTTTAGGCGCGCGCCAGGTTTGAATTTGTGCCAAGTTCGAATCCGGGCGAGAGACATTTTCAATTGCAATGCATTTTCTTCCTTTCCCTCCACATTTCATACTTTGGCTCCATTTTCATTTTTAAATTTTTCATAAACTTCAAAAAATCATATAAAAATGAAAAATGCTCCAATTGATCTCCAATTTTTTGCTATGTGTTCCTTATCTTGTCTAGTTTTTTATGATTATTAAATTGCAAATTGTGCTTGGCTGAAAAATTGATTTGTCCTAGGGTGATTGAACATGTGTCCATTTGTGCTATTGCCTTATTCATTTGATCATAAAATGCTTGTTTCTTATCCAATGCTTCTGAAATTTTGTGTGTGGATTCTAGACATGTTGAGTAATATTTTGGCTTTGGTTTGAGATTTTTCCCCTGCCCCCATTCTATTTTATGCTCATGCTAACTTGGTGTGACAATTTGTGTCACACATGTGATTGATTGACTTATGCTGTGTGATTGCCATGCCTAATGATGTCCAATGCCTCTAATTTTTTGTGTGATGATCATGTTATATGTCCTGTTTACTCATGAATTTTGCCAAGATTATTTGAGTCATTTTTGATTTAATGTGTATTTGTTTCTTCTGATGTCCCAATGTGATCACCATTTGCATGCCTTGCCATGTTTTGCTCATAAAATGAATATGATTAATGATTTTGATGTGGGACTTTTTGAGATTTGTTCTTGATTGAATGAAGATGATTCATGTTAAATTTCATGTTCTGTTTTGACTTTTTTCTCCATCTTTGACCCTAGGCTTTGACCTAGTGGTTTGTGGCTTACATGTGGGCTTTGATTTCAGGTTTAAACTTCCAAGTCCATAGTTGATGATGCTTCCTCATTTGAGCATTGATGTTTTCTCTTGATTACTAACACTTGTGTGTTTTGTAGGTTGATGTTAACTCATTTGAGTTTTCCTTGTGGCTTGCACATTGTGAATTTTGTCTATCTGTTTATTATTGCCTATTGACTGTTGTCTTTTTGTTTGAACTGTGTACTGATTGTCTGGTTGTTTGCACAGGTACTTTAGTAGTTATAACTCATTGCTTGAGTTGCCTAACTTGGCTTGTGGTTTGCTTACCACCTAGGTATAACTCTTTGACTTCATGTAGTCTGGAAGACCTGTCCTGTTATGTGGGCAGGCACCTGTCTGAAGCCCTCCTTAAGAGGCAATGCTTGTGAATGTTTAACTTTGTGGCAAGCAGGTAAAGACCTCTTAAGAGGCAATTGGCAGATAGAAGGGATGTGCAATCCATCCCCTGCTATTCAGTTGTGTTATTCACTTTGCTCACACACCTTGTGTTGATGCATTGTGGATAATAACCCAAGATCATGTTGTGTTAGTCACTTGTGGAGAAGAGTTCCTACATTCTGAACTCCCACACTTTCATTTGCCTGAAGCTCTCCCAGGCCAGGGATAAGAGCTGTGAGGTCTTACCCTCACTTCCTATTTCATCTGCTTCACCCTAACTCTCAATGTTAGGGTTAAGAGCTAACAACACCCCATTCCAGTTGGCTTGTGTTTACAGCCTAACCTTGTATGAGCCCAATTGCTTGCATATAGTGTGTGTGCTTGCTTTATTGTGCTTGTATGTATTTGCCTGTGCTGTTTAGGTTAGCTTGCTTCCTGTGCAAGTTAGGATAGAAACCTCAACATAGGGATCGTATGCATGACAACTTCTAGGCTCGAGTCGTAGTCTCCCTAGTAGTTTGTGTCTCCCTTTGTATCTAGTTAGGTTAGAAGTTCTTTCCCTGTTAAGGGGAACTACGTCGCCCTGATCCTCATACCAGATAAGGTACGTAGGCAGGAGATGAGCTGATCTCTCCGGGCGCCCTTTTTCTTTTTCAATCCCTTTGTGTGTGTTTGGAGTCTGACGTAAGTCCAACGATTGGCAGTCGGTTTCCTGTGTGTGTTTGTTTGTCTGGAGTCTGACATAAGTCCAGCGATTGGCAGTCGGTTTCCTGTATGTGTTTGTTTGTCTGGAGTCTGACATAAGTCCAACGATTGGCAGTTGGTTTCCTGTGTGTGTTTGTTGGTTCGGAGTCTGATGTAAGTCCAGCGATTGGCATTCGGTTTCCATGTTTGCTTGTTTGTGTGGAGTCTGACGTAAGTCCAGCGATGGGCAGTTGGTTTCCAATGTGTGTTTGTTGGTTCGGAGTCTGATGTAAGTCCAGCGATTGGCATTCGGTTTCCATGTTTGCCTGTTTGTGTGGAGTCTGACGTAAGTCCAGCGGTTGGCAGTCGGTTTCCTGTTTGTGTTTTGTTTGGCGTGCGTTATCCGAGCTACGAGTGCTCTGATTCTTCTCCGGTCAGAGAAGATACGTATGCATAGGATGCGGCATCCTAGCGAGCACGTTTCCCCCGTCCCGAACTACGTCGACTCTGATGTCTGTGTCTGACAGACTACGTAGGCCCAGGATGCGATATCCTGCCGAGTCCCGTTTCTTCCGTCTTTCTGTGTTTCCCTCCAGCTTGTGCAGTGTTTGAGCAGTTTTTAGCAACCTTTCTTCTATTCTTTTGTGCGTGGATCCCGTCGAGTACGACGAATGCGTAGGGGTGCTAATACCTTCCCTTCGCATAACCGACTCCCGATCCCATCTCTCTCTGGTCACGAGACCATGTCTTTTCCAGGTTTACTTCGAGCGTTTTCTTTCCCTCTTTTGGGATAAATAACGCACGGTGGCGGCTCTGTTGTTTCGTTTTCCCGCCGGGTTTTTCGCGTAATGCGACAATTGTGTTTATCATTCTGGTGCTCCCGGCCACTACGTGGAGAATTGCTACCCTTTGAAGACCAAGGTTCAAGACCTGGTGAGATGTGGCATTCTGTGTTTTGAGGACGTAGGTCCTAACGTGAAGAAGAACCCATTGCCCGAGCATGGGAAATCTGTCAACATGGTCCAGGGCTGCCCTGGCAAGTACAAAGTTAAATACGTCAGTCATATTCGACAATCTCTGGTCGAGATGCATCGTTTGCTGTGTGATTATAGTCATTATGAGCACGACCACGATAGATGCCGAGTCTGTTATGTGAATCAAAGAGGTTGTCTCCAGGTGCGTAAAGATAATCAAGAAATGCTGGATGAATGAGTTATTGAGATCCTTCAAAACATAAATGTTGATGAATATGCTGATGAAGTTAACGTAATTTCTCCAGTATTCCGGATCCCCAAGCCTGTTATCATCAAGTATGATGGTAGCAAGCAGAAGGTTTCTCCTGCTCTGACCATTAAGCCAACCGGCCCAGTACTGTACTCTTCTGAGAAGGCGGTCCCTTATCGCTACAATGCTGTAGCATTGGAGAATGGGAAAGAGGTGCCCCTACCTCTTCATCTGTTGTTAATATTACTGACGTCAGCGGCTTGACCCACAGCGGTCGTGTTTTCTCAGCTCCACCAAAGCCGCAAGCTGATGCTCGAAGGAATGATAATGCTGGTTATGCTGAACGCCCGATTGGGAATACTGTGAACGCTCCGAATCCGGCACTTGTTGTTAAACCTGCCTCTATGTTGAAAACTTCTGTCTATGATGGCCCGAGTGGCAATACGAAAGAAGACTGTGATGAGATGCTAAAGCTCATCAAGAGAAGTGAGTACAACGTTGTAGATTAGCTTCTACAAACTCCATCCAAAATCTCTGTATTATCCTTGCTGATGAATTCAGAACCACACCGAGAAGCGCTGCAGAAGGTGTTGGATGTGGCGTACGTAGATCACGACGTCACAATTGAACAATTCGACAGTATTGTTGCAAACATTACCACTTGTAACAATTTAAGTTTTTGTGATACTGATCTCCCCGAGGAGGGAAGAGACCACAACCTGGCATTACACATATCTATGAGCTGCAAAGATGACGCCATGTCCAATGTGCTGGTGGACACTGGGTCATCATTGAATGTATTTCCAAAGACCATTCTTGCAAAGTTATCATACCAGGGGCATCCCATGAGGCAGAGTGGAGTGGTTGTGAAGGCTTTCGATGGGTCTTGCAAAACTGTGATTGGAGAGGTTGATCTCCCAGTCAAGATCGGACCAAGTGATTTCTCGAGTACCTTCCAGGTTATGAACATTCACCCATCGTATAGTTGTCTCTTAGGCAGACCATGGATTCACGAGGCAGGCGCTGTGACATCCACCCTACACCAGAAACTGAAGTTTGTGAAGAATAAGAAGCTGGTGGTGGTAGGGGGAGAAAGGGCTCTCCTGGTTAGCCATTTGTCTTCTTTCTCATATATTGATGCTGAGGATGAAGTTGGAACGCCATTCCAGCTTTATCTATTGCTGAAACTATTAAGAAGGGAACTCCTTCATTTGCTTCCTATAAAGATGCAAAGTTGGCCATTGAGCATGGTGCAACTGCTGGATTGGGACGAATGATTAAGTTGGAAGACAATAAATCCCGGGCTGGCATAGGCTATTCCTTCGGTGCCTTCAACAAGCAAGGGTTGTTCAAGAGTGGTGGATTCATCCACGCCGGTCAAGATGAAGAGCCTGCTGCCATCCTGGAAGAGGATGAAGAGGATTCTGGCAATTTCATCATCCCTGGAGGGATCTGCAATAATTGGGTTGCTGTTGATATTCCGACAGTTATCCATAAGTCAAAGTAATGTTCATTATGTTTGAAAACCCTTCTCCCATGCCAAAAGGAGAAGTGATGACATTGTTGGCTCATAAATACAATGATATTTTCATTCAATAAATTCATGTTAAATGTTTGTTTTTTCCAATTATTTTCCCTTTTCACGTTTGCATGAAATTGGTGATGACATAAAACCCTAAAAATAAGAATAAAATCAATCTTTTCATCTGCATAATGATTTGCTTTGTTTGAATTCTAAAATCTTTTATATCCAAAATCAGTATGCAGGTTGATCAAACCCGTTGAACATAATGATCCAACACCATCTCCCAACTTTGAATTCTCTGTATTTGAGGCGGAAGAAGATGATGTTGAAGAGATTCCTGACGAGATTACCCGTCTACTTAAGCATGAAGAGAAGATCATTCAGCCGCATCTTGAGAATCTGGAAACAGTCAACTTGGGGTCTGAAGATTGTGTGCGAGAAGTGAAGATTGGGGCACTCCTAGAAGAGTCTGTTAAGAAGGGGTTGATTGAGTTGCTACGAGAATACGTCGACGTCTTTTCCTGGTCATATGAAGACATGCCTGGTCTAGATACTAATATTGTGCAACATTTCCTGCCTTTGAGGCCTGAGTGCGTGCCTGTGAAGCAGAAGCTCAGAAGAACTCATCCTGACATGGCAGTGAAGATCAAAGAGGAAGTTCAGAAGCAAATTGATGCGGGGTTTCTGGTGACTTCTACATATCCTCAATGGGTGGCCAATATTGTGCCCGTGCCTAAGAAAGATGGAAAAGTCCGAATGTGTGTGGACTATATAGATTTGAATAAAGCTAGTCCGAAAGATAATTTCCCTCTACCACATATTGATATGTTGGTAGATAATACAGCTAAATTCAATGTCTTCTCATTTATGGACGGATTTTCCGGATATAATCAGATCAAAATGGCACCTGAGGATATGGAGAAGACAACATTCATCACACCTTGGGGAACATTCTGTTATCGAGTGATGCCCTTCGGTTTGAAGAACGCCGGAGCCACGTATCAACGAGCTATGACTACCTTGTTTCACAATATGATGCACAAGGAGATCGAGGTATATGTTGATGATATGATCGCAAAGTCAAGAACGGAGGTTGAACATGTAGAGCACTTGTTGAAGCTTTTTCAGCGTTTGAGGAAGTATAAGCTTCGTCTGAATCCTAACAGGTGTACATTTGGAGTCCGTTCCGACAAGTTATTGGTGTTTATTGTCAGCGAAAGAGGTATTGAGGTTGATCCTGCAAAGGTCAAAGCAATACAAGAGATGCCTGCGCCCAAAACTGAGAAGCAAGTCCGAGGTTTTCTTGGCCGCTTGAATTATATTTCCAGATTCATATCCCACATGACTGCCACATGTGCACCGATATTCAAGCTCTTTCAGAAAGACCAGTCTCATGATTGGACCGAGGATTGCCAAAAAGCCTTTGATAGTATTAAAGAGTATTTGTCTAAGCCTCCGATTCTGTCTCCGCCCGTGGAAGGAATACCGTTGATTATGTATCTAACAGTTCTTGAAGACTCAATGGGTTGTGTTCTTAGTCAGCAAGACGAATAAGGAAAGAAAGAGTATGCTATCTACTACCTGAGTAAGAAGTTCACTGATTGTGAGTCTCGATACTCAATGCTTGAGAAGACATGTTGTGCTTTGGCTTGGGCTGCTAAGCGCTTACGCCAGTATATGTTGAATCATACGATATGGTTGATATCCAAAATGGATCAAATCAAGTATATCTTTGAGAAGCCTGCTTTAACTGGGAGGATTGCCCGTTGACAGATGTTGTTATCTGAGTATGATATTGAGTATCGAGCTCAGAAGGCTATTAAAGGTAGTGTTTTGGCTGACCACTTGGCACATCAACCAATCGAGGATTATCAGTCAGTTCAGTATGACTTCCCAGATGAGGAGATTCTGTATTTGAAAATGAAAGATTGCGATGAACCTACGCTCGATGAAGGGCCAGAACCTGGTTCCAGATGGAGTATGGTGTTTGATGGCGCTGTAAATCAATATGGAAATGGTATTAGGGCAGTGATTATTACTCCTCAGGGCACACATTTTCCTTTTACAACAAGGCTGACTTTCAAATGCACGAATAATATGGCTGAGTATGAGGCCTGTATTATGGGATTGGAAGAATGTATTGATCTTAGGATCAAGCATCTTGATGTTTGTGGTGATTCGGCCCTCGTTGTTAATCAGATTAAGGGGGAATGGGAAACGAATCAGCCTGGCCTCATCCCATATAGAGATTATGCGAGGAGGATTTCAATATTCTTTACTGAGGTTGACTTCCATCATATTCCTCGAGATGAGAATCGGATGGCAGATGCTCTTGCTACACTTGCTTCAATGATTGTGGTCAGACTTTGGAATGAAGTTCCCAATATCACTATGATGCGCTTGGACAGACCAACTCATGTATTTGCAGTAGAGGAGGTGCAAGATGATAAGCCATGGTATTATGACATTAAGTGCTTTCTTCAGAGCTAGATTTACCCTCCTGGGGCATCGATGAAAGATAAAAAGACTTTGAGGAGATTATCAGGCAGTTTCTACCTCAATGGCGATGTGCTTTATAAGAGGAATTTTGACATGGTTCTGCTCAGATGCGTGGATAGACACGAAGCAGACCTGTTAATGACTGAGGTCCATGAAGGTTCATTTGGTACTCATTCCAATGGACATGCCATGGCTAGAAAGATGTTGAGAGCAGGCTACTATTGGCTGACAATAGAGTCTGATTGCTGTAAATATGTGAAGAAATGCCATAAGTGTCAAATTTATGCGAATAAGATTCATATTCCCCCGACACTTCTAAATGTGATTTCATCAGCATGGCCTTTGTCCATGTGGGGAATTGACATGATTGGCATGATAGAGCCGAAAGCGTCCAACGGTCACAGATTTATTCTCGTAGCAATTGATTACTTCACCAAGTGGGTTGAAGCGGCATCATATGCAAATGTGACCAGGCAGGTGGTTGTGAAGTTTATCAAGAATCAACTCATATGCCGTTATGGTGTGCCAGATAAGATCATTACTGATAATGGATCTAACTTGAACAACAAGATGATGAAAGAGCTGTGTAGTGAGTTCAAGATAGCACATCATAATTCTTCTCCTTACAGACCCAAGATGAATGAGGCTGTTGAAGTTTCTAATAAGAACATAAAGAAGATTATCCAGAAGATGGTTGTCACGTACAAAGATTGGCATGAGATGCTGCCATTTGCTTTGAATGGTTATCGTACATCTGTCCGCACTTCAACAGGGGCAACCCCGTTTTCTCTTGTTTACGGCATGGAGGCTGTACTCCCAGTAGAGGTGGAGATCCCATCAATGAGAGTCTTGATGGAAGCCAAGTTGACTGATGCTGAATGGGTTCAGAGTCGTTATGACCAGCTGAATTTCATAGAAGAGAAGAGATTAACTGCCATGTGCCATGGTCACCTGTATTAGTAAAGGATGAAGAAAGCCTTTGATAAGAAGGTCAAGCCTCGTGTGTTCCGAGAGGGTGACCTTGTGCTCAAGAAAGTCTTGTCTTTCGCGCCCGATTCCAGGGGCAAGTGGACTCCAAACTATGAAGGTCCATACGTTGTCAAGAGAGCCTTTTCAGGCGGTGCTTTGATACTTACAACTATGGATGGGGAGGATTTCACTCGTCCTGTGAATTCAGATGCAGTCAAGAAATACTTCGCCTTAAAAAAACATAATAGCTCACTAAGTTGAAAACCCGAAAGGGTGGCTTAGGCAAAAATGGGCGTCTCGGTGGATTGAAAACCCGAAAGGGCGATCCAGGCAAAAGTTAGAGACATAAAAAATGAATATGTATCCCGCTAGATTGAGTACATCACCTTGGGGTAATCTAGGCAAAAATTAGGGATTTGGCAAGTAACTGCATCCTGACAAGACTTTGTTCTACAAACTGTCATCTGTTAGAGATTCTCGCTCAGTCGTCGTCAACTGAAGCTTCAAATACATCGGATTCAGAGTTGGTGGAGAAATGGTCATTATGTTCAATGTAGCCCTTTTTCCAATATATATCACCAATTTCAAATTTGTAAAGATCTATGGAGTTTTGCCATTTGCAGACTACCATTCCATCAAATAAATTTGAGCCTTTATCCAATTATTTGCACTCTTATTTGTTTCTATTCAACAAATGTTTTGCATGTTTTAATTGAGAAATATCAGTGTTTTAAATAATTAATTTTTCATAACTTGTTTTTAAACAAAGTGAACATTCACAATGATAAAGGATACTGGGGATGTCTTCAGTGCTCTCCCAAAGATGGTATGATTCTCAATAGGGTAAGACATTTGTTCATATTCCTGGCATGCTTGTATCCTCTTCCTCTAGAGCCTTTTGTGGTTTTCTCCCGAGCAGAGTGTTTGGTAAAGATATTCATCCCTCCTTCCTCCAGCAGAGTAGTGATCCTTCTTCCTCAGCAGATGGGATCTCTTCGGTAGGGCAGTAATTGTAACATTCAGATATTCATGTTGCATTCTTTTCCATATACCTTTGTTTGTTATCTCTTGCTAGTTGGAAATATGCTTCCCCAAGCAGATGTTTGTGTTTGATCTCTCCATGTAGAGTCAACCCCATAAGCAAAAAGTGTTTACCTTTCTTTCCATATTCCCCATTGAGTTATGTCCTCGTGGATGATGGTTGTTTCTGTTTCCTCCTAACACATATATTGGGATGGAATTCCCCATTGAGTTATATCCTCATAGGGACAAGTCTTGTTTCATCGTGCCTCTCTAGTTGATCCTAGATTGGCTTCTCGTGTTTTTCCGGCGATTCCCCGTAGTTCAGATGAATGATTGCTCAGTAACGAGTAATTATCCATATTTTTTCCTCGGCGGAGTCTGTGGTTTTCTGCCCTTATACCGGTAGTTGTAAACCCTATCTTATCCCCCACCAGAGTTAACCTTTTTTGTTAATCTTAACCGATGACGGTTACTCTTCCGTGGTTTTCTACCCAGTATTTGGTAGATGTAATTCCCACGTTGACAGTTATCTTTATCCAATATTCGGTATTGATATTCCTTTACCTTTTGAGTATATCTCCCGGTAACTGGTGATATATCTCCCGGATCATTGCCTTTGTCAATGTATCCCCCGCGAGTCATCTTTCATTTGCCTTTTGTTAGCAATGATCGTCTCTCCCTTTGATTTGGTCATCATTTTATACCTAGTAGTTGGTATCCCGATGCCCTTTCCTGTCGGTTGATTTATCCTTCATTAACCCAGTAACCGGTTGTGGATAATCTTCCATGCGAGTATGTTATCTACGTTCTGACGGTAATAGATAATATATCTCATGCGCTCTTTGGTCTAAGTCTTTATTCTTACCCAATCGAGTAAGATTCGTATTCCCTTTGTGGAAACGAATGTCCATCCTGTAATCGAGTTTGCTTTTAGCCCTCTTTTGGATGATGAGTGTCTTGGGAATATTCCTCAATCCACGCCTTGGTCGGTCACCTATTATATGCCTAGTAACTGGTATCCCTAGTGTTCCTTCCCTTCTGCTCCCTATTATGACCTTTATCCCCTGTGGAGTCAGATTTTCCTGAGTTGAAATATACCTTTTAGGTTCTCCTCAAATGATTTTCGGATGTTTGATATCTCTCACCCTTATACCGGTCTTAGATATCCATTCTCCCCGAGTATGTTGTTCTCTCACCCTTATACCGGTGTTCGGATCACATGTCTCTTCGAGCTTATTACCTAGTAACCGGTAATACCTCGCCCTGGTGTTTCCCCGGAGGAGTCCTGTTTGGATGTTCCCCAGTGAAGTTCCTTAGTGGATCTTCCCCATCTGAGTCCAAATTTTTATCCGAAGTATCCTTTGTGGATAATTCCACTGTATTGGCATATTCCCTAATACATGCATCTTTGAGTCAGCTCGAGTCCTTCCATTGATTTATTTTATGGAATCTCTCTCGTGTCTCAGCAAGTTTTAAGTCGTGTCCCGCTCGCACAATTTATCTCATTTCTATCCCCATAAGAGTCCCAGAGTCTCTGTCCCATGGAGTAAATTACTCATATGGATTGTCAGTTTCTCCGGATTTCTTTTCTCCTTTGTGGACACATATCCCCACAGAGTATTACCTTTTGCATACATATATCTGAATCATGAGGTCTCTTAGGGACCAAAATTCGTCTCTTTGTTATTATTTAAGCCCATTCTATCTCGTCGAGACGAAGATTTTAACCTTCATATCTCCGGCTAGAATGACCTTAAATAGGGGCATCTGTAAGACCCCAATTTTGACCCTAAGATCCCTCATGGCATCATAACATGGCATTTGCATAGCCTTAAGGATCATAAGCAACTTGGCTCCTTCCCTTTAGGTGGGATCCCCCTTTTGTGAGTAGTTTGAGATCACCAAGCATGCTTGAATTGTATATCATTGCTTTTCTCATTTTATTTACTAACCAAAAGCACAAAAAATATGTCACTAACATTTCTTGTTTGTAGCTTGAGCAGTCACAAGGTCTAAAAGCTTCTAGGAGATCCTTTGTGCAATGATATGGTCAAGAGAAGATGAAAGCAAGCATGGTAATGGTTACCAAAGCTCTCATCCATCAAATATGCCTCCCAAGTATCTCAATTCATCATTTTGATCAAAGCAAGTCAAGGGGTTTGAGGTTTGTTTCCCAAGGAAACCCTAATTCATCTGATCATCAACAATGCCTTGCCCATGAAGCAACCTTAACTCATGGTCAAATAAAATCAAGGGAAGTTATTTAATTCATAATTTCATGCATATTTGAACTTATTTGAGTGTCCTCAATCATCAATTCATCATGATATGAGTTGTGGACTTGAGAAGTTGATCAGTCAATTCATCTGACTATTTTGAAATGCACTGAGACCTAACTTTTTATGTGTTGGTCAAATGGAGATGACCCCAAGAGAAACAATGTTATTAAGGACAATATGAACAACTTTCATGTTCATCAAAATTTGATTTGAAGCTTGGAAGGTCATCATCCATTCCAAGACATTATAGGTCATTTTGACTGAAACCCTAATTTTGGGTCAACTTCCCAAGAACATAACTCATTCATTTTTCATGATTTTGAGGTGATACTTAATGCATTGGAAATATTATTGTGTATAATTCAAATGTTATGTTGAGAAAAATTTCAAAATCTCAAAATAAATACATATGATAATGCAAAACATTATAGGTCACTTTGGGCCAAATGCATTGAAATGTGAAAAAGTCCAATTTCAAGTGCCCATAACTTCTTCATTAAAACTCCAAATGGTGAAAAATTTAAGTCCAAATTGATTGTCTTGAAAATATCTACAACTTTCATGTTGAAGAGTTTGTCATTTGGAGCTTGAATCATTGAAACCGAAGGGCTTGAACATTGGCCAAATTTGGAAACTTCACATATGCATGTTTTGCAGCTTACACTTCAAGCTAAAATTTCACTAATTTCCAAGGCCAAATTGGATTTTTGATGAACATAGCATTTGTTCCTTATGCAACAAGCTTTCTAACCAATACTCATAAGGTAACATTTGGAGTTTGGAAGCATCATTTTCGAAGACATGAAAAATTATGTGCATTTTGTGAAAGCTATTCCAATTGCCATGCATGAGCTGATTACATCAAATGTACACGTCCATTTGCCTTTCACATGAACTCAACAAGTTGTTTCAGTCCTCATTGGGCCTTCCACATGCTTACACAGGCCCATGCAATTCAAAATCCATTTGCCATGCACACGAGTTAGCTCATGCATTCAGCTCTCTCCATCTATAAATACCATGCCTTGCCTTCACAATTCTTCAACCTAATGGTGCCTAAATCCCTGCTGAATTGAATCCCCACCCATACCAAAGGAACAAACTTCAGTTTTCTCTAAAAATTCAGATATGAAATTCAATTGCATTTGGTTGAATTTTAAGATCTAAAGTTCCTAGACCTTCTTCATTTGATCCATTAAAGCTTCTGTTTGCAAAAGGAACCAAAGAGAGTGACTCCATTCTTCACAATCCAAAGGTTTTGCTCGACTGAAATTTGCTTCGAATGTCATCATACTTTGCTCCATTTGCCTTGATCTTGTGTTGTCTGAAGTCCTCTCTATAGAGGCATCATTATTGTGTGTTTAATTGTTGGAATCGAGCAAGTTCAGTTGAACACCACCAAACTTCCATCTCTGATTTCTCTCTTAATAGGAATCTAGAGTGGAATTGAGTGGCATAGGAGTGATGTACATCACTTCACCTTTCGAATGGTGCCTGGATCGTGCATTTTAGTTAACATTTGAATCTCTGTGTTTTTTGGTCTCCACCGGAGCTTGCTGGAGAAGACGGTGGCGCTGGCCACCGTCTGGTCTCCAGATCAGATCTGGACCATCCATTTCCATTTCCAGATCTAATCTCAGCAGTCCATTGTTATGACTTTTTATTAAACCGTGTGTGGATGCATTGACTTGGATGTATTGTGGAAACGCGCTGAGGGCCATGTGATGTGCCAGCTCAATTAATGAGCCATCATCCAACGCCTCTCCTTTTTTCTAATTTTCATTTTCTGATTTCTATTTTCTTTTATTTCTTTTAATTCCATTTTATTTCTAAAATCCATATCTCTTTTATTATTGGTCCAAAAATTATGGGACCAATTGCACTATTTCTCTTTTAATTTCTTTTTTCTAAGAATGATTTTTAATATTTTTTATTTTATCATTTGCTATTTTTTAATAATTTTCTCTTTTCTGGTTATTTTTAATTCATTTTAAATAGTTTTTGATATTCAAAAAATACAAAAATATTTTCTCAACCTCTTTGAATGATGATAGATCTATGAAAAATATTCTCATCAATTTATTAATTGATTTGAGATTTATTTGAGATTCTAGTTCAATTAGGTTATTTTTATGCATTTTTAATTGATTAAAAATAGTTTCTGACTTTTAAAAATGCTGAATTTTTTTGTCAAACTTTGTTTAACCTTGTTGAACATGGGATAATTCACTTGGACTTTTCAAAGTTGATTTGAAGTTTGACCTTTCTTTATTATTTTAATTCAAGTTTTATTTTAAATATTAAAAATGCCAAAAATATTTTGTTTATTTCTTGACTTCCAATCTTCATTTTGCTTCTGTTTCTATTGTTTGACCTTGATCTTCCCTATCTTTGGTCAACATTTGTTGATTGGTACATTCCATTTCATTTAATGCACTTTAATTCTTCATTTCTATTTCTTCTTCTTCTTCTTTTCAAATCTAATTCATCTTGATCAAATGATCAAGTGAATGACTTTGCATTAAGGATAGATTGCTTCCTAAATCATGCAAAGGACCTAAATCAATACAAGATCATTTCTCATCTTCTTTTTGGCATGGCAAGTTGTTGGAGTTTGATTCACTAATCAAGACCTCTAACTTGTGTTGTTGCCTACATTATTATTGACCGGCCTCAGATAGTTGTGACTTCTACATAAGTCCAATTACGATTGCTTAACATAACGCTAAATTTGCCTTATGGCACACTAACATCTAACACTAACCATTGACCATTAACATTTAATTCTTGCTCTTTACTTTTATGCAATTTACCATTCTTATACATATTATTCATTTGCTTTTCCCCCTTTGCTCACTTGAGCACATGTTTATGTTAATGCAATTTGCCTTTTGCTCACTTGAGCACATAATTGTGTATATATTATTGTGCTTGTGTTTTGTTTTGATTGTTGTGGACCAAATGCAAAGAAATGGACAAATGGACTTAGTTTCTAGGATATTCCCTATGCAATTTGGAGTAAAAGGACCTTAATGTTGAAGATGGATTAGAAGGACCAAACCTCTAAACTCACTCTTGTCCATTCTTGATTTGCTTTATAAAACTCTTTGATGTGTGTGCTCTTGTGCTAGGGAATCCGATGAGAGCTCAAATAGAAGAACCATTGCCATGTTCATCCAAAGTGAAAGATACAAGATACATTGAGGATCTCTTAAGAGGCTTGTTTGATGATTGCTTGAAGCTTACTATTATTTTGCTTGCATATTCCAAAGGGTGAGAGCTACTTGGATCATCAATATGATCTCAAGAGAGGAACTCCATTTATGGTCTTGTTTCTTATCCCTTATCTCTTGTATGATTAGGACTTTAGCCATTCTTCTTCTTCCCTCCACTCTAACCCAAGCCAAAACTTTTGTGCAAACATTTAACACTTGTTTTCAAACATCAGAAACCTAAGCCTTATACTTTTGATTTTCAAACTTTCTTTTCATAACACTTATTTTGAATTGAACTTCTAAATCAACTTTGACCATATTTTGTACATACTTTTCATTGGTAAACATAACTCATTCAAATGCTTTTGTGGTTTCAATGGCCACTTTCTTAATCAAAAACTTTTCATAACCTTTAGCTATTAGGTTTGAGTTATCCTTGAGGTAGATGTAATACTCACCTATATCCTTAGTGATGGACAATGAGTCTTCCATGCTTATTATAGGGTTAACCCCTCACTAGCATGTTAAAGCTATCCTCACATGGTGGATTTGTGGTTTTAGGTTGAGTTTTCTCCCTTGGATAACAAAAGACCTTAAGGCTTTTGGACCAATCAATTCACCAACTCATTTTTGAGATTTTTACCCCGAACTACGAGGTTTTGATCCTAATCTTTTTTAAGATGGTACGTAGGCAATGGGTTTATCCATCCAAACACAAAAATATAGATAAACTTGTATATTCTCTTCTCATCTCTTCAATCATGTTTGCACAAACAAATTTTCACAAAATACCAACCTTACAACAAGTATGAAAAGGGCTCCCTAGAAGTACCTAGGATGTTTTGGGTGCTTAAAACCTTCCCATTGCATAACCAACCCCCTTACCCCGATCTCTGACAGTTTTACTAGTTTTTGATTTGATAAAACTTTTAGGTTATTGTTCGCTTTCTAACCATTCCTTTGGATAAATAGAAGTGCGGTGGAGACTCGACTTGTATGGTTTACCTTGGATTTAGTCAATATCTCTAATGGTAACGAATACCCCGCTATAACAGTCACTACGAGCACGACCATGACAGATGCCGTGTCTGCACTTTCAATCAAAGGGGATGTCGCCAAGTCCGCAAAGACATCCAAGAAATGCTGGATGAAGGTGTAATTGAAATACTTCATAATCGCGATGTAGATGATGAAGTCAATATGGTATCTCCAGTGTTTCGGATCCCAGAGCCTGTTGTCATCCTATATGATGGCAGCAAACAGAAGGCTTCTCCCACTTTGATAATTAAACCGGCTGGCCCTGTGCCATATTCTTCTGGTAAAGCTGTCCCCTATCATTACAATGTTGTGGCATTAGAAGATGGGAAGGAGGTGCCCCGACCCTCTACCTCTGTTGTTAATATCACTGATGTTAGCGGCCTGACCCGCAGTGGTCATGTTTTCTCGGCTCCGCCGAAACCTCAGACTGACACCAGAAGGGCTGATGTCGCTGATTGTGCTATGCGCCCGGTTGGAAACGCTGCTGTTGCTCCAAATCCGGCACTTGTTGCCAATAAACCTGCCACCATTGTAAGAACTCCTGTCTTTGCTGGCCGGAATGGCATAATGAAAGAAGACTGTGATGAGATGCTGAGGCTCATCAAGAGGAGTGAATAAAATGTTGTAGATCAGCTTCTACAAACACCGTCAAAGATCTATGTGTTATCTTTGTTAATGAATTCAGAACCACACCGTGAAGCTCTGCAGAAGGTGTTGGATGTGGCGTATGTGGATCATGATGTCACAATAGAACAATTTGATAGTATTGTTGCAAACATTACCGCTTGTAACAATCTGAGTTTCTGTGATGCTGATCTCCTTGAGAAGGGAAGAGACCACAATTTGGCACTTCACATATCTATGAGCTGCAAGGATGATGCCATGTCTAATGTGCTGGTAGACACTGGATCATCACTGAATGTGTTGCCAAAGTCCATTCTGGCCAGATTGTCATACCAGGGGCCTCCCATGAGGCAGAGTGGAGTGGTGGTAAAAGCTTTTGATGGATCCCACAAGACGGTGATTGAAGAGGTTGAACTCCCAGTCAAGATTGGACCAAGTGATTTCCAGATCACTTTTCAGATCATGGATATCCATCCATCATATAGCTGTCTGTTGGGCAGACCATGGATTCACGAGGCAGGCGCCGTGACATCCACCCTACACCAGAAATTGAAATTTGTCAAGAACAAAAAGCTGGTGGTAGTAGGGGGAGAGAAGGCTCTCCTGATTAGCCATCTGTCTTCCTTTTATTATATAGACGCTGAGGATGAAGTTGGGACGCCGTTCCAAGCTTTATCTATTGCTGAGCCTTCTAAGAAAGGAACTTCTTCATTTGCGTCCTACAATGATGCGAAGTTGGCCATTGAGCATGGCACAAATACTGGTTTAGGACAAATGATCAAGATAGAAGACAATAAATCCAGGGCTGGCATAGGGTATTCTTCTGGCACTTTCAACAAGTTTGGGTTGTTTCAGAGTGGTGGGTTCATCCACACCGTCCAAGACGAGAAAGTTGTTGCTATTATGGAAGAGGATGCAGAGGAGGATTCTGGAAACTTTGTCATCCCTGGAGGGATCTGTAATAACTGGGTCGTTGTTGATGTTCCGATAGTTGTCCATAAGTCAACGTAATGTTCATTTTGTTTAAAAAAACCCTTCTCTCATGCCAAAAGGAGGAGTGATGACATTGTGGGCTCATAAATACAATGATATTTCATCCAATTCATGTTAAATGTTTGTTTTTCCAAATTTATTTTCACTTTTTGCTTTTTGCATGAAATTGGTGATCACCATAAAACCATAAAAAAAGAATAAAATCAATCTTTTCATCTGCATAATGATTTGCCTTGTTTGAATTCTAAAATCTCTTTTATATCCAAAATCATTATGCAGGTTGATCAAACCCATTGAACATAATGATCAAACACTATCTCCCAACTTTGAGTTCCCTGTATTTGAGGCCGAAGAAGATGATGTTGAAGAGATTTCTGATGAGATTAGCCATCTACTTGAGCACGAAGAGAAGATCATTCAACCACATCTTGAGAATCTGGAAACAGTCAATTTGGGGTCTGAGGATTGTGTGCAAGAGGTGAAGATTGGGGCACTCCTGGAAGAATCTGTCAAGAAGGGGTTGATTGAGTTGCTACGAGAATACGTCGACGTCTTTGCATGGTCCTATGAAGACATGCCTGGTCTAGATACTGATATCGTGCAACATTTCCTGCCTTTGAAGCCTGAGTGCGTGCCTGTGAAGCAGAAGCTCAGAAGAACTCATCCTGATATGGCAGTGAAGATTAAAGAGGAAGTTCAGAAGCAAATTGATGCGGGGTTTCTGGTGACTTCTACATATCCTCAATTGGTGGCCAATATTGTGCCCGTGCCTAAGAAAGATGGAAAAGTCCGAATGTGTGTGGACTATAGAGGCTTGAATAAAGCTAGTCCAAAAGATGATTTTCCTCTACCACATATTGATATGTTGGTAGATAATACAACTAAATTCAATGTCTTCTCATTTATGGACGGATTTTCCGGATATAACCAGATTAAAATGGCACCCGAGGATATGGAGAAGACACCATTCATCACACCTTAGGGAACATTCTGTTATCGAGTGATGCCCTTCGGTTTGAAGAACGCCGGAGCCACGTATCAACGAGTTATGACTACCTTGTTTCATGATATGATGCACAAGGAGATCGAGATGTATGTTGGTGATATGATTGCAAAGTCGAGAATGGAAGTTGAACATGTTGAGCACTTGTTGAAGCTTTTTCAGCGTTTGAGGAAGTATAAGCTTCGTCTGAATCCTAACAAGTGTACATTTGGAGTCCGTTTTGGCAAGTTATTGGGCTTTATTGTCAGTGAGAGAGGTATTGAAGTTGATCCTGCCAAGGTCAAAGCAATACAAGAGATGCCTGCGCCCAAAACTGAGAAGCAAATCCGAGGTTTTCTTGGCCGCTTGAATTATATTTCCAGATTTATATCCCACATGACTGCCACATTTGCGCCAATATTAAAGCTCCTCCGGAAAGATCAGCATCATGATTGGACTGAGGATTGCCAAAAGGCCTTTGATAGTATTAAAGAGTATCTGTCTGAGCCTCCGATTCTGTCTCCGCCTGTGGAAGGGAGACCCTTGATTATGTATCTGACAGTTCTTGAAGACTCAATGGGTTCTGTCCTTCGTCAGCAAGACGAATCAGGAAAGAAGGAATATGCTATCTACTACCTGAGAAAGAAGTTCACTGATTTCGAGTCCCGATACTCAATGCTTGAGAAGACATGCTGTGCTTTGGCTTGGGCCGCTAAGCACTTACGCCAGTATATGTTGAATCATACGACTTGGTTGATATCCAAAATGGATCCAATCTAGTATATCTTTGAGAAGCCTGCTTTAACTGGGAGGATTGCCCGTTGGCAGATGCTGTTGTCTGAGTATGATATTGAGTATCGAGCTCAGAAAGCTCTTAAAGGTTGTATCTTGGCTGACCACTTGGCACATCAACCAATTGAGGATTATCAGTCAGTTCAGTATGACTTCCCAGATGAGGAGATTCTGTATTTGAAAATGAAAGATTGCGATGAGCCTACGCTTGATGAAGGGCCAAAGCCTGGTTCCCGTTGGAGCATGGTGTTTGATGGCACTGTAAATCAATATGGAAATGGTATTGGGGCAGTGATTATTACTCCTTAGGGCACACATTTCCCTTTTACAGCAAGGCTAACTTTCAAATGCACGAATAATATGGCGGAATATGAGTCCTGTATTATGGGATTGGAAGAGTGTATTGATCTTAGGATCAAGCATCTTGACGTTTATGGTGATTCGGCCCTTGTTGTTAACCAGATAAAGGGTGAATGGGAGACGAATCAGCATGGCCTCATCCCATATAGAGATTATGCAAGGAGGATTTTAACGTTCTTTACTGAGGTTGACTTCCATCATATTCCTCGAGATGAGAATCGGATGGCAGATGCACTTGCTACACTTGCTTCGATGATCGTGGTGAGACTCTGGAATGAAGTTCCCAATATCACTGTGATGCGCTTGGATAGACCAACTCATGTCTTTGCAGTTGAAGAAGTAAAGGATGATAAGCCATGGTATTATGACATCAAGTGTTTTCTTCAGAGTCAGATTTACCCGCCTGGGGCATCTTTGAAGGATAAGAAGACTTTGAGGAGATTATCTGGCAGTTTCTACCTCAATGGTGATGTGCTTTATAAGAGAAACTTTGACATGGTTTTGCTCAGATGCGTGGATAGACACGAAGCAAACTTGTTAATAACTAAAGTCCATGAGGGTTCATTTGGTACTCATTCCAATGGACACGCCATGACAAGGAAGATGTTGAGAGCAGGCTACTATTGGCTGACAATGGAGTCTGACTGCTGCAAGTATGTGAAGAAATGTCATAAGTGTCAGATTTATGCGGACAAGATTCATATTCCCCCGACACTTCTGAATGTGATTTCATCACCTTGGCCTTTCTCTATGTGGGGAATTGACATGATTGGCATGATAGAGCCGAAAGCGTCAAATGGTCACAGGTTTATTCTCGTAGCAATTGACTACTTCACCAAGTGGGTTGAAGCGGCATCGTATGCAAACGTGACCAGACAGGTGGTTGTGAAGTTCATAAAGAATCAACTCATATGCCGTTATGGTGTGCCAGAAAAGATCATTACTGATAATGGATCTAACTTGAACAACAAGATGATGAAAGAGCTGTGTAGCGAGTTCAAGATTGCGCATCATAATTCTTCTCCTTATAGACCCAAGATGAATGGGGCTGTTGAAGTTTCTAATAAGAACATCAAGAAGATTGTCCAGAAGATGGTTGTTACATACAAAGATTGGCATAAGATGTTGCCATTTGCCTTGCATGGATATCGTACATCTGTCTGCACTTCAACAGGGGTAACCCCTTTCTCCCTAGTATATGGCATGGAGGTTGTGCTCCTAGTAGAGGTGGAGATCCCATCAATGAGAGTCTTGATGGAAGCCAAGTTGGCTGATGTTGAATGGGTTCATAGTCGTTATGACCAACTGAACTTAATAGAAGAGAAGAGATTGACTGCCATGTGCCATGGTCAGTTATATCAGCAAAGGATGAAGAAAGCCTTTGATAAGAAGGTCAAACCTCGTGTGTTTCGAGAAGGTGACCTCGTGCTCAAGAAAGTTTTATCTTTCGCGCCTGATTCCAGGGGCAAGTGGACTCCAAACTATGAAGGTTCATATGTTGTTAAGAGAGCCTTTTTAGGCGGTGCTTTGATACTTACAACTATGGATGGGGAGGATGTCACTCGTCCTGTGAATTTAGATGCAGTCAAGAAATACTTCTCCTAAAATAAAAACAGAATAGCTCGCTAAGTTGAAAACCCGAAAGGGCGGCTTAGGCAAAAATGAGCATCTCGATGGATTGAAAACCCGAAAGGGCGATCCAGGCAAAAGTTAGAGATATAAAAAATGAATACATATATCCCGCTAGATTGAGTACCCCACCTTGGGGAAATCTAGGAAAAAATTAGGGATTTGGCAAGTAACTGCATCCTGACAAGACTTTGTTCTACAACCATCTTCTGTCAAAGAATTTCGCTCAGTCATCGTCAACTGAAGCTTCAAATACATCGGATTCAGAGTTGGTGGAGAAATGGTCATTATGTTCAATGTATCCCTTTTCCAATATATATCACCAATTTCAAATTTGTAAAGATCCATGGAGTCTTGCCATTTGCAGACTACCATTCCATCAAATAAATTTGAGCCTTTATCCAATTCTTTGCACTCTTATTTGTTTCTATTCAACAAATATTTTGCATGTTTTAATTGATAAATATCATTGTTTTAAAAAAATAAAATTTTCATAAATTGTTTTTTTAACAAAGTGAACATTCACAATGACAAAAAGGATAATTGGGACATCTTCAGTGCTCTCCCAAGGATAGTATGATCTCCAAAAGGGTAAAACATTTGTTCATATTCCCAGCATACTTGTATCCTCTTCGTTATCTTTCAGGATGTCTCCTCCGCGAGCAGAGAAGAAAGATGTACATCCCACCACATCCCCAGGGAGTATGGAGTTTTGAATGTGGCCTCAATCTTCTAATTCCCCAGAGAGTCTAAGACGAGCATTTGTGTTATCAATTATATGGTTGTCATCCCTGGGTTTGGATAGACCTAAAATCCCTTATAAATTGATAAATTGATATGCTATGAGCAGGGAATCTCCGGCATGAGAGGAATTCTCAACATTGGATTTGTAGCTTCTCCCCTGTGGACTCGTCTACATTAATCTCCAGCAATTTGCAGTTTGCTCATCCTCAGCAGGGTTGGTCCCACTTTAGTACTCAGATCAGTTATCAGCGGTGCTTCCCTAATGGAATTGTCTGATCCAAGCCCGTTTTTTGTTTCCTCCTGAGCAGAGTGGGTGATGAAAATATCTATCTTTCCATCCCCAGCGGAGTGATTGGTTCGCCTCTCCCTGCAAAGATCATTGTTTCCTGATATCTGTTGCCCAATCAGATTGGATGTCCTCCAGTGGGTCTGGCTTTCTCTTTCGAGATGTAGCATCGGATGTTTGCTCGTTGATCCCTGGACTTGTTTGTGTTAGATGTGTCTGATTGTCAGCATTCATCATACATAAACCACACATATATATATGCATATTCTCAACATTCAGATATTCATGCTGCATTCTTTGCCATATATCTTTGTTTGTTGTCTCCTGCTGTTTGGTGATACATATTTCCCTAAAGCAGACGTTTGTGTCTGATCTCTTCATATAGAGTCAGCCCCCATAGGCAGAAAGTGTCTACCCTTTCTTCCATATTCCCCACTGAGTTATGACCTCGTGGATGATTATCATTTCTGTTTCCTCCCAAAATATGTACTAGGATGGAATTCCTCCCCTGAGTTATATCCTCATTGGGTTCAGTCTTGTTTCATTGTGTCTCTCTAGTTTGTTCCTAGACAGACTACTCTTGTTATTTCCCTCGCAGCTTCCCCGTAGTTTAGATGAATGATTGCTCAGTAACTGGTAATTGTCCATCTTCTCCCCGACGGAGTTTCTATGGCCTTCTACCCAGTAACCGGTAGTTATAAGTCCTATTTATGTGGTTTTCTCCCCTCATACCAGTAGTTGTAAACCCCATTTTTATCCCCTTGCAGAGTTAACCCTTGATTTTGTTCATCCTAACCAATGATGGTTACTCTTCTGTGGTTTTCTTCCCAATGACTGGTAGATGTAATCCCCTCTTTGTTGGTTATCTTTATCCAATATTCGGTATTGATATTCCTCCATTTTGAGTATATCTCTTAGTAACCGGTGATATATCTCCCGGATCATTGCTTTCGTCAATGTATCCCCAGCGAGTCATCTCTCATTTACCTTTTGTTGGTAATGATTGTTTCTCCCCTTGTTTGGTCATCATATTGTACCTAGTATTCGGTATCCCGATGTCCTTTCATTTCGGTCGATTTATCCTTTATTAACCCAGCAATCGCTCTTGTGGATAATCTTCCATGCGAGTATGTTATCTATGTTCTGACGGTAATAGATAATATATCTCATGCACTCTTCAGTCGAAGTCTTTTTCTTCCCCAATCGAGTAAGATTCGTATTTCATTATGGAATCGAATGTCCATCCTGTAATCAGGTTTGCCTTTTCAGCCCTCCTTGGGGATGATGAGTGTCTTGGAAATATTCCCTAATTCACGCCTGGTTGGTCACCTATTATATGCCTAGTAACCGGTATCCCTGGTGTTCCTTCCTTCCGCTTCCTATTATGACTTTTGTCCCCTGTGGAGTCAGATTCTTCTGAGTTGAAATATACCTTCTTAGGTTTTCCTCAGATGGTTTGGATGATTGATATCTCTCACCCTTATACTGGTCCTAGATATTCATTCTCCCCGAGCATGTTGTTCTCTCACCCTTATACCGGTGTTTTGATCACATGTCTCCTTGAGCTTATTATCCAGTAACCGGTAATACCTCATTTTATTATGTCCTCAGCTGAGTCCTTTGTGGACATTCCCAGCTTGAATCCCTTTGGTGGGTTTTTCCCCATCTGAGTCCGGATTTTTATCCGAGGTATCCTTTATGGATAGTTTTATTGTATTGGAATATTCCCCAATACACGCATATTTGAGTTAGCTTGAGTCTCTCCATTGATTTATTTTCGTGGAATCCCTCTCGTGTCTCTCAGCAAGTTTTAATTTGTGACCTGCTCACGCATTTTTATTCCCTTTACTCCCCGGTGAGTTCCCAGAGTCTCTGTCCCATTTATGAGTGTATTACTCGTATGAATTATTAGTTTCTCCTGATTTCTTTTATTCTTTGTGGACATATCCCCCACAGAGTGTTACCTTTTGCATACATACATTTGCATCATGAGGTCTCTTAGGGGACCAAAATTCGTCTCTTTGTTATTATTTAAGCCCATTCTACCTCGTCAAGACGAAGATTTTAACCTTCATATCTTCGGCTAGAATGACCTTAAATAGGGGCATCTGTAAAACCCCAATTTTGACCCTAAGATCCCTCATGGCATTATAATACTGCATTTGCATTTGCCTCAAGGATCATAGCATCTTGGCTCCTTACCTTTGGGTGGGAACACTTGTGAGTTGGTTTGAGATCACCAAGGAGGCTTGAATTGTATATTATTGATTTTCTTCTTTTGTTTACTAACCAAAAGCACAAAAATATGTCACTAACGTCTTTTGTTTGTGGCTTGAGCAGTCACAAGATCCAAGGCTCATAAAGGCCCCTATGCTCATTGATATGGCTAGGTGAAGATGAAAGCAAACATGGAAATGGTTCCCGAAGCTCCATCCATCAAATGTGTCCCCCAAGTATCTCAATTCATCATTTTGATCAAAGCAAACCAAAGGGTTTGAGGCTTGTTTCCCAAGGAAACCCTAATTCATCTATGCATCAATTATGCCTTACTCATGAAGCAATCTCAACCCATGATCAAATAAAATCAAGGGAAGTTCTTTCACTCATAATTTCATGCATATTTGAGCTTATTTGAGTGTCCTCAATCATCCATTTATTAAGATTTGAGGCATGGACTTGAGAAGTTGATCAGTCAATTCAACTGACCATTTTGAAGTACACTGAGACCAAACTTTTAATGTGTTTATCAAATGGAGATGACCCTAAGAGAAAAAATGTTCTTAAGAATCATATGAATAACTTTTAGGTTCATAAAAAATTTATTTGAAGCTTGGAAGGTCATCATACATTTCAAAACATTATAGGTCATTTTGACTGAAACCCCAATTTTAGGTCAACTTCCCAAGAACATAAGTCATTCATTTTTCATGATTTTGAGATGGGATCAAATGCATTGGAAATTTTAAGATGTCTACTTCATTTTTTATTTTGAGAAAAGTTTCATAATCCTAAAATAAATACATGTGATAATGCAAAACATTATAGGTCACTTTTGACCAAGGGCATTGAAATGTGAAAAGTCCAACTTCAAGTGCCCATAACTTTCTCATAAAAAATCTAAATGATTCTAAATTTAAGTCCAAATTGATTGTATTGAATATATCTACAACTTTTATGTTGAAGGGTTTACCATTTGGAGCTTGCATCATTGAAACAGAAGGGCTTGAAGTTTGGCCATTTTGGAAATTTTCACATGCACATGTTTTGCACCTTGCACTTTATGATCAATTTTCACCAATTTCCCAATTCCAAATGAAGTTTTGGTCAATATAACAATTGATCCTCATGCCAAGAGCTTTCCAACCATTACCCATAAGGCTATGTTTCATTTTTGGAAATGTCATTTTCGAAGAGAAGAACAATTTGGTGCATTTTTGGAAACTCATTGAAAACACATTGCATGAGCTCATCACATTACTTCTGCACGTCCATTTTAATTCCATTTGGTATCAGCTTGCAATTCCAATCAGAATTGGGCCCTCCATGCGCCTGTACAGGCCCATGCATGGAGGCCCTCTTCATCCATGCACATGTTTTGATCATGCTTCTACCTTGCCAATTGCTATATATAGAAGTGCATAGCTTCACAATTACACAACCTAAGGGCACCTGTTATGCTGCAAGAATCTCTCCATAGCCTCACTTAAAGGAACTTTCTCATTTCTCTTCAATTTTTCAGATCTGAATTTCAATTGCATTGATTGATTTTCTAGATCCATAGTTCCTAAACCTTGCTTATCTTCATCACTAGACTCATTGTATATAGCTTATTTCTTGCATTTACTGGGTTGTCTGAAGTCCTCTCATCAGAGGCAATTGTTTTGTGCTTTGAATTTTGAAATTCCATCAAGTTTCAATTGAACACCATTTTTTTCAACCTCTGATTTCTCTCTCCATGGAAGTCTAGAGTGGAATTGGTTGGCACAGGGGTGATGTACATCACCCCAGCTTTCATTTAATATATGGATCGTGGCATTTAATGGAGGTTGCCATGTTTGCAACTCTCATCGGCGTTGGATGTCTCACCGGAGAAGACGGTGGTGTACACCACCGTCCTAACTCCAGATCAATTCCTGGCCACACGATCTTGTTTCCAGATCTAATCTGGATAGTTCCATGTTATGACTTTTTTAATGGCAGCGTGTTATGCATTGACTAGTGTGTTTGGTAGGCGCGCGTATATGATTTGTTTGATGCGCCAGCTTAATTAATGAGCTCTTGATCCAACGCCTCACGCTTTTTCACATTTTTAATTTCTGATTTTTATTTCCATTTTATTTCTTTTATTCTATTTCATTTCAAAAACCATATCTCACTCATTATTGGTCCAAAAAATGTGAGACCAATTGCATTTTTCTTCTTTTAATTTCTAGTTTCTGAAAATGATTTTTAATATTTTTTATTTTATCATTTGATATTTTTTGTAAATCTTCTCTTTTCTGTTTATTTTTAATTCATTTAAAATAGTTTTTGATATTCAAAAAACATAAAAAATATTTTCTTAACCTCTTTGAATGATGATGGATCTATGAAAAATATTCTCATCAATTTATTAATTGATTTGAGATTTATTTGAGATTTTAATTCAATTAGGTTATGTTTATGCATTTTTTAATTGATTAAAAATAGTTTCTGGTTTCAAAAAATGCTGAAATTTTTTGTCAAAACTTTGTTTGACCTTGTTGAACTTAGGATGTTTCACTTGGACTTTTCAAAGTTGATTTGAAGTGAATTTGAAGTTTGACCTTTAATTGATTATTTTAATTCAAGTATTATTTTAATTTTGAAAAATACCAAAAATATTTTATTTGTTTCTTGACTTCTAATCTTCATTTTGCTTCTGTTTACTAATGTTTGACCTTGATTTCATCTATCTTTGGTCAATGTATGTTGGTTACCTCATTTGATTTCCATTAACGCACTTTCTTATTCATCTTCTTCTTCTTCTTCTTCTTCTTCTTCTTTTTCTTATTTTGATCAATGAGTTAAAGATTGGTGGTTAGCCTTGATACATGGGAGGTTTAACCTTCCTTGATTCAAATCTAATTCAACTTGATCATGGATCAAGTGAATGGCTTTGCATTAAGGATATGTTACTTCCTAATCAAGCAAAGAACCTAAATCAATACAAGATCATTTCTCATCTTCTTTTGGCATGGCAAGTTGTAGGAGCTTGATTCACTAATCAAGATCTCTAACTTGTGTTGTTGCCTATATTTTTATTGGCCGGCCTCAGATAGGCGTGACTACTACATTAGTCCACTTACGATTGCTTAACATAGCGCTAAATTGCCTTATGGCACACTAATACTAACCATTAACTATTAACATTTAGTTCTTGCACTTTACATTTATGCAATTTACTATTCTTGTACATATTATTCATTTTCTTTTGCCCTTTGCTCATTTGAGCACATGTTTATGTTAATGCAATTTTCCTTTTGCTCACTTGAGCACATAATTGTGTATATACTATTGTGCTTGTGTTTTATTTTGATTGTTGTGAACCAATTGCAAAAATGGACAAAAAGGACTTAGACTTTAGGATATTTCCTGTGCAAAAATGGAGTCAAAGAGCAACTAGGGATTATTCCTTTAGAGTGCTATAAAAGTCAAAGAGCAACTAGGTCTCATGCCTTTAAAATGCTTAATGTTGAAGAGGAATTGAAAGGACCTATTCTCTAAACTCACTCTTGTCCATTCTTTGTTTACTTTATAGAACTTTTTGATGTGTGTTCTTGTGCTAAGGATTCCAACATTCAGCCTAACTGAAGAACCATTGTCCTGAGCTTCCAAAGTGAGAGATATAAGAGCCATTGGAGGATTCCTAAGAGTTTGCTTGATTGATTGATTGCTTGAGTATTTTCTTATTTGATTGCTTATTCCAAAGGATGGGAGCTACTTGGATCATCAATATGATCTCAAGAAGGGAACTCCATTTGTGGTCTTATTTCTTTTCTTTCATCTCTTATATGATTAGGACTTAGCCATTCTTCTTCTTCCCTCCACTCTAACCCAAGCCAAAACTTTTGTGAAAACATTAACACTTGTTTTCAAACATTAGAAACCTAAGCATTATGCTTTTGATTTTTAAAACTTCTTTTCATAACACTCATTTTGAATTGAATCTTTAAGTCAACTTTGACCATATTTTGTAAATACTTTTCATTGGTAAATATAACCAATTCAAATGTTTTTGTGGTTTCAATGGCCACTTTCCTATTAAAAACCTTTTCATAACCATTAGCTATTAGGTTTGAGTTATCCTTGAGGTAGATATAATACTCACCTATATCCTTAGTGATGGACAATAAGTCTTCCATGCTTATTATAGGGTTAACCCCTCACTAGCATGTTGAAGTTATCCTCACATGGTTGATTTGTGGGTTTAGGTTGAGTTTTCTCCCTTGGATAACAAAAGACCTTAAGGCTTTTGGACCAATCAATTCACCAACTTCTTTTGAGATTTTTACCCCGAACTACGAGGTTTTGATCCTAATCTTTTTTAAGATGGTACGTAGGCAATGGGTTCATCCATTCAAACACAAAATTGTAAATAACCTGTATATTCTTTTCTCATCTCCCCAATCATTTTTGCATAAATAATTTTCACAAAATACCAACCTACCTTACAAGAAGTGTGAAAAGGGCTCCCTAGGAGTACCTAGGATGTTTTGGGTGCTTAAAACCTTTCCATTGCATAACCAACCCCCTTACCATGATCTCTGGCATTTTTATTAGTTTTTGATTCGATAAAACTTCTCGGTTTTTGTTCGCTTTCTAACCTTTCCCTTGGATAAATAGAAGTGCAGCGGCGACTCGACTTGTATGGTTTACTTTTGATTTAGTCAATAAATCTAAAGGTAACGAATACCCCACTACACAAACCGATTGAATCAATTGTTAAATGTGTGTCAAAATAGCGGGTAAAAAATTTCAAAAAAATCAAGCTTGCATACATCATTATTATTAATCTATGTTTCACGTAGTTTAACTTGGCACGCTCGTTTTATTTATTCGACTATTTTTTCAGTCGAAATTTGAACAGTCTAAGCATTTTAATCGATCATTTTTTACTTTAAAATTTGATCAAAACTTGTATGTTTTCAAGAAATTTATTTTGCATTGATCATTTTAGTACACTCAATTTATTTTTTCAGACACTTCTGCACCCGTTTTTTATTAATTTTGAGTCAGTTTATTTTTGTCTTTTTGTCAACGTGTTTGTAACAATTAAATGGATTTTTCAATGTATTTATGTTGCTCATTTAAATATATTTATTTTTAATTGCATTAGACTTATTTTAGACCATAAACATCTTCAAGGACATTTTCGGTAGTTGCTTGAGTTTTGTTACCCTAATATGTAGTATATAAGTGACATTTTGCATTGAAAGAAAAACCTAACCAAAAGAACACCAATCCTCCACCTAGTGAAAACCACCATCAGTATCCCTTCAATTTGAAAAGCAAAAAAATAAAAAGTAGAAGAAAGTCTTCAACACAGGAGGTGAACGTATTATCCTTTCCCATTCGTCCACTTCTCTTTTCCTTTTATACAAACCTTTACACCACTTCTATTTCAATAACCTTCTCACATTCTGATCATTTGCTACTTTCCTCACATGTTCACGAACACATATCATCACATCCCAGTATTTTTCACTCCTTCCATTCTTCATCACATACAACAATAATCACCATATGCTCTTTCAACCACCATAATAATGATTGCATATTTTTCACTACATTTCACAAGACCATTTTCACCTGCAAAGTTGTTTCATGTATTTCAAAAAAAGTTCCCCCAAACTTGCTACTTACCATACAAACTTCTCGCTCCATGAAAACTAACCCTACTTTTTCTCCCTTAACATAATAGAAATCTTTCTAAAAAATTGATGTGAAAGAAAGAGTTAGCCAACACGTCACTTTTCACTTTGTTTTTCATGAAAATCACCCCATGAACATATCACTTTGAAACCTCATTTAACCTCTCATCCACTCTCCTATAACATACACACATTAACCATGTCAAACTTTCTTCCATTAAAACCTCACTAAACACCACAACCCCATGTCCTCATTATGCTGATATGAGTTGTTTTCTTTTTTTTTTTCAAAAAAAGAACACAACACAAATGAACAGAAGAGAGAGGTTGGTCTAAAAAGAGAAATAGAAAAGCTCATGTAAGCTCTTTCAGTAGAAAAAAACCTCATTCTAGTTTTCCTCCATTACACGCATCACCATGTATATACCACACTTTCTCTACACATAAACTTCAGCAACCTAGCCATAACATTCTTCCACTGCTCATTGACATACAACCCTTCCTTAAAACACACACTTTATAACCACAAAGCATATTCCTTCTTCTTCTTCAAATAAGCCCTACAAAAACTCACCCCTACAAACTTCAATAACTAACACTCTTTTATTTTTAGCTCCATACATATATCCACCGACCTACTCTCACTCTCAATAACTTGAATTAATGGAAGTACAAAGGAATATAAGGAGAAACAAAAAGCCATTGAAGGAATTTCTCTCCATTTTGGACATGAAATATGTTCATCACAAAAGCCACCACGACAAAACGTTTGTCTCATACTGAACTCACATAAACACTCTAAAAAACCACCTGCTGCCTCGAACATCCTCATCCACCATAACATCAACCCCAGGGACCGCACTTCGTTTCACAAACATTGTTTTCGGTAAACTTCTCCACCTATCACCACCAACAAAATAACTTCCCTCTTTCCTTAACTATCTCGTCCAGCTCTTCAACTCACCTTTGAGCCGTTGTGTTTCTGACCACCACGAAGTTACCGACGACCGATGCACCACCCAAGGACCATACTTTGCCGCGAAATCCACTGGTGGTAACGATTTCCTTTAATATATCTATTTTGTTTATGTTCAAATAAGCTCCAAGATTTATTTATTTTATTGTTGTTGTAAAATGAGAGGGAGGAGATTTAAGAGAGAAGAGATTTAAAAGAGAGAGAGAGAGTATCAACAATGGAGGTTTTCTTCTTTCTCAGAATTTCATGTTGTTAGTTTCAATGAGAGAGCACTTTGGTGGCATTCTCCACATTTTTTGTTCTTTTTTAAAAAAATAACAACAAGGCCACATGTCTCAATTTGATTGGTTGCATTTTGAATTTTGAAAAAAAAGTTTGCTTCCTCACTCTTTCAGTAGCAGCGCCCTTTCCATTCATGCATGTAGATTTTTTATTTATTTATTTATTATTCTATTTGTTTTATTTCATTTTATTATTTATTAATTAGATTTAAGTGTGTGATTTAGGCTTTAGGTCCATATCATTTTTTATATACCTCCCATGTTTAATAGGCACTTCCCTTATTTTAATTTCATCTTCAGTAATTGATTAATTATTTTTTGTTAATTAGCTGATTAAAATTTAATTATTTAATCATTTGCTTCTCTAATTACTAAACAAAATTATTTGATTATTCATTTATTTGATTTTTATTTGTTTAGTCATTTGATTATATAATCTCTTCCAATGTTCATATCACATATGTAAATAATCATACTAACATTTCGTGCAATTTTGATTCAATTTCAGTAACATTTCGCCACAATCTCAATCAAATAATTTTCAATTCATTTTCAACCATTTCCAAAACTTTTTTCAAACCAACGCAAATCAAACCACGATTAACGTCGAGTGACTTTTTTTAAAATCAAACGTAATATCAAAACTTTTTTCTAAACAAATACGAAAGAAGAGGACCATTGAAATCTAGCATTCCGATGGGAACCCTCAAATGATCGGTCCCGAGCCACGCGTTTTGGGTTAACCGTTTATTCTTTTCTCTCGTTTTTAAAACCCTTAAATTAACTTGGACAAATAAGAGTTGTTGGGATCAAGCATTATGTTGTAACTCTCTGAACAATGGATTTTTATCAAGCGTTCATTGTCCATCAAACAATTTTCTTAATTAATCTTAGAATTAAAAAGGATCGTTGGAATCTAGCATTCTGGTTGAACCCCAAAAGATTATTCCAGAGGCTTAGGTCTCGCTCTCATCAGACATTCGTCATTCATCTAAACACATCCAACCAATCAAACCCTTTTCTCGACACCGTGGGATTGATTTGAGAAACATTTTATAAATAAAAGATATTTTGTCCTAAGATGATGCAAAATGATGTTTCATCCACAATCATTGAGTTGAGATAAGTAGCATTTTCCCGTGAATATTGATTTGTAAATCCATTCAATGTGATGCAAACGCCCGCTCCTCAACTATTTGGGGTAAAATAATGTTTTTCATCGATTAATACAAGATAACTTTTGCTAAAATCGACCAACAAACAAACATTTTCTACCCAGAAGTACGTAAGCCTTGAATTATCTATTGCACCCGGAGATACGTAGGAACGGGATTGTGAAATCTTGTCAGGCCCATTAATAAAAAAATAGGTTTAGTTCCTTTCTCCCCACTAATAATAAAAACCTTTTTAGGTCATCTCTGTAGCGGAAAATTCATGACCATCAAGTTATAGATAAGCTTAACGTCAATAAAACCAGAGTCGCCACTGCACTTTTATTCTTTCCAAAGGAAAAGGGAAAAGTATGAACAAAACCCAAAGATAAGAAGTTTTTAAATCAAAACTAATAAAATGCCAGAGATTCCAGGTAAGGGGGTTGGTTACACAAAGGGAAGGTGTTAGCACCCAAAGTATCCTAGGTACTCCTAGGGAGCCCTTTTTTGTGTGCATATGTTTTTGGTATAAAAGATGTTTGATAAAATAGAATGTAGGAATGAGAAAAGAATTCATTGATTATATTTTTGTGTTTGACAAGACCTCCGGTCTTATGCCTATGCACCAACATAAAAATGAGGGTCAAAACCCCATAGTTCGTGGTAAAATTTTCAAATAATTTGGTGAATTGATTTTAACAAAAGTTTAATAAGAAAATGGCACAAAAGGGCCAAAAATTTGAATGAAGTTGTTAGTTCTTTTTGTCTTTTGAAATTTGAGTCAATATAGTTAAGTTTATTTACAAGTTTGATTTAAGAAAAAGTTTGAAAATTCATTGGCATAAGGTAAAAGTTTCTAACCATTAAACATGTCTAAGTTTTAAATCACAATCAAAGAAAGGTTTTTGAAAATAGGGAGATTTTGAAATTTAAGAAGTAGGAGGAGATGAAGAGGCTATCCTAAGCACAAATTTAAAAGTTAAGAGTTGAAAAGATCTGACCAATAGGATGCAATCCAATAGAAAAGAATGTCATATAGAAACCTATTTTCCTTTAGACTTTAATCAAACAATAATCAATAAGCAATGAGCAATATCCAGACATCATGAAGATCAAGGCATCAAATAAAGATAGCCACATCCAAGCAAGCACTCCAGTAGCTAGCAGTCTTCATGGTCTTCCAATGTATCAGATGAAATATTCCTTAAGCAACTCAGAACAAAACATCAGACACAAACAAGCAATAAAATAGGAAATTAAGCATAAAGACAGAGTAGCAAATGAATCCAATGCACTCAAAGATCTTGCATCAGATGAAAGCATAATTCAAGATAGCTCAGTCTCAGAATGTTAGCATTAACCAAGTCCTTTAGCATGGGGAATGTTGCCTAATTCTAAGTCCAAAAGTTCAAATCAAATCCAATAGTCCACCAAATGTTTTTTAGGGTTCTTCTTGTTATTAGATGTTTTAAGGTCCTAAAACTATAAACAAAACCAAAAGCAAGCAAATAATATATACAATCACAATATATGGCTCAAATGAGTAAAGTGAAAAGGGCTTGAAACATAAATAAGTTATATGTAATGCAAATGGCAGTGGATGATAAATGACTGAAATTTAAATTTCATAAAGGTAAATGACTTGAAAGTAAAGCAATATTAACAAGAGTTAGTTAATGGTTAGTCAAATGTTAGTGGTGAATTTTAATTGATTAAGTCATTCTTTGGAGAAGACTCAACCATTCATTCACAAGTAGGGATCCTTAAACCAAGACATCTTCCATGAGAAGGGCTCTAACTTGGATAATTCAACAAGTATGCCACTAGCTCCCATGAAAGGGAAAAAAGGTTAAGTCTCCATACAATGCCATGAAGAATGAGAGACTTACAATCTCACTTACTAGAATGCTATACCTTGAGGGTCAAATTTAGCTCTATGTTAAGCAATCATAATTGGACTTATGTAGAAGTCACAACTATCTGAGGTTGGACAGTAAAAATATAGGTGTTAATGCATGTTAGAGATTTAGTACAAACAACCAAACTCCTAAACATATACCACACACTAAAAGAAAATGGGAAGGACCTATCTCAATCATACTTGTATTGATTCATCTAACCCAAGGTCATTGATGAATCAATTAGCCTTTAAACATTAGAGATTTTATTAGTCAAATGAGGGAATGAGGAAGAATAGGGATGAAGATGAAGATGAAGATGGAGGGGGAGATAGAAACACAAATTGATCAAGAGAGGAATTTCATCTGATCAAAACCATCCATTTATTTTGGGTGATGAAATGTATATTTCATCAATCTCCTAAATCCAATGGTTTCGATCCAACAAAAGTCAAATCAACCATGACCAAGCCTCAAATAGAAAGCCAAACATCACAAGACCATAAAAATGGCTCAACATAATTTTTAAACATTTAATCAATTAAAAATCATATTAAAAATGAATTAAAATACATTTTAATTTAGTAAAAACCTAAAATCCCTTTAAAACACCAAACAAATGGCCAAGGGATTTATCCTAGGTCAAACAAGGTCAAAGGACCTTAGACAAAAAAATTCACAATTTTTAAAAAGTTAGAAGTATTTTAAAACAATTAAAAATATGCAAAAAAAAAATTTTAATTAATGAAAAATACCAAAATTAATCCAAAATTAATTTTAATTCAAAATATAGAAGAGAAAAATATTTAAAGATTTTTGGTGAAAGTTCCATATTTTTTGGATTAAAAATGAAATTTCTATGAATTAAACAAAATAAAAGGATTAAATGAAAAATCAGAAAATATAATATAATTCAAACAAACAAGGCCCATCAGATCTCCCTTATTAATTGAGGTGGCAGATTTGATAGCCAAGCGCGTGGGTTCCATAATGGTCCTTAGTCAATGCGCAACAGTCTTGGTAATCACAAGGAAAGACTGAGATTAAAACATTTCAAATGGATCAGATGACCAGGATGTACGCCAATACATTGTAGCGATAAATTTATGACCATTAAGCTATGGATAAACTTAACGTTAATAAAACCAGAGTCGCCACCGCGCTTTTATTGTTTCCAAAGAAAAAGGGAAAAGTACGAACAAAATCCAAAGATAAGAAGTTTTCAAATCAAAACTAATAAAATGTCAGAGATTACAGGTAAGGGGGTTGGTTACACAGAGGGAAGATGTTATCATCCAAAGTGTCTTAGGTACTCCTAGGAAGTCCTTTTTTATGTGTGTATGTGTTTTTGGTATAAAAGATATTTACAATGAATAGAGTGTGGAGATGCGAAAAGAATTCATTAATTATATTTTGTGTTTGACAAGACCTTCAGACTTGTGTCTATGTACCAACATAAAAATGAGGGATCAAAACCTCGTAGTTCGTGGTATCAATTTCAAAATGAGTGGATTGCTTTTAATAAAAAATTAAGTTTAAAAGAGGCATAAAATGAGCCTACAAAAAGTTTGAATGAGTGTTAGTTCTTTTTGTCTTTTGAAATTTTAAGTCAATATGGTTAAGTTCACTTACAAGTTTGATTTAAGAAAAGAGTTTGAAAAAAAGAAATGGCATAAGGCCAAAGTTTCTAATTTGCAAAAAGAGTCTAAGTTTGAAATCACAAGCAAAGAAAGTTTTTGAAAAGGGGGGGAGATTTTGAAATTTAAGAAGTGGAAGGAGATGAAGAGACTAATCCTAAGCATAAAATTAAAAGTTAAGAGTTGAAAAGATCTGACCAATGGGATGTAATCCAACAGACAAGAATGTCATATAGAAAACCCACTTTTTCATTGGACTTTGAATCAAGAAATATCAACAAGTAAATAGCAATATAAGAGAAAAGCATCAAATAAAGATGGCCACATTCAAGCAAGCAACTTCGCAGCTAACAATCTTCTTTGTCTCCTCATGCATCAAATGATATACTCCTTGATTAGCTCAGAATAAGGCATTAGACATAAGTTCAAAGTAACCGTTGCATCAAGACCATGTAGCAGATGAATTCATGTGGATCCCAATACTTGCATAAGATGAAAGCTCAAATCATAATGACTTGGCCTCAGAAAAGTTGGCATTGACCAAGTCCTTTTGCATATGGAAAGTTGCCTAATTCTAAATCTAAAAGCACATATCAAATCCAACAGTCCACACAAACATTTTTTAGGGTATTTGTTGTTTATTAAGTATTTTAAGGTCCTAAGACCACAAACATAAACAAAATACCCAAACAAATATATACAATCACAATATATGGCTCAAGTGAGCAAAGTGAAAATGACATGAATATAAACAAGTTAAATGGTATGTGAATGACAAATGAAATGGTAAATAACTTGAATTTAAATTGTATAAAGTAAATGACTTGAAAATAAAGGCAATAATAATATTAGTCAAATGTTAGTTGATTAGATGTTAGTGATGCTTTGCTTTTCAATTGATTAAGTCATTCTTTGGAGAATATTATACCCTATATTCACAAGCATGGATCCTTGAACCAAGACATCTTCCAAAGGAAGGAAAAAAGGCCAAGTTTCCACATAATACCATGAAAGGGGGGAGACTTACAATCTCACTTATTAGAATGCTATGCCTTTGGGGTCAAAATTTAGCTCTATGTTAAGCAATCGTAATTGGATTTATGTATAAGTCACAACTATCTGAGGCCGAGCAATAGAAATTTTGGTGTTAATGCATGTTAGAGATATGGTATAATGAACCATACTCCTACAAACATACCACACACAAAAAGAAAAAAATCAAAGGATGGACCTATCTCATCCATACTTGTATTGGTTCATCTAATACAAAGTTATTGATAAACCAATTAGCCTTAGGTTATTGAGACTTCATTGGTCAATGGAAAGGATGAGAGAGAATGGGATTGAAGATGAAGAGGGAGGGAAGATAAGAGAAACACAAATTGATCATGGATGGAATTTTATCAAATTAAAATCATTCATTCATTTTGGGAGATGAAATGTACATTTCATCAATTCCCTAAATCCAATGATTTTAACTCAACAAAAGTCAAATCAACCTTGACCAAGGCCCAAACACATAGTCAAACTTCACAAGTCAATAAAAATGGCTCAACATAATTTCTACACAATTAATCAATTAAAAATCAAATTAAAAATGCATTTAAATTAAATTTAGTTTGGTCAAAATCTAAAACCTCTTCAAAACACCAAATAAATGGCCAAGATACTTATCCTAGGTCAAACAAGGTCAAAGGACCTTAGACAAAAAATTTCATAATTTTTGAAAAGTCAGAAGTATTTTTAAACAATTAAAAATATGCACACAAAAAAAATAATTCATGAAAAATATCAAAATTAATCCAAAAGATAATTTTAATTTAGAAAATGAAAGAGGAAAATATTTAAAGATTTTTGGTGAAAGTTCCATATTTTTTGGATTAAAAATGAAATTAATATGAATTAATCAAAATAAATGGATTAAATGAAAAATCAGAAAATAAAAAAAAAACAAAAAAAAAAAAGGGCCATCAGATCTCCCTCATTAATTGAGATGGCAGATCTGATGGCCAAGCGCGCGCTCCCACTAAACACTGCAGTCAATGCGTGCACACGCATGGTAATCACTTTGGATGCCTGAGATTAGAAGATGAGAACTAGATCAGATGGCCTGGATTGATCCAGCTCCGGTCAACTTCTCCGGTGATCACCACCAGTCTGGTTCAGGCTCAACTCCAAGGAAAATGAAAAATGAATACACTAATTTGAAAGAAAAATGCTCAGGAGCACGAATCTGGCCTCAATTTTCTCCAAATCCAAGTATATAAAAAGATACAACGATTTGAATTTTGAGGATCATGAATTGAGTTGCTTCGATTTGACCTCAAAGCAACTCAATCTTCTTGCCTACATTGATAGAATTTTATACAACCAAAAATCACAAAGAATGGTGAAGAATTGAGGAAGAATCGAAGAGATGAAGTTTCTGAAAATTCACCTTCAATGGAGCTTCAAAATTGCTCGATCTTGATTCCAATTATGCCTGGCCTTGCTTCAGAAGCTTGTTGGAAGTGATTATGATCAAGAAGAGGTCTGGACTCTTGGAGTTTCAGTCTCAAAACAGATGGAGATTTGAAAATCGATTTTCAAAAGAAAACCTTCAAGATTATCCTTTAATGGGGAGGGTTTGGATTGTAGGTTCAAAGCTTGGGCATGAGGTCCTTAATTCTGAGCAATGAGGGTTGAATTTATAGCCAAGGAGATTCATTTCTACACACTTCCAAAAATGGAAAAAAAATTGAGTAATTCTCTTGCATGCTTGCATGGGCGTGTGATAGGCCCATCAAGTGATGTATTCAGGTCCAAAAATGAGTGAGGATCATGCTGAAATCAAGTCATGTGGCCATGCAATCTTGTATGAAATGTGGAAGTGAAAATCATCCAAATGGTTCTTCACATTGCACCCATGCGCAAGTCCTTCATTCTTTGGCCAAATGAGGTGATCTTGGTCTTTTTGGAAAGGTGAGATCAAGGGAAACGACTTTCATGTTGGACGCTTTTTCATTTGAAGCTTGTATAATGATGAATTTTGAGGTGGAAGTTTGGGGAATCAAACATATTTAAAAATTTTCTAAGTCCCAAGTCAAATGTTCACTTCTTCCACCTTGAATAACTTTTTCTATGTTCTTAAAATGAGAAACATTCCTTCATAAACGTTGTATCTCTTTCAAACCTATTAAACTTGGTCACAAATTTGACCTTATTTGGATTTGGCATGAAGGAGTTATGCATTTTAGAAGTTGAGGAAAATCACTTGTTCAATGGTAGTGGCCCAAAATGACCTATAATGTTTCCTCTTGGAACATGCATTTCCAAGTTGAATTTTAACTTAATACAAACATCAAAGTTGAAGTAGACATATTAAATTTGATTATGGAATTTTAATGGATTTTATCTCATAAAAATTGAGCAAGTTATGGTCTTGAGAAGTAGACCTCCAAACTAGGGTTCAGACAAAATGACCTATAATCTTTCTCCATAAAAAATGACTTTCCAAGAAACACTAGCTCTTGACTTCAACATGAAAGTTGTTTGTAATGTAATTTTGAGTAACTTTTCTCTTGGAATCATTTTCATATGACAATAATTGTAGGAGATAGGGTCTAGGGAACCCCAGTTTTGACTAGTTGACTTTCTCTGGTCAACCACCATGAACCAACTTGCTAGCTTGATGTTATCTTATATTTTGGGACTCATGGAGGATAATATATGTGTAAGATGATGAAATATGAAGTATCCCTTGAAATATTTGATCAGATGTTTAAGAAACTTGTTGAAGAAGTCACACAAGATACCCAGATGAATTAGGGTTTCCAAGGTAAACAAACTCCAAACTCTTGATGATTTCTTGATCAAAATGATATGTGAAGATCATGGGGATCCATATATGATGCTTAGGTCCAATGTGAACCAATTCTTGATTGCACTCCTTACATTGAGGGTTTTAAATTCTATATATGAGCTTGATAAAGCATAGGTGAGCATGCACACTACCTACAAAAGCAACAAACTATACATTGACATATTTTTTGGTTTTTTGGTTAGTAAATAATGAAAAACAAAGTATGATACAATGAAAAATGTGCTTAGTGATCTCTCAAATGCAAACCCAATGAATGAAGGGTAAGGAGGATGCCAAGGTGTGATCCTAATGCTAATGCATATGATGAGATAGCATGAGGGATCTTAGGGTCAAAATTGGGGTCTTATAGTTGCCCCTATTTAAGGATATTCTAACTGAGGAGATGGAGGTTAAAATCTTTGTATCGACTCAGTAGAATGGACTTAAATAACAACATATAGAAACAAATTTTGGTCCATAAGAGACCTCATGATGCATATGATAGGAAACTTCATGGGGAAAATATTGCCACAAAGGAAAAGAATCCGGAGAGACTGAAAGTCTGCAGGAGCATAATGCATTCCACAAGGAAAACTCACTAGGGAGACATAGACTCTGGGGAATAAAAAGTTGTGCGTAGGCCAGGCTACGACTAAAAACTGCTGGAGACACAAGAGGATTCCATGAAAATAAATCGATGGAAGGACTCGGTCGGGGAAAAAGGGAAAAGTCTGCAAGGGAAACGAGTAAATCAAAACAAAGTTGAAGTACTCGGACCAAGCAGGGAATGTCTATTTCACTGAGGAAATATGCAGCCAAACTCAAATGGGGAAGAATGAACTTCAACATAGGAGTACCAAAATCACATTATCTATTATCGGTTATTAGTTAAAGAGATAATATATTATGACATAAAGGACATCCATTATCGGTTAGGGTAAACATATCAAGGATGACTCGCTAAGGAACACAAGAGGTGTATTTATTACCGGTTACTAGGTAAGAATAACCTGTTGGGGAAAAGCCAAATAGGATTTAAAACTAATGGTTACTGGGCAGAAGACCGAGGAGAGAGGATACCCGTCACTGGTTAAAGTGAACATATCAAGGATAAACTCAAAGGGAAGAATATCCATCATCGATTAAGATGAACATATCAAAGATATACTACTGGGGAGAAAATAGGAATTATATCTATCAGTTACTGGATAGAATACGGAAAAGAGAATATCCGTCACCAGTTAGGATGAACATATCAAGGATAGACTTAGCAGGGGAAAACAGGATTTATAAATACTGGTTACTGGGCAGAAGACCGCAAAGAGGAGAAAACTCGTCATCGGTTAGGATGCACATATTAAGGATTAACTCCCGGAGAAAGCAATAGGGATTACAACTACCTTTTTACTGGGTAGAAAACCACAAAGAGAATATCCGTCATCGGTTAAGATGAACATATCAAGGATAGACTCAAAGGAAGAATATCCATCATCGGTTAGGATGAACATATCAAGGATATACTACCTGGGGAAACGTAAAAACGAATCCGCTGGAGAAAAACAAGAGGAAGTAGATTACTGTTACCGGGTATTGGGTAAGAGTAAGGTACTCACAAATCAAGAAGAATATTACCAGTTACTGGGTAACAAACTTTTGAGGGGCCAAAAGCAATCTATCTAGGTAAGAGCTATAAAGAAACGGTCAACCAAATGACTCTACCCACTGAGGATATATCTCAAGCGGAGTGGTTCCATCCAGATAATTAACTAGGGAGGAAACTGAAGTAAGAATCATCCACAAGGAAATAACTCAGCGGGGAATGAGAAAGGTTCAATTCTTTCTACTTAAGGGGCTGACACTCTATAGTTGAGGGAGGACAGACGCACCAAATCTGCGTGAGGAAAGGATATCACCATAGTAGAGGATCGAAAAAATAAGGAATCAAATGCAACAATAATGTGTAATGAAATATCTGATGTACGAGTGGATATGCATATGTATATATATACTGATGATTATGCTGATAAAACAATCACAAAGGATACAAATGTCACTGAACTAAATCATCGCTACAACACTCGACTAATCTCGATAGGATGGAGGCATCAACTGGAGAAAAATCTAGGGATGAACATAAACCATCCGTCACAAACCACTCGACCCTGACTGGGGAGATACAAAAGATCTGCTGAGGATCTGAATCATCAATTCTGTAGGGAATTTTAGGTCAACATCATGCCACATGGGAGACAACCTTGTAGAGGACCAGAGATACTGCTCAAGAATAAGTGATGGCGGGGTTCATGAGTGAACTTTGCTAGCGACCTGAGGGGAATAAAAATCTTGCGCTGAATCAAGTGAACTGTTGAGAATATGCACCCACAACTCAGTTGGGAAGGCAATCACAAAACTCGGCTGGAGAAACTGAATTGCCGTCGGGGAGGAAAAATTGATCAAACCAACTGCTTGGGGAAGACCAACAATGTTTCACATTTTTAAGACTTACCTGTTCTCAGGCTGCTATTGATATTTCTTGACTGAATTTGATTGCTTTTATTATTTTAAGAAAAATGGTTTTTATTTTTATTGATTTAAATATTCCAAAATTATCATCATAAAAATTAAATTCTATTTAGTTGAAAAATAAATAAGAGTAGAAACAAATGGACAAAAAGCTCAACTTTATTTAATAGAATGGTAGCCTGTAAATGACAAGACTCCATAGATCTTTACAAAAGTTGAAAAATGGTAATTTACATGGAAAAGGGCTACATTTAATAAAATGACCACTAATCCTTCTACCAACTTCAATATCCACTATGCTCTTGGCTTTGGTTGAAAATGGTGAATCCGAGTTGACTGACTTGCTCAAGGCTGGAGATCAATCGAATGCAGTTACTCACCATAATCCCTATTTTTTTTGCATAAATTGCCCCAAGGTTAGGTACTCAATCTATCAGGATAAATTTCCTATTTTATGTCTCTAATTTTTGCCTAGATCGCCTTTTCGGGTTTTCAATCCACTGAGACACTCATTTTTGCCTAGTCACCCTTTCGGGTTTTCAACTTAGCGAGCTGGTTTTTTTATATACTTTTTTAGGCGAAGTTTTTCTTGACTCCATCAGCGTTCACATGACGAGTGAACTCTTCATCATCCATAGTTGTAAGAATCTGAGCTCCACCTGAAAAGGCTCTCTTAACAACATATGGGCCTTCATAATTAACAGTCTATTTGCCCCTATCATCAAGTTTAAAGGATATAATCTTCTTGAGCACAAGGTCACCTTCTCTGAACATACGAGGCTTGACCTTCTTATCAAAAAAATTCTTCATTTTCTGCTGATATAACTGACCATGACACATGGTAGTCAACCTCTTCTCTTCAATCAAATCCAGCTTATGTCAACTTTGCTTCCATCAAGACACGTAATGATGGGATCTTAACCTCTACTGGAAGCACAACTTCCATACCGTAAACAAGTGAGAAAGGGGTTGCCCCTGTTGAAATGCAGATGGATGTACGATACCCGTGCAAAGCAAATGAGAACATCTCATGCCAATCCGTGTAGGTCACAACCATCTTCTGAATGATCTTCTTGATATTCTTGTTTGTAGCTTCGACAACCCCATTCATCTTTAGTCTGTAGGGAGAAGAATTATGATGTGCAATCTTGAAGTCTTTGCAAAGAGCTTCTACCATATTATTGTTCAAGTTAGATCCATTATCAGTAATGGTCTTACTTGGCACACCATAACGACATATAATCTGATTCTTGATAAACCTTAAAACAACTTGCTTAGTTACATTCACATATTATGCCACTTCAACCCACTTTGTGAAGTAGTCAATAGCCACCAGAATGAAACAATGTCGGCTTGAAGCTTTGGGCTCAATCATGCCAATCATATCTATTCCCCACATGGAGAAGGGCCATGGAGAGGAAATGACATTCAACAATGTCGATGGGACATGAACCTTATCTGCATAAATTTGACATTTATGGCATTTCTTAACAAACTTGCAACAATCAGATTCCTTTGTCAGTCAATAGTAACCTGCTCTCAACATATTTTTAGCCATAACATGTCCATTGAAATGAGTACCAAAAGAACCTTCATTGACTTCAGTCATCAATAGGTCTGCTTCGTGTCTATCCACGCATCTGAGGAAAACCATATCAAAGTTTCTCTTGTAAAGCACATCTCCATTCAAGTAGAAGTTGCCAGCTAATCTTCTCAAAGTCTTCTTATCTTTCAAAGATGCCCCAGGCGGATAAATCTGACTTTGGAGGAAACACTTGATATCAAAATACCACGGCTTTTCATCTTTGACATCTTCAACAGTAAACACATAAGTTGGCCTATCAAGACGCATCAGAGTCAAATTAGGAACTTCATTCCAAATTTTTACCATAATCATTGAAGCCAACGTTGCAAGAGCACACACAATCCGATTTTCATCTCGAGGGATGTGATGAAACGCAACCTTTGTAAAGAAAGTTGATATCCTCCTCGCATAATCTCTATATGGTATCAAACCAGGTTGATTAGTCTCCCATTCACCTTTGATCTGAGTCACAACCAAAGTTGAATCTCCATAGACGTCCAAATACTTGATTCTGAGATCAATGACCTCTTCAAGCCCCAAAATGCAAGCTTCACAATCACTTAGTCTCAGAAATGTTGGCATTGGCTAAGTCCTTTTGAATATGGAATGTTGCCTAATCCTAGGTCCAAAAGTTCAGATCAAACCCAACAGTCAACACAAACATTTTTAGGGTTTTTGTTGTTTATTAGGTATCTTAAGGTCCTAAGACCACAAACACAAACAAAATATACAAACAAATATATACAATCACAATAGATGGCTCAAATTAGCAAAGTGAAAATGACATAAACATAAACAAGTTTAATGATATGTAAATGACAATGAATGATAAATGACTAGAAATTAAATTTCATAAAATACATGACTTGAAAGTAAATAAATATTAATAAGAATTAGTCAAATGTTCGTCAAGGTTAATTAGATGTTAGTAGTGTTTTGCTTCTCAATTGATTAAGTCATTCTTTGGAGAACACTCAACCATTTATTCACAAGCATGGATCCTTTAACCAAGACATCTTCCAAGGGAAGGAAAAAAGGCCAAGTTTCCATATAATACCATGAGAGATGGGAGACTTACAATCTCACTTACTAGAATGTTATACTTTTAGGGTCAAATTTAGCTTTATGTTAAGCAATTGTAATTGGACTTATGTAAAAGTCACAACTATCTGAGGTCGGGCATTAAAAATTTAGGTGCTAATGCTTGTTAGAAATTTGGTATAATGAACCAAACTCCTAAAATATACCACACACTAAAAGAAAAAGATCAAAGAATGGACTTATCCCATCACACTTGTATTGGTTCATCTAACACAAGGTTATTGATGAACCAACTAACCTTAGGATCTTGAGATTTCATTGGTCAATGAAAGGTATAGGAGAGAATGGGATGAAGATGAAGAGGGATGGGAAATGAGAGAAACACAAATTGGTCATGGGATAAATTTTATCAAATTAAAATCATTCGTTCGTTTTGGGAGATGAAATGTACATTTCATCAATCCCCTAAATCCAATGATTTTAACCCAAAAAAAGTCAAATCAACCTTGACCAAGTCCTAAACAAATACTCAAGCATCACAAGACCATAAAAATGGCTCAACATAATTTTTATACAATCAATCAATTAAAAAAATCAAATTAAAAATACATTAAAATACAAATAAGTTTGGTCTAAAGCTAAAACCTCTTCAAAACACCAAATAAATGGTCAAGAGATTTATCCTAGGTCAAACAAGGTCAAAGGACCTTAGAGAAAAAATTTCATGATTTTTGAAAAGTCAGAAGTATTTTTAAATAATTAAAAATATGCACAAAAACAATTAATTCATGAAAAATAAAATTAATCCAAAAAATAATTTTAATTCAGAAAATGAAAGAGGAAAATATTTAAATATTTTTGGTGAAAGTACCATATTTTTTGGATTAAAAATGAAATTATTATGAATTAAAGAAAATAAAGCAATTAAATGAAAAATCAGAAAATACAAAAAAACAAGAGCCATCAGATCTCCCTCATTAATTGAGGTGACAAATCTGATGGACATAACACGCGCTCCATCATGTTCCCAATTCAATGCGTGTACACGCTTGGTAATCAGAAACGAAGGCCATGATTAAAACATTTTAAACAGATCTGATAGTTGAGAGGCGTGACAACACACCACCGAAGCCAGGGCTCCGGTCTTCTTCTCCGGTGGACCTCACCGGACTGGTCCACCATCAACCATCACCAAAATAAAAAACAAGGACATGGATTCAAAGAAAAAATATCCAGGAGCTCGAATCTGGCCTCAATTTTCTCCAATTCCAAGTATATAAAAAGATACAGGGATTTGAATTTTGAGGATCATGAACTGTGTTACTTTGATTTGACCTCAAAGCAACTCAATCTTGTTGCCTACATTGGTAGGACTTCAGCCAACTAAAAACCATAAAGAATGGTGAAGAATTGAGAGAGAATCTAAGAGATGAAGTTTATGAAAAATCACCTTCGAGTTGCTTCAAATTTACATGATCTCGATCAGAATTTACTTGCTTTCTCTTCCTCTTGGTTGCAGTAATCAATTGAAGTGAAAAGGGCAATGAATCTTGGAGTTTGAATTTCCAAAACATAAGATGAAATTCAACTCAGTTTCAAATGAAATCTTCAAGAATTCTATGAAATGGAGGGTTTGGATTGCTCTGGCAAAGCTTGGGCAAGGTGTTGATGAAGTTCTGATCACATTGCACTTCTATTTATAGCCAATGCATATGATTTTCATACACTTCCATTTGAATGTCCAAAATTAGCAACTTCCTTCATGAGCTAGCATAGATGTGTGCAAAACCCAAATAATCATTTGAAAAGGTCCAAAATCGTGCATAGGTCATGCTGAAAGCATTGCATTAAGTCATGCAATGTTGAAATGAGTTTGATCATGAAATCCTTCCAAATGGTACCATGCATTTCACCCATGCGGAAGTCCTTGAATATTAATCCAATTGAGATGATTTTAAACTTTTTGGAAATTTGAGATCAAGGGGAACAACTTTAATATTGAACACTTTTCCATTTTAAGCTTGGATCATGATGAATTTTGAGGTGGAAGTTTGGGAAATCAAACATGTTTGAAAATTTTCTAAGTACCAAGTCAAATGTTCACTTCTTCCACCTTGAATAACTTTTGTTATGGACTCCAAATGGAAAATGTTCCTTCATCAAAATTGTGTATATTTCAAACCTATTAAATTTAGTCACCAATTTTACCTTATTTGGATTTGGCATGAAGGAATTATGCATTTTAGAAGTTGAGGAAAATCACTTGTCCAATGGTAATGGTCCAAAGTGACCTATAATGTTTCCTCTTGGCACATGCATTTTCAAGTTGAATTTTAACTTACTCCAAACATAAAAGATGAAGTAGACATATTGAATTTGATCATGGAATTTGAATGGCTTTCATCTTATAAAAATTGAGCAAGTTATGGTCTTGAGAAGTTGACCTCCTAACTTGGGTTCAAACAAAATGACCTATAATCTTTCACCATAAAAAATGACTTTCCAAGCAAAACTAGCTCTAGAAGTCAACATGAAAGTTGTTTGTTTGTGATGTAATTTTGAGTAACTTTTATCTTGGAATCATTTTCATATGACAATAATTGTAGGAGATAAGGTCTAGGGAACCCCAGTTTTGACCAGTGGACTTTCTCTGGTGATCCACCATGAACAATCTTACTAGCTTGACATTCTCTTAATTTTTAGGACTCATGGAAGATCATATATATGTAAGATGATGTAATATAAAGTATACCTTGAAATATTTGATCAATTGATGAAGAAACTTATTGAGGAAGTCACACAAGATACCCAGATGAATTAGGGTTTCCAAGGCAAGCAAACTTCAAACTCTTGATGAATTCTTGATCAAAATGATATGTGAATACCATGGGGATCCATATATAATATCTAGAACCAATGTGAACCATTTCTTGATTGATCTCCTTGCCTTGAGGGTCTTAAACCCTAGATATGAGCTTGATGGAACATAGGTGAGCATACACACTACCTACAAAAGCAACAAACTATACATTGACATATTTTTGGTTAGTAAATAATGAAAGACAAAGTATGTGTATTCATTACCGGTTACTGGGTAAGAATAGCCTACTGGGGAAAATAGGGTTTATAACTATTGGTTACTGTGCAGAATACCAAAGAGAGAATATCCGTCATCGATTAGGATAAACATATCTAGGATAGACTTAGAGGAAGAATATTCGGCATTGGTTAGGATGAACATATCAAGGATAGACCACCTGGGTAAAAATAGGAACTATATCTATCCGTTACTGGATAGAATACCAAAGAGAGAATATCCGTCACCGATTAGGATGAACATATCAAGGATAGACTCAGAGGGGAAAGTAGGATTTACAACTACCGGCTACTGGGTAGAAGACCGCAAAGAGGAGAAAACCCGTCATCGGTTAGGATGAACATATCAATGATTAACGCTCTGGGGAATGAAATAGGGATTACAACTACCTTTTTACTAGGTAGAAAACCATAAAGGGGAGAATATCCGTCATTGGTTAGGATGAACATACCAAGGATAGACTACCTGATGAAACGTGAAAACGAATCCGCTAGGGAACATAAAGGAGGTAAATTATTTTTACCGGGTATTGGGAAAAAGTAAAGTACCTGCAAATCGAAAAGAATATTACTAGTTATTGGGTAATAGACTTTCGGGGGACCAAAAATATCTGTCTAGATAAGAGCTAGAAAGAAACAATCAAACAAAGACTCAACCCGATGAGGATATAACTCAGGGGGTGTGGTTCCATCCAGATAATCAATTGGGGAGGAAACTGAAATAATAATCACCCACGAGGAAATAACCCAGTGGGGAATGAGAAAGGTTAAATTCTTTCAGCTTAAGGGGGTGACACCCTACCATTGAAAGAGGACAGACGCACCAAATCTGCATGGGGAAACAATATCACCGTAGCAGTGGATAAAGAATCAAATGCGATAACATGCATAATGAAATATCTGATGTATGAATGTGTATGATTATTATTGATAATTATGCTGAAAAAACAATCACAAAGGATACAAATGTCACCGATTTGAATCATCGTTACAATACTCGACTAATCTCGACGAGATGGAAACACCAATTGGAGAAACATGCTGGGGATGGACGCAAATCAACTAGTGCTGAACATCTCAAACCTAGCCGGGGAAAGAGGGAAGATCTGCCAAGGATCTAAATTATCAACTCTGCGAGGAATTTTAGGTGAACACCATATCAAATGAGAGACAACATCGTAGGGGACCACATCGAATACTTGCTCAAGAATCGCCACTGCCGGAGATCAGAAGTGAACTCCGTTGGGGACTTACAGGAGATAAAACTTTATACTGAGTCCATGCAAACCGTTGAGAATGTGAGCCTATAACTCCGTTGGGGGGGGGGGGGGGAATTACAAACTCAGGTGGGGAAACTGACTTGCCGTTGGGGAGGAAAATGTTACCAAACCAACCGCTTAGGGAAGACCAACAATGCTTCGCACTTTAGGACTTACCTGTTCTTAGATTGTTTTTGATATTCCTTATGAAATCAATTGCCTAAAAGTAATCGCTTTCATTATTATTTAAGAAAAATGATTTTACTTATTAATTTAATTTCAAAATTATCATCATAAGGTTCAATTCTATTTAGCTGAATAAATAAGAGTAGAAACAATTGGATACAAAGCTCAACTTTATTTAATAGAATGGTAATTTACATGGAAAAGAGACTATATTGAATACAATGATCACTACTCTCCCTACCCACTTCAATATCCACTGTGCTTTTAGCTTCAGTTGAGAATGATGAATCAGAACTGACTGACTTGCTAAAAACTTTCCTCATGGCTAGGGATCAACCGTATGCATTTACTTGCCATAATCCCTAATTTTTGCATAGATTTCCCCAGGGTGTGGTACTCAATCTATCGGGATAAATTTTCTATTTTATGTCTCTAATTTTTGGCTAGATCGTCCTTTCGGTTTTTAATCACCGAGACCCTCATTTTTGCCTAAGCTGCCCTTTCGGGTTTTCAAATTAGCGAGTTGTTATTTTCTTTTTAGGTGAAGTATTTCTTGACTGCATCGGCATCACAGGACGAGTGAACTCTTCACCATCCATAGTTGTAAGAATCAAAGCACCACCTGAAAATGTTATCTTAACAACATATGGGCCTTCATAATTAGGAGTCCATTTGCCCCTAGCATCGGGTTTAAAAGATAGAATCTTCTTGAGCACATGGTCACCTTCTCTGAACACACGAGGCCTGACCTTCTTATCAAAAGTCTTCTTCATTCTCTGCTGGTACAACTGACTATGACACATGGCAGTCAACCTCTTCTCTTCAATTAAATTCAGTTGGTCATATCTAGTATGGCACCATTCAGCTTCTCTCAACTTGGCTTCCATCAAGACACGCAATGATGGGATCTCAACCTCTATTGGGAGTATAACTTCCATACCATAAACAAGTGAGAAAGGGGTTGCCCCTGTTGAAGTGCGGATGGATGTATGGTACCCATGCAAGGCAAATGGGAGCATCTCAGGCCAATCTTTGTATGTTATAACCATCTTCTGAATGATCTTCTTAATGTTCTTATTTGAAGCTTCAACAACAAATACAAGAGCTGGCCTATCATGACGCATCACAGTAAGATTGAGAACTTCATTCCAGAAATTTACCACAACCATTGAAGCCAACGCTGCAAGAGCATCTACCATCCAGTTTTCATCTCGAGGGATATGATAAAACTCAACCTTTGTAAATAAAGTTGAAATCCTCCTCAATAATCTCTATATGGTATCAAACCGGGTTGATTCGTCTCCCATTCACCTTTGATTTGATTCACAACCAATGCTGAGTCTCCATAGACGTCAAGATACTTGATTCTGAGATCAATGGCCTCTTCAAGCCCCATAATTCAAGCTTCATATTCAACCATGTTGTTTGTACACTTGAAAGTTAATCTAGATGTAAATGGAAAATGAGTGCCTTGAGGAGTAATAATCACTGCCCCAACGGGAACCAGGTTCTTACCCTTCTTCAAGCAATGGTTCATCACAATCTTTCATCTTCAGGTACAAGATCTCTTCATCAGGAAAATCATATTGTATTGACTGATAATCTTCAATTGGTTGGTGAACCGAATGGTCAGCCAAGACACTACCTTTGATAGCTTTTTGAGATCGGTATTCGATATCATATTCTGATAACAACATCTGCCAATGGGCAATCGTCCCAGTTAAAATAGACTTCTCAAAAATGTACTTGATTGGATCCATTTTAGATATCAACCAAGTAGTATGATTTAACATATATTGGCGCAGACACTTAGCAACCCAAGCCAATCCGCAACAAGTCTTTTTCAACATAGAATACCGAGTCTCACAAATGGTGAATTTCTTACTGAGGTAGTAAATGGCATATTCTTTCTTTCCAATTTCTTCTTACTGACCAAGAACACAACCCATACTTTCATCAAGCACATTCAAATACATGATCAAATGTCTTCCTTCAACAGGCGGAGACAAAATCGGAGGCTCAAGCAGATACTCTTTAATACTGTCAAAAGATTTTCGGAAATCTTCGGTCTAATCACAAGACTGATCTTTCCAAAGAAGCTTAAATATAGGTGCATACGTGGCAGTCATATGCGATATGAATCTTGAGATGTAGTTCAAGCGGTCGAGAAAACCTCTAACTTGCTTCTCAGTTTTAGGCGCATGCGTTTCTTGTATTGCTTTGACCTTGGCAGGATCAACTTCAATACCCTTCTCTCTGACAATATTGCCTAACAACTTACCAGAACGAACACCAAAAGTACACTTATTGGGATTCACGCGGAGTTTGTACTTCCTCAAACGCTGGAATAACTTCAACAAATACTCAACATGTTGTTCTTCATCACTTGACTTAGCAATCATGTCATCAACATAAACTTCAATCTCTTTATGCATCATATCATGAAAAGAGTGGTCATAGCTCTCTGGTATGTTGCACCATCATTCTTTAAACCCAAAGGCATCACTCTATAACAGAATGTTCCCTAGGGTGTAATGAATGTGGTATTCTCCATATCTTCGAGTGCCATCTTGATTTGATTATAACTAGAAAATCCGTCCATAAACGAAAAGACTTTGAATTTAGTTATACTGTCTACCAACATATCAATGTGTGGCAGACGAAAATCATCTTTCGGACTAGCCTTGTTCAAATCTCTATAATCGACACACATACAGACTTTTCCATCTTTCTTAGGAACAAGCACAATATTGACCACCCACTGCGGATATTCGGAGGTAACAAGAAAACCATCATCAATCTGTTTCTACACTTCCTCTTTGATATTTACTGCCATATCAGGATGAGTTCTCCTCAGCTTCTACTTGACCAGCGGGCATTCTGGCTTCAATGGCAATCTATGCTCCACAATTTCAGAATATAACCCAGGCATGTCTTGATAGGACTAAGCAAACACATCTGAATACTCTCGAAGAAGATCAATCAACCCGTTCTTAGCTTCTGGACATAGTTGAGACCCAATCTCACCTTCCTTCACATCATCTTCAGAACCCAAGTTGACTAGTTTAATCTGCTCTTCAAACGGTTGAATGGATTTTTCCTCATGCTCAAGTAAACGAGATAATTCACCAGATACTTCATCATCAGTCTCTTCCTCAGCCTCAAACACAGGGTAATCAAAGTTTGGAGAGGAAGTAGGATCATTGTATTCAATGGGTTTGGGAACCAACCTTCATAATGATTTGATATTTTGATTTTAGAGAAGTGAATTGTGACCAAATATTATGCAGTTGGGAGATTATTATTTATTTATTCATGTTTTTTTGTGATTACCATTTTCAAAAAAGCAAAAATAAAAAATAAAACATCATAAATGTGGATGATTAAAATTGTATTCTATTAATGATAATTGAAATGCCTACCAATGTTCACTTCTCCTTAGGCATAGGAGAAGGATTTTTCTTTTAAAAAAATGAAAACAAATTACTAAGAGCGGTGAACAACAATAAGAAAATCAACAGCAACCCAATTGTTGCAAGTATGGTCATGCGTCACAAAGTTGGCGCAATCTTCGTCTTCATCATCCTCAATCACAGCAGCTAAGTGTTGATAATTATCATGAATGAACCTTCCTCTACGGAAACTTGGTTGCATATCTTCAGCTTTGACGTTGAACGACCCTAGTTGAAATCCCAATCCGGCCCTATTCTTGTTTTCAGCAATCTCTATCACATGACCCCACTGATCAATGTTGTTAGTCTCAATAGCTTTATGAGCATCCTTCAAAGAAGACACGCGTGCACCGATTTTCTTCACTTCAATAATAGATAAGGCTTGGAATGGAGTTCCAACCTCCTCCTCAACTTCAACATAAGAAAAGGCTGACAGATGGCTTACTAAGAGCACTTTCTCTCCACCGACAATGACAAGCTTGTTGTTCTTAACAAATTTAAGCTTCTGGTGTAGAGTAGATGTCACTGCACCTGCTTCATGAATCCATGGCCTTCCCAATAAACATCTATAGGTTGGGTGGATATCCATTACTTGAAAATTAATTTGGAAGTCACTCAGACCTATCTTGACTAGAATGTCCACTTCACCAATGACAATTTTACGTGAACCGTCGAATGCCTTAACGATCACACAATTGTATCTCATAGGGGCGCCTTGATAAGAGAGTCTGGACATAGTTGATTTCTGAAGCACGTTCAAAGAAGAACCAGTATCGACCAACATATTGGATAGTGCATCCTCCTTACAGTTCATTGAAATATGGAGTGATAGGTTGTGATTTATGCCTTTCTCAGGAAGCTCTTCATCACAAAAGCTCAAATTATTGCAAGAAGTGATGTTAGCAACAATGTGGTCAAACTTGTCCATAGTACCATCGTGCTAAACCTAGGCCTGCTATAGTACTTTTAGCAATGCTTCTCTGTGTGCTTCAGAATTCATCAACAAACACAACACCAAAATCTTTGACAGAGTTTGGAGCAGCTGCTCCACCACATTAAACTCACTCCTCTTAATCAAGCGCAATACCTCATCATCATCATTAGGCTTCAGCTTGCTGGATTCACCAGACTGACACACTAGAGCACTAACTGGATTCCCCATAGGTACAACCACCTTCTTACTGTTTGTAACATCCTCTACCTCCCTTGGAAATACCAGACCGAAGACACGACCATTACGGGTCACCTTTGCAATATCAGCTATATTCACCACAAAATCTGCTACAAGCAACAGAATCTCTTAACCATTCTCCACCATTGTGGCACTATACTGATAAGGCACAACTTTATCGGATGCGTACAGGACGGTGCCCACTAACCGTATCACTAACGGCGATATCGATCTATTAATGTTGTTGCTGTTGTTGCTATCAAACTGGATTATTACCCTCTCAGGGGTCTTGAACACAGGAACAATCACATTGACATCATCTATCTCCTTTGACTGACAAATTTGGATAATCCCTTCATCCATCAACCTCTGGTTATCCCTCTTGGCAATGGCACATCCTCGAGGGTTTACACTGCAAATATCACAACCATCATGGTTATGCTCACAATCACCGACCAAACATATATCACTATGAATTGCAACTAAAGACTATCTGATATGGAAGACATCATAAACCTTATACTCTCCAGGACAACCATTTACCATATTGACAGAAGCATTACCATAAGCGGGTAATAAATTAGCTTTCACATTAGGCGCACGATCCCGAAAGGAAACCATCCCACTCTTCACAAGTTTTTGTACTTCATACTTCAACGAATAACAGTTCTCGATGTCATGGCCATGGGCTCCCTGGTGAAAGGCACAACGGAGTTCAGGTTTGAACTACCATGGAAATGGCTCAGGAATTTGAGGTGGATTTCTGGGTTTAAGTAGGTCCTTGAGAACCAAGGATGAATATAATTAGGTGTAAGACATATGAATAGGGTCAAAAGAGACCTCTTCCTCTCAAAGTTTTGCTGGTTATTATTGTTGTTGTTGTAGTTGGTTCTTTGTTGCGGTTGTTATTGACGTTGTTGTTGTTGAATTGGAACTGATTGATTGTTGAAACTGTTTGAGAACACGGGAATTACTGAAGAAACTTGATGTTGATGCTGAAGCGGTTGAGAACTCCTTCTGACATGAGGCCTCCTCTACCTCTCTATAGATACTGAATTAGTTTCCCCCTCCTTTTTCTTAGAGAAACCACTCCCATACTTCTTACTGGACGATGCTTCTTCCTTAGACAGACGTCCTTCATGGACTCTCTCTTATAACCTTATCCCCATATTTACCATTTCGGTAAAGTCACTAGGGGCACTGGAAATCATAAGTTCGTAATAAAACAAACTCAAGGTCTTAAGGAAAATCTTTGTCATCTCTTTCTCTTCCAATGGAGGATTAATCTGGGTAGTAAGTTCCCTCCATCTCTTAGCACACTCTTTAAGTGTCTCCTTATCCTTCTGATACATAGACCTCAACTGGTCTCTATCAGGAACCATATAAATGTTGTATTTATACTTCTTAACAAAAGCTTCACCCAAATTGTTAAACGTACGAATACTTCCACTGTCTAGCCCCATATACCATCTCAGAGAAGCACCAGTCAAACTGTCTTGAAAGTAGTGAATCAATAACTGATAATTATCAGTTTGAGTTGACATCTTTCTAGCGTATATAACCAGGTGGCTTAGTGGACAAGTGTTTCCCTTATACTTTTCAAAGTCAGGGACTTTGAACTTCATCGGGATCTTCACATTTGGTACCAAGCAGAGTTCGACAACAATCTTACCAAACAGGTCCTTTCATTTCAATGTTCTTAACTCCTTTCGCAACTCAAGGAACTGATCTTTCATTTCGTCCATCTTCTCATAAACATCTGGGCCATCAGATGGCTCAGAATGGTAGATGGTGTCCTCAACATGGGGCAAGGTATGAACAACTAGAGGAGGCACAAACATGACTGGGCTAGATGCCGGTATAGAGACAAAGGTAGGTGCAAACCCTTCAGGAAGAAAGTTTGGTGGCATCCCCCACGGGAACCCAGCAGGTATGGAAGGACCAAATTGGCTAGCAGCAACGGGAACAATCGAGGTAGTAACCTCAGAAATGACAGTCCTCTGGGGAGGAGTTGAGGGAGTAGGTGAAGACTGATTCTGCGCAGTAAGAATATACTCCATCATGGCAGTCAATTATGCAATCTCATCATTTAGCTCTATATTCTCTTGTTCCAAATGTTCCATGATCTTAGGTTGATTAGCGCGAGTGTCGTATCGGTGAGTCAGCTTGACTGAAGCACAAAAGAATAACCGATAAGACATCTGAAAGAAGAAAACATGATATGCAAATGATGCATGAAATGCAATGTTTTTGTTTATTTAATTTCAGGGAATATACTGTTTTATTTGCAAGTATATAATTTTAAGGAATCTCCTTTATTCATACAATTTGAAAGGATTACACTGAGTACAATTTCAGAAACCAAAGTACAAATATAAGAGAAAAGGAAACTAATTATCCTAAGGATCCCCTAGTAACAGTGTCAGATGACCTGGCTGCGGCCGCGTACTTCCTTCGGATGCATCGAATCTCAGTCTCAAAAGATGTCTTCATTTGAGCTTTCACAAGGAGAAGTTGATCAACAATCTTCTTCCAAGCACCGGAAGGTTGAGGCATACTAGAGGAAGATGAACCCTCTGCTTCTCTCTGTCTCTTCACTGCTCAGTCTTCAAGAAGTTCAATAAGTGCATATTTGTCCTTTGACTCAAGCTGCAACTCCTCACATCTCTCTCTCTTGTTTCATCTTGGCGAGGGCGTCTTCCAACTCCTCTACATATTGGTTAGAGAGAGTTGATGGCTCAGCCACAAACAAATACATAGGTCTTTCACAAGCGTACAACATCTTCAACTCCAAGGCTCTCTTCTTCACCCAAGTAGTGTAAGCCTCAAAAGCTACACAATTGCATGGACCAAGCTCGGATCTTCCTTTCCTATGCACATTATGCAAAACGTGTATCATCTTCTGCTTCAAATGTTGGGGATTTTTACCCTATTGATAGAAAAGACCTTCTAACTGAGTGTTATTAGGTTTGTCTCTCAAGGAGAACCCAAGTTGACGACGAACCAAAGCAGGGTTGTAGTTCATTCTTTCTTGTGTACCAATGAGAGACACATTAGATAATTCACCACAACTATCAATAATATCCAATCTACCTAATCCAGAATCATACCAAATAATATCATCATTAATGAGAGACATGAGTCTCTGAGACCACCGTAGACATTGCTTGTTCTCCAAGAAAGTAGACGTTTGCGAAAAGTGCAAAATAAACCACTTATATAGAAGGGGAACATAACACACAATAGTCCCACCAACTTTAGAATTCCTCAAATGCAAAAAGAAATACATACCACCCAACATAGTAGGTACAAGATTCCCAATCAAGAAGATTCTAATAGCGTTAACATCAACAAAACCGTCAATGTTAGGGAACAAAGCCAAACCATAGATGAGCAACACAAAGATGGCTTCAAAAGTATCCATACTACCGGCTTGAGCAAAGACAATACCCTTACCAATGAGAAACTCAGAAGTCAACCCAAACATTCCTCCTTTCTTCACCCAATAAGCCTCAATCTCAGACATCTTTAGATGAAGAGCTTCAGCTATGATATGAGATCTGGGAACCTCCTCTAATCCACTAAAATGCACCTTCTCAGAAACAGGTATCCCCAAGATATGGGAATACTCCTCTAATGTAGGCACAAGCTGATAATCGGGAAAAGTGAAGCAACGGTAGAGAGGATCATAGGACTATACCAACACGCTCAAGAGTCCTTCAACCACATCAGCAGATAATACAGACAAAAGCTTCCCATGACGTTGCTTGAAGTCCAAGGGTTCTAATACAAAGGATGATAACTTCCTTAGCTCTTTCAAATTAGGACATCTAAAACTATACTTCATGGTGTTCCTTCGTCCATAATCCATGGTCTGAAAATATTTGCAAATAAGACCTCAGTTCCTAGAAGTTACTTTTCTGTGATTAACTGTTATAATGTACATGTATGCATGAATGCAACAATCACAAACAAGGGATCACACACAGGGCAAACACAAACGAAGATCAAGGGATGGATCAAGTCATTGCCAAAATCAATCATCCGTTTTGGTAGATTATGGGTTTCACCTTATCAACACCCAAGTTCCATTTATATAGACAAGACTGGATCGGATCAATCGAGAATCAAAAGGTTTGTTGTGAGTCACGAGCATGGAGTCATGTTAAGAACCATCCCAAAGGAGTGTACTAAGGATAAAAACCTGTAGATCATGTTCTAAAAGGTTCCCAGAGTCTTAATTCCATCTATCAGATATTATAGGTTAGGATGACTGACTCATCAACCCATAATATACAATTATATACGCATAAAAAGTAGGCTAAACCCACTAAAGACTACTGCCCAGCAGAGTCGCCACTTAATTTCTGTAGCGGTAAATTCATGACCATCAAGTTATGGATAAACTTAACGTCATAAAACCAGAGTCGCCACCGCGCTTTTATTGTTTCCAAAGGAAAAGGGAAAAGTACGAACAAAACCCAAAGATAGGAAGTTTTTAAATCAAAACTAATAAAATGCCAGAGATTACAGGTAAGGGGGTTGGTTACACAAAGGGAAGGTGTTAGCACCCAAAGTGTCCTAGGTACTGCTAGGGACCCTTTTTTTTATGTGTGTATGTATTTTTGGTATAAAAGATGTTTGAGAAAAAAATAGAGAGAGGGATGAGAAAAAAATTCATTGATTATATTTTTGTGTTTGACAGGACCTTCGGGCTTGTGCCTACGTACCAACATAAAAATGACGGATCAAAACCTCGTAGTTTGTGGTAACAATTTCAAAATGAGTGGATTGCTTTTAATCAAAATTTAAGTTTAAAAGAGGCATAAAGGGCCCAAAAGTTTGAATGAGTGTTAGTTCTTTTTATCTTTTAAAATTTTAAGTCAATATGATTATATTTATTTACAAATTTGATTTAAGAAGAGAGTTTAAAAATGCAACGACATAAGGCCAAAGTTTCTAATTTGAAATAAGGTTTAAGTTTTGAAATCACAAGCAAAGAAGGTTTTTGAAAAGGGGGAGAGATTTTGAAATTTAAGAAGTGGGAGGAGATGAAGAGACTAGCCTAAGCATCCAATTAAAAGTTTAAGAGTTGAAAAGATCTGACCAATGGGATGCAATCCAATAGACAAGAATGTCATATAGAAAACCCACTTTCCCTTTGGACTTCGAATCAAGCAAAAATCAACAAGCAATTAGCAATATCAGACATCATGAAGATTAAGGAATCAAATAAAGATGGCCACATCCAAACAAGCAAATCCCATAGCTAGAAGTCTTCTTTGTCTTTTCATGTATCAGATGAAATACTCCTTGATTAACTCAGAATAAGGCATTAAACACAAGATCAAAATAACAGTTGCATCAAGACTATGTAGCAGATGAATTCTTGTGGGTCTTAATACTTGCATCAGATGAAAGCTCAAATTACAATCACTTAGTCTCAGAATGTTGGCATTGGCCAAGTCCTTTTGCTTACGGATGCCTAGTTCTAAGTCCAAAAGTTCAGATCAAGGTAAAAAGTCCATCAAACATGTTTTAGGGATTTTGTTGTTTATTAGGTATCTTAAGGTCCTAAGACCACAAACACAAACAAAATACACAAACAAATATATACAATCACAATATATGGCTCAAATGACGAAGTAAAAATGACATAAATATAAAGAAGTTTAATTATATGTAAATGACAGTGAATAGTAAACGACTAGAAATTAAATTGCATAAAATAAATGACTTGAAAGTAAAGCAATATTAACAAGAGTTAGTCAAATGTTAGTCAAAGTTAATTAAGTCATTCTTTGAAGAACACTCAACCATCTATTCACAAGCATGGATCCTTGAACCAAGACATCTTCCAAATGAAGGAAAAAGGCCAAATTTCCATACAATACCATGAAACATGGGAGACTTACAATCTCACTTACTAGAATGTTATGCCTTTAGGGTCAAAATTTAGCTCTATGTTAAGTAATCGTAATTGGACTTATGTAGAAGTCACAACTATCTAAGGCCGAGCAATAAAAATTTAGGTGCTAATGCATGTTAGAGATTTGGTATAATGAACCAAACTCCTAAAATATACCACAAATTTTTATAAAAATAACCCACTTTTTCATTGAAATTCCCAAAATACCCCCCATTTCAAAAAAATTCCCAAACTACCCCATCTTTAGGAGGAGTCGCCAATTGAATTGGCGACTCCTCTTAAAAATTAAATAGAGGCGCCAATTGGATTGGCTAGGGCATGTGCCCTAGCCAATCCAATTGGCGCCCATGTGTATTACTTGATAGGAGGCGCCAATTGGATTGACACCTCAGTGTAAATGCAATTTTTTTTTGGTAAATGGTCTACGTGATACATAAATTTCAAATAGGACCAATTGATATTAATAAAATTTTCCGTTTACACAAAGAAGCCTAATGATGATGATCGGGATCACCTAACCGACCTCCAGTCCCATATCCCCTAGCTACCCTAACCCCGTGGCCCTAACCCACGTTGATGATTCACCACTGGTGTTTGAGCATCTGAGGGGCCAGGAGTGTCACTACCAACTACAGGAGATGGTCTATTGAGGTAGTTAGACAAGTCGGCATAGTCTTCAGTATGCATCAAGGGTGTACCGCCGTAGCTGAGTTCATAACCCATGCCAAAGTAGTTGGGTTGTGGTTGACTCATTGGTAGGCGACCGAGACGGTTGAAGGGAGACATGGGTGTGAATGATGCGCCGAGGAAAGGTTGTTGGGGTGTTTGGTAGAGATAGGGTTGTTGGATGTTTTGGTTTTGTGAGGTTTGGGCTTCTTGGCTATGGTAGGAGGACGGGAGGTTGGTGTTGAATGATCGTTGGATGTTTTGGATAAGGCGGCTTTGGTAGGGTGATGTGGTGGATGCAAAGCGATGTTGGGTCTCAGGTTGATGGTCAATTTGTTAGTGGTGGTATGGGGTATGCTCTTGGTATTGGGGTTGGGTGTATGACATGTTTTGGTTGTATGTTTGTGTGTTGGTTGAATGGAAAATTTAAAAGACGAGGGGTTGTGTGTATCCGGTCTAACACTGTTGTTGGGGGCTTGATGTTTAGGTGTCAGGTGTGTAAGTCATCTGGCGTGGGTCGTAGAGGTACACATCCTCCACGATGAACTGAAAACCAACCGATCTGTACCAAGCCATATAAGTACGACTTGGTTTTTCTTCATATGGCATGATTGCGCCAGTTAAGACATGGTCATGGCGGTGCTTCCATTTGCGACATTCTGATCTTGTGAAGCTTTGCCATGGATTGAAGTTCCATTGGTCGTTAACTTTGCGTAGATGTCACTCTCCTAGGCTTGCTGGGGGATCTGGGATGTTTTGGGGCATACCGAACTACAACTTCACACGATCATTGTTGTGCATCTCCACAGTTGTGAACCATATTATCAGCGTGCATGCAGTCCATACAACCGCGTCTTCAGTGTTGACCTCATGGTCATGATCCAAATTAAGGTGTGGATGCCAAATGAACTGAAATATGAAAGAAGATAGGATTATAATCTAGGTAGAAGAAGTTAACAAATTATAATGAAATAAATTAAGTTATTATCCTTACGTCTGTCGGTCGAAGGTGATCCAACAAATTGCGATATTGAGTAATACAATGTCTAGGATATCTGTTATAACTCATTCCACGTGCAAACCATCTACACCAAAAAGGTAGGAATATTAGTTAGAGATAATAATCTTTAAAGAAGTAAGTAAAGATATAGAAATTTAAACAACTTACTTTTGTGCATAAGGGAATGTGAAAGGATTGTTGTTGACAGGTGCTAGGGACGATAGTCTTGACCAACCCCATGCTTGTAGCAAAACAGCACATCTAGAAAATGTAGATGTGTCTTTGTGTGAGTTTTTGCACAAAGAGCTATAGAGATAGGCTAGACAAGCAGATCCCCAACTGTAACTTGCTATTCTATCTACATATCTAAGTAAAGGTAAATACATAATATGCATGCTAGAACCACTACCTTCGGGAAATAAAAATGAACCAATTAGCAGCATAATGTAACACCTAGTTTTTATTATTCTAGCATCTTCTATAGAATGCTCATCTAAGTATAAACTGTTATAGTATGACTTAAGGCGTGAAAGTAGTATACCTTGACCTCTTGCGTTATCATCTAATAAATCAGTCTCCAAGAGGTCCATGCAAATTGAATTTGCATAGTTGGTTTTACCATTAACAGCCTTACCTTCAATGGGCAGTCCCAAAAGCATATAGACGTCTTCTAACGTCACGGTACACTCACCGGTTGGGAACCAAAATGTGTGTGTCTCTGGATGCCATCTTTCGCACAAAGTAAGAATGAATTTGTTATCTACGGACCAAGAGAAAATCTTGCTTATGTGACCAAAATCGGCGAGTTCAACATAAGGTTGAATCATCGGGTCCATATGGACATGTTCGTGGACCCGAGTCCGGAACCTTGAAACATCCTATAAAAGAAAGAACAAAAAACATGACTAAGTTGGTATGTTAAAATAAAAGGGACCTCTATTAAAACAAATAACAAAAGAAAAAAACTTACATAAGTTGCTATGTTCGCAACCGTTCCTCTATGCATTTCGTTCATTGTGAGGATAGACATTTTGTCGAGGAAGAAAGCGGTTGGTGCAGATGAAACTATAAGAAGTTGTTGCAGATGAAATTGTAGAATAAGTATTATAGAAGAAGTAGTGAGAGTGATGGTGTGGAAGAAGTGTTGAAAGTGTGAATGTATTTATAGGCAAATGAATGTGAGCATGAAAAGTTATGCTTGCATGGTGTCTCCAATTGAATTGGCGCCCATGTACAATTTGTACATGGTGTCGCCATTCAAATTGGCGCCTCCATAGGGACATGCATGCAAGACCTAGGTCTGATTGCTTGGGTTCGAGGTCTTTATGCATGCTTTGACAAGGTTTCGTCAAATGGATTGACGCCCATGTGCAAGGAATGAATGGGGGCGCCAATTCAATTGGAGTGTGTGTCTGCATGTCTGACACGTGGTTGTCCTCTCTCTTGCATGCTGAACATGTCACTTCTTAGTAGCTTGCATGGTTGACACATCATTTCAGACTAGCTTGCATGTGCGACACATCACTTCGGACTAGCTTGCATGTGAGACACATCATTTCCCTATTTAAGTGTCTTACTATCAACATCCAAGACACGTCACTCACATTCATCTGTAGCAAGATAATAGTTTTCATCTGCACAATGTCATCTTCACCAAAATACAGTGTCAAAGTTCACTGCAACGGTGAAACATACGAGTCTAAGTTATATGGTTTTTGTTTTCGAAACACTGATACCATTAGACTTATGATCAAGAGAAATGCAGCATTCTTGCATTTGAAAAAAAGAATACAATCCTGTATAGGATCGGTATTGTGTCAAAGATCACGTATCAAAATCCAATATTTTTTGGGAATAGTCAATGCAAGTTTTTCCCGCTTAAGGTACGAGACGATGAAGATGTTGAATACATGTTTGTTAGTCATGAACATTCAGGCTGCAACTGTATTGAGTTGTACATTACTCTTCAACCATGTATACCGTCTCAGCAGTCTCAAATAACCAGTCAGGATGAATCTGGTGAATTTGATCCACAATGGTCAGATGACGTCAACCTAGAAGAAGAAGCAGAAGTTGACGTCGTTGATGAAGAAGAAGAAGAGACCGAGATACAGGTTGATCAGATGCTGAACAACGACATTGAAGATGATGATCAACCACCACCAATACCTCCTAGTCATGTCTACAATCCGCCTCAACATATGACAAATTTGGATCTGCACGACGATGGTACATCCAACAGTTTTTTCTATAACCCGTATCCACGATCAAAAAGAGAATTAAAGGTGGGAGACACGTTTCGTACCAAAGAAGAATGTGTGCAAGCTATTAAAAAATTTCACATGAAAAACTTTGTTGATTTTACAGTGAAACGCACTGATTCAAGAAGGTATGTTATCGAATGTCGTAACATCCTTTGTAATTTTCAGTTGGCTGCGTCTTACAAAAATAAAAATGACTCTTGGAAGATCGCTTCAATAGAACCACCTCACAGTTGCATTGCAACTAACGTTGAACAAGATCATCGTAAACTAAGCGCTGCATTGATATGTCAAGACATTCTGCCGTTGGTTAATAAAGACCCATCAGTGAAGATGAGTATAATTATATCTCATATCAGAACAACATATAATTATACTCCACCTTACAAGAAAGCCTGGATTGCAAGGACAAAGGCTGTTGAACAGGTATTCAGCAGCTGGGAGGATTCATACAAAGAATTGCCACGGTTTTTATGGGCCCTAAAAACATATGTCCCAAGAACTATGGCAATTATGGAGAAATTTCCAACAATGCTGCCAGATGGAACCTGTGTTACAGGTAATAGAATGTTTCACTGTTTCTTTTGGGCGTTTGACCCATGCATCAAAGGTTTTGCATTCTGCAAACCTATTATTCAAATTGATGGCACTTGGTTATACGGAAAATACAAGGGTACTTTTCTTATGGCGGTTGCACAAGACGACAACAACAATGTATTTCCCATTTCCTTTGCTCTGGTTGAAGGTGAAACGGCTGGTGGATGGGGTTTCTTTCTTCGACATCTTAGAACGTATGTGGCTCCACAAGCCAATCTCTGTTTGATTTCTGGTAGACATGCTGCCATTGAGAGTGCATACAACAACCATGACAACGGATTGCATGATCCTCCTTTTACCTATGTCTATTGCATCAGACATATTGCACAAAACTTCATGCGTGCAATAAAAGATAAGAATCTTTGCAAGAAGGTGGTGAATGCTGGGTATGCTCTAACTCAACCGTCATTTCAATATTATCATGATGAAATTAGACTGTCTAATGAAGACGCATGGAAATGGCTAAATAACATAGCAGTAGAGCAATGGACAAGGGCATTTGACAGAGGTTGTCGATGGGACCACATGACAACAAACCTTGTGGAATGCATGAACGGGGGTATTTAAAGGAATTAGAAATCTACCAATAAACGCCTCGGTAAGGTCGACCTATTATAGGTTGGCTTCTACTTTCGCAACCAGAGGTGAAAGATGGAGTGCGGTGTTAATGTCCGGGCAAGTATTCAGTGAGTGTTGCATGAAAGTCATGAAAGAGGAAAGCATCAAAGCTAGCACATACGCTGTAACAGTCTTTGACCGTCATAGGCAAAATTTCAGCGTCCAGGAAACAATGGACCACAACGAGGGGAGACCAAATTTAGCCTATGCTGTTAGACTAAACAGAAGTTGGTGCGATTGTGGAAAATTCCAGGCCTTCCGCATTCCTTGCTCCCATGTCATTGTAGTACGCGCTTATACTCGTCAAGACGCTTACAGCCATTTATCTGATGTGTACAAGGTCGTCACCATCATGAATGTATTTCTGTAACCTTCAATCATTATATATCATTAAGTTTTTGTTACAACGAGGTTCACAACAAACATCAGTACAAAATAAGCTATCTGAAAACATAAATATTTCTAACTGATTACAACAATCAAATTGATGTCATCTCGACCGAACATCATTTCCCTAGCATGCTTATCAGTCTTCATTCACACCCAACCAAAGATATTGTCGAGTCTTTCAATACTTCTAATTTTTTCCCCTTCTGGTATTTTCCCATCTAACCAATGAACCAACTCCCTCTTCAGTTGATCGGACATAGTGATGTTCCAGAACAACATCAGCATCTAAGGTTTGTCTCTCGCATAAATCACCTTTTCGTATTGGTGAAGAACACCAAACATGATTGCCAAATTATTAAATGAGATGTGGAATAATGACTCACACAACACATCTATTTATAACAAAAAAAATGCATTTTACACTGAGGCGTCAATCAAATTGGCACCTCCTCTGAAGTTATACACAGGGGCACCAATTGGATTGGCTAGGGCACATGCCCTAGCTAATCCAATTGGCGCCTGCATTCAATTTTTAAGAGGAGTCGCCAATTGAATTGGCGCCTCCTCCTAAATGTGGGGTAGTTTGGGATTTTTTTTGAAACCATGGGTATTTTGGGAATTTCCTTGAAAAAATGGGTTATTTTTGTAAAAAAATCACATACCACACCTTAAAAGAAAAGATCAAAATGGATGGAATTATCTCATCCATACTTGTATTGGTTCATATAACACAAGGTTATTGATGAACCAACTAGCCTTAGGATCTTGAGAGTCAATGAAAGAGATGGGAAAGAATGGGATGAAGATGAAGAGGGATGGGAAATGAGAGAAACACAAATTGGTCATGGGAGGAATTTTATAAAATTAAAATCATTCATTCATTTTGGGAGATGAAATGTACATTTCATCAATCCCCTAAATCCAAAGATTTTAACCCACCAAAAGTCAAATCAACCTTGACCAAGTCCCAAATAAATAGTCAAGCATCACAAGACCATAAAAATGGCTCAACATAATTTTTACACAATCAATCAATTAAAAAATCAAATTAAAAATGCATTAAAATACAAATTAGTTTGGTCAAAACCAAAAGCCTCTTCAAAACACCAAATAAATGGCCAAGAGATTTATCCTAGACCAAACAAGGTCAAAGGACCTTAGAATTTTTTTTCACGATTTTTGAAAAGTCAGAAGTATTTTTAAACAATTAAAAATATGCATAAAAATAATTAATTCATGAAAAATATCAAAATTAATCCAAAAATGCACAAAATAATTTTAAGTCCCATATTTTTTGGATTAAAAATGAAATTATTATGAATTAAACAAAATAAAGCAATTAAATAAAAAATCAAAAAATACAAAAAACAAGAGCCATCAGATCTCCCTCATTAATTGAGGTGACAAATCTGATGGACATAACACGCGCTCCATCATGTTCCCAAGTCAATGCGTGTACACGCTTGGTAATCAGAAGCGAAGGCCAAGATTAAAACATTTTAAACAAATTTGATGGTTGAGAGGCGTGACAACACACCACTGGAGCCAGGGCTCCGGTCTTCTTCTCTGGTGGACCTCACCGGACTGGTCCACCATCAACCATCACCAAAATAAAAAACAAGGACATGGATTCAAAGAAAAATGCTCAGGAGCTCGAATCTGGCCTCAATTTTCTCATATTCCAAGTATATAAAAAGATACAAGGATTTGAATTTTGAGGATCATGAACTGAGTTGCTTCGATTTGACCTCAAATCAACTCAATCTTGTTGCCTACATTGATAGGACTTCAGCCAACCAAAAACCATAAAGAATGATGAAGAATTGAGAGAGAATCGAAGAGATGAAGTTTATGAAAAATCACCTTCGAGTTGCTTCAAATTTACTTGATCTCGATCACAATTTGCTTGCTTTCTCTTCCTCTTGCTTGCAGTAGTCAATTGAAGTGAAAAGGGAAATGAATTCTTGGAGTTTGAATTTCCAAAACAGAAAATGAAATTCAACTCAATTTAAAACGAAATCTTCAAGAATTCTATGAAATGGAGGGTTTGGATTGCTCTGGAAAAGCTTGGGCAAAGTGTTGATGAAGTTCTAATCATATTGCACTTTTATTTATAGCCAATGCATATGCTTTTCACACACTTCCATTTGAATGTCCAAAATTATCAACTTCTTTCATCAACTAGCATAGGCGTGTGCAAATCCTAAATAATCATTTTAATAGGTTCAAAATCGTGTATAGGTCATGATGAAAGCACTGAATTAAGCCATGCAATGTTGAGATGAGTTTGATCATGAAATCCTTCCAAATGGTACCATGCATTGCACCCATGTGCAAGTCCTTTAATACTGATCCAAATGAGATGATTTTGGACTTTTTGGAAAGGTGTGATCAAGGGGAACAACTTTCATGTTGAACACTTTTCCATTTGAAGCTTGGATAATAATTAATTTTGAGGTGGAAGTTTGGGAAATTAAACATATTTGAAAATTTTCTAAGTACCAAGTCAAATGTTCACTTCTTCCACCTTGAATAACGTTTTATATGGACTTAAAATGGAAACATTTCCTTCATCAAAGTTGTATATCTTTCAAACCTATTCAATTTGCTCACCAATTTTACCTTATTTGGATTTGGAATGAAGGAGTTATGCATTTTACAAGTTAAGGAAAATCACTTATTCAATGGTAATGATCCAAAGTGACCTATAATGTTTCCTCTTGGAACATGCACTTTCAAGTTGAATTTTAACTTCCTAAAAACGTAAAAGTTAAATTATACATCTTTAATTTGATCATGGAATTTGAATGAATTTCATGTCATAAAAATTGAGCAAGTTATGGTCTTGGGAAGTTGACCTTCTAACTATGGTTAAAAGAAAATGACCTATAATCTTTCACCATAAAAAATGACTTTCCAAGCAAAACTAGTTCATGACTTCAACATGAAAGTTGTTTTTAATATCATAAGGAGTAACGTTTCTCTTGGAATCATTTTCATATGACAAACATTATAGGAGATAAGGTCTAGGGAACCCCGGTTTTGACTAGTGGACTTTCTCTGGTCAACCACCATGAATCATCTTGCTAGCTTGACGTTCTCTTGAGTTTTGGGACTCATGGAGGATAATATATGAGTGAGATGATGTAATATGAAGTATACCTTGAAATATTTTATCAATTGATGAAGAAACTTGATGAGGAAGTTACACAAGATACCCAGATGAATTAGGGTTTCCAAGGCAAACAAACTTCAAACTCTTGATGAATTCTTGATCAAAATGATATGTGAAGACCATGGGGATCCATATATAATGTTTATAACCAATGTGAAACATTTCTTGATTGATCTCCTTGCCTTGAGGGTCTTAAACCCTAAATATGAGATTGATGGAACATAGATGAGCATATACACTACCTACAAAAGCAACAAACTATACATTGACATATTTTTGGTATTTTGGTTAGTAAATAATGAAAGGCAAAGTATGATACAATCAAAATGTGCTTGGTGATCTCTCCCAATGCAAGCCCAATGAGTGATGGGTAAGAAGGATGCCAGGTATGATCCCAAAGCCAATGCATATGATGAGATAGCATGAGGGATCTTAGGATCAAAATTGTGGTCTTACACACATCACCATTCAGGTAGAAGGTTCTAGTTAATCTTCTCAAAGTCTTCTTATCTTTCAAAGATGCCCTAGGCGGGTAAATCTGACTTTGAAGGAAACACTTGATATCAAAATACCAGTTTCTCGTCTTTGACCTCTTCAATAGCAAACACATGAGCTGGCCTATCAAGACGCATCATAGTAAGATTGGGAACCTCATTCCAAAATTTCACTACAATCATTGAAGCCAATGTTGTGAGAGCATCTGCCATCCAGTTTTTGTCTCGAGGGATATGATGAAACTCAACCTTTGTAAAGAAAGTTGAAATCCTCCTCGCATAATCTATATATGGTATCAAATCGGGTGGATTCGTCTTCCATTCACCTTTGATCTGATTCACAACCAAAGCTGAATATCCATAGACGTCAAGATACTTGATTCTGAGATCAATGGCCTCTTCAAGCCCCATAATGCAAGCTTCATATTCAGCCATGTTGTTTGTACACTTGAAAGTCAATCTGGCTGTAAACAGAAAATGAATGCCTTAAGGAGTAATATAATCACTACCCTAATGCCATTCCCATACTGATTAACAACTCTATCAAATACCATGCCCCAACGGGAACCAGGTTCTGGCCCTTCCTCAAGCAATGGTTCATCACAATCTTTCATTTTCAGGTACAAGATCTCTTCATCAGGAAAATCATATTGTACTGACTAATAATCTTCAATTGGTTGGTAAGCCAAATGGTTAGCCAAGACACTACTTTTGATAGCTTTTTGATATCGGTATTCGATATCATATTCTGATAACAACATCTGCCAACGGGCAATCCTCCCAATGAAAGCATGCTTCTCAAAAGATACTTGATTGGATTCATTTTAGATATCAACCAAGTAGTATGATTTAACATATATTGGCGCAGTCGCTTAGCAGCCTAAGCCAATGCGCAACAAGTCTTTTCCAGCATAGAATACCGAGTCTCATAATCGGTGAATCTCTTACTGAGGTAGTAAATGGCATATTATTTCTTTCCAGTTTCGTCTTGCTGACCAAGAACACAACCCATACTTTCATCAAGCACAGTCAAATACATGATCAAAGGTCTTCCTTCCACAAGCAGAGACAAAATCGGAGGCTTAAGCAGATACTCTTTAATACTGTCAAAAGCTTTCTGGCAATCTTTGGTCCAATCACAAGACTGATCTTTCTGAAGAAGCTTGAATATAGGCGCACACGTGGCAGTCATATGCGATATGAATCTTGAGATATAATTCAAGCGGCCAAGAAAACCTCTGACTTACTTCTCAGTTTTGGGCGCAAGCATTTCTTGTATTGCTTTGACCTTGGCAGGATCAACTTCAATACCCTTCTCACTGACAATAAAGCCCAACAACTTACAAGAACGAACACCAAAAGTACACTTATTAGGATTCAAGCAGAGTTTGTACTTCCTCAAACTTTGGAATAACTTCGACAAATGCTCAACATGTTCTTCTTCATCACTTGACTTAGTAATCATGTCATCAACATAAACTTCGATCTCTTTATGCATCATATCATGAAAAAGAGTGGTCATAGCTCTCCGGTATGTTGCACCAACATTCTTTAAACCGACAGGCATTACTCTATAACAGAATATTCCCTAGGGTGTAATGAATATGGTTTTCTCCATATCTTTGGGTGCCATTTTGATCTGATTATAATCGGAAAATTCATCCATAAATGAAAAGACTTTGAACTTAGCTGTATTGTCTACCAACATATCAATGTGTGGCAGAGGAAAATCATCTTTTGGACTAGCTTTTTTCAAATCTCTATAATCAACACACATGCAGACCTTTCCATCCTGTCGCATTACGCAAAAAACCGGCTGGAAAAAGAAACAGAGCCGCCACCGTGTGTTATTTATCCCAACGGAGGGAAAGGAAACGCTCGAAGTAAACCTGGAAAGGAAATGGTCTCGCGACCAGAGATTGATAGGATCGGGAGTCGGTTATGCGAAGGGAAGGTATTAGCACCCCTACGCATCCTTCGTACTCGACGGGATCCACGCTAAAAAAGAATAGAAGAAAGGTTGCTAGATAACTGCTCAAAACACTGCACAAGAAGGAATACAACACAGATGGAAGATGGAAGAAGGACTCGGCAGGATGTCGCATCCTGGGCCTACGTAGTTTGTCATGGACAAACATCAGAGTCGACGTAGTTCGAAGGAACGAAAAACGTGCTCGCTAGGATGTCGCATCCTATGCATATCTCTAACCAGAGAAAGAATCAGAGCACTCGTAGCTCAGCTAACACACGCCACACAAAACACACAAACTGGAAATGGAATGCCAATCGTTGGTCTTACATCCAACTCCAGACACACAGGAAAACATGGAAACCGAATGCCAATCGCTGGACTTACATCAGACTCCGAACAAAGAAGACACAGGAAACCGACTGCCAATCGCTGGACTTATGTCAGACTCCAAACCAAAAAGACACAGGAAACCGACTGCCAATCGCTGGACTTATGTTAGACTCCAAACTAAAAAGGGTTGAAAAAGAAAAAGGGCGCCCGGAGAGATCTGCTCATCTCCTGCTTACATACCTCATCTGGTATGAGGATTAGGGCGACGTAGTTCCCCTTAATAGGGAAAGAACTTCTATCCTAACCAGAGACTAGGGAGATAACAGACTACTAGGGAGACTACGACTCGAGCCTAGAAGTTGTCATGCATACGATCCCTATGTTGAGGTCTCTAATCCTAACCTAACTTGCACAGGGAGCAAGCTAGCCTAAACATCAATCAAGCAAACACAAGCATAAGAGAGCAAGCACACACACTATATGCAAACAAGTGGCTCATACAAGGTTAGGCTTTAGTCAAGGGGTCAAATCAACCTCGACAAACAAGCCAACTGAAAAAAAAGGTGTTGTTAGCTCTTAACCCTAACATTAAGAGTTAGGGTGAAGCAGATGAAATGGGAGATGAGGGTAAGACCTCACAACTCTTATCCCTGGCCTGGGAGAGCTTCAATCAATGAAAGTGTGGGAGTCCAGAATGAAGGAACTCTTCTCCACATGACTGACACAACAAGATCTTGGGTTTTTATTCAAAGTGCATCAACACATGGTGTGAGCAGGATGAATGACACGACTGAATAGCAGGGGATGGATTGCACATCCCTTTTATCTGCCAATGCCTCTTCACTTAGGAGGTCTTTGAATGTACAGGGCACAAAAATAAACAACCACAAACATTGCCTCTTAAGGAGGGCTTCAGACAGGTGCCTGCCAACATAACATGACAGGTCTTCCAGACTACATGAAGAGTAGGAATTTACCTCAGTGGTATGTCAACCACAAGCAAAGCAAAGTTCAAATGAACTTAAAGCAACTTAGGTACCTGTGTAAACAACCAAACAATCAGTACAATGCTCAGACAAACAGACAATGGTTAATAGATCTCAACAGACAGACAATCCAATATGCACTATGAGTAAGCCATAAGGCAAACACTCAAGTGAACTATCATCAAAGCCTACAAAACAAACAAGTGTTAGCCAACAATTAACAAATGACCAAGCTCAAATGAAGAATCACATCAATCATGGAGATGCATACTTGAACCTGAAATTCACAACTCAAAATGTAAGTCCAAACCACTAGGTCAAAGCCTAGGGTCAAAAGTGGATCAAAAAGCCAAAACAGAACTTGATATTCAACACAAAGCATGTTTATTCAATCAAGAACGAGTCCTAAAAAGGACCAAACCAAAATCAATAAGCAAGGTCATGTGGTGAGCAAGAGAAGTCAAAGACCAATTCAAGGCATACATTTGGACATTAAGAATGAAAATTCCAAATCAAAACAGAAATGATTCAAATAATTCTGGAAAAATTCATGAGCATTCAACACATCCAACATGATCATCATACAAAAAATCATAATCAACAAAAATCATTTGATATGGAAATTCAATTGCACAAGTTGATCAACCAAATGTGTGACACAAATTGTCACACCTTACAAACATGTGTGTAAAACAGAAATGGCAGATGAGAAAAATACCAAACCAAGCCTCAAACATCCATTAACATGTTAAGAACAACCATGCAAAATTTCAAAGCAATTGGATCAATATCAAGCATTTCACAATAGAAAGAGCAAGGCAAGGTCATAAAAGCACATATGTTCAAACATCCTAACACAATTCACAATCCAGACATGGTAAAAATCAGGAGATCATACCAAAAAAAACTAGACATCACAAGGATCATTTGGCAAAAAATTGGGGATCATTTGGATTAATATTCAATGAGTTATGAATTTTTTAAGTTGGCTAAAAAATATGAAATAAAAATGGACATGTATGTGAAATATGGAGGGAAATCATAAAATATGAATGAATTTGAAAATACTGAAGCACGCTGGGACTCGAACTCGGTACGAATTCAAAATGCGCGCGCCAAGCATGAAACGCTTCCGTTTTTCCTGAAAACCCTAGCGAACCCAGAATGGACGCTAAACCGTCGCTATGTGGACGCTACTTCGTCTTCCTCATGAAGACGAAGATGAACAGGAACAAGCTCAAACGAAAATTTCCAGAAATTGCTAAATCATACATCATTTTAAAGCTCTTTCAACAAAGAGTCCAGATCAACCATTATCTAAAGCTAATTCATCATAACAAGTTCAAATCGTGCAAAATAAATTTGATGAACCAAACATCAAGTGAGCATATCTCATGTTATAGTGCACCATTTCATGTGAAATTCATACCAGAATCATCAGTGTTAAAAGATCTACACAAATATATACATAGATTAGCAAATAATGGAGATCAAAATTTCACCTTCTTGAAGATCAAGGTGAAGAAACAGTAGATCCAAGGCTTGGCAATGTCCAGTTCTGCTTGCTTTGAGCTCCAATGAGGTTTGATACAAGAAACAGCACGTGAGAAGGCCTGAAACCAGATTAATTTGAAATTTCCATTAACACCTTCAAGCTTGTAGCATGCACGAATTTGAGCAGAAATCCACCAAACACACGTTGAATCTTGCTCAACACCACTCCATGTTCATAATTATGCAAGAAAATGAGGGTTTATGTGTGGAAATTTGAAAAATCGATGAAGAGAAAAAATGAGAGTAAAGATGGATTTCTAGATTTGAAACTGTGTGTCCTCATCAATACAGTTGCAATTAACCTTATATACCTCCTCTTAATTAATCTGAAATTAAATTTAAGCCATGGTTAATTGAGATTAGAAGAATACAAGGTGTATGCACCAATTTGCATTTTCACTTCATGCATGAAAAACCCACGTGAACAGTGCACCAAGAGGGCCCAAATCCATTCAAAATCAGCCCATGCACACATTGGAATTGGAAATATATGCATGCGATCAACCAATTTTGATTTTGGAAATTTTCCTTCAAAAATAGTATGCATGAGCAAATGGTTGTATGAGTGAATTTCATGCCATGTAATGAGTGATTTGGAAAGTATGAGTCATGAGGAGAATAATGCAAAAAGGAGCACTCAAACTGGAGTCTTGGTTCAAAAGATATGGCATTTTGAAGTTTCAAGCACACTTGGCAATGATTTGATCATAACTCCTTAACCATTCATCATAAATTCATGATCATGGACTTTTTGGAAATGGGAGATAAATATATTCAACTTTCATGTTGGACAAAAATTCATTTGAAGCTTCTTTGATATTGGAAAGTTGGGTTGAAGTTGGTCCAAAACTTGCCATTTTTGGAAACTTTCAAATTACAGGTCATTTTCCATTTTTGGAAACTTTTGATCTGGCTTCAAAATATTCAATGTAGACACTTGTCATGATGATTGAACCTCTTTTGGACATGAATGAGGTGTCTCAAACCATTTCTCTACCTCCTAGCCCTCAGTTGACTTTCAGTTGACTTTTATGGGCCTCAGATGACTTGGACATGTACTGATGACTTTTGATCCCCTAGCCTTTGGTCAAGTTGCTTCAAAATGATTCTTGATTCACACAAACTCTCTAGAACAACCATAGGGCCTTCATCTCATGGAAATGCTTGGTCTCCCTTTGCACAGATGAATTCTCTTGATGCCAGTTCTTGTCTGATGGTATGCAATGATGCAATGAACTATGCAATGACAATGTAATGTTAGTGTAATGTCAATGACCTAAAAAATGAAATGAATGAACAACTGGGGGGTGCAAATTTGAGGTGCTACAGCTGCCCCTATTCAATCAACTGGGAACCTGAACGGATGAGAGCAACAACTGTCAGACCTTCAAGGTAAACAGGGATTGAATACCAAAGAACCGTAGAAATTTGCACTCTGCGGGGGATGAATCAAAGAAAAGCGAGGGCATTTACCGATGGCGGCTTTAAAGCAATACTTCAGGAAAGCGGGACCATTTACCGATGGTGGCCTCAACTGGGAATTTGATATTAAAAGGAAGCAAGACCATTTACCGATGGTGGCTTCAAAACAACTTGATATTTACCGATATCAACGTCAGCAAGACCATTTACCGATGGCTGCTGGGAAATAGATGTCACAGAAAGCGAGGCCATTTACCGATGGCAGCTAAACTGGGCATTCAATATCTACCGATATCGAAGAAAGCGAGGCCATTTACCGATGGTAGCTCCAACTGGGGAGGAAAAGGATATTTACAACCGGAACCAGATAAGACGTTTACCGACGACTCTACTGGGGATTTTTTATTTTTATCAAGGGAAGGATACATGACCAGACATTTACCGATGACTGGAAAACTCGATGTTTACCGACATCGAAAGATGATGTTTACCAACATCAAAAAAGGACGACCAGACATTTACCGATGACTGGAACAACTCGATGTTTACCGACATCGAAAGATGATGTTTACCGACATCAAAAAAGGACGACCAGACATTTACCGATGACTGGGATGAGACTCGATGTTTACCGACATCGAAAGATGATGTTTACCGACATCAAAAAAGACTACCAGACATTTACCGATGACTGGGAAAAGAAGAATCACGACCAGACATTTACCGGTGACTGGGAAAGAACTCGATGTTTACCGACATCGAAAGAATGGTGTTTACCGACACCCAAGAAAGAACACACACGGGTGTTGACATGGCACTTACCGGTATCACAAGGATAACATCTTCATATGTCCAGGCAAGGCCAAACACTTGCCGGGAACCTCACTGGGGAGAATCAAACTCTGAATGCTGTCAAGAGCAATTGTAGCAAATGTGCCATACGGATGTTGAAATATGATCCGCCTCTGCTGGGAATATGATCCAAGCTGGTTTAACACATGTATGCATATGTTTGAGTTTTTTCATGTCGTAATGCTCCATATTGAATGGAAATGCTACGCAATTTGAGGATGCAATGATTACTACATGCAAAATACAAATGAAGAAAACTCCCGCTGGGGAGAGCTGGTCGCTCCGCTGAGCACACAATTCTGATCTGATCCTCCAACTCTGTGGGGAGATGCACTGCTGGGGGTGCTTTGCTGATCTGACACTCTGGGGATGGCAGAGAAACCGAGTCAACTGGGGAGACTCTGTATAAGGAACACACCAACCTCTCAACCGTGCTGGGAACTAGCGTTGCTGCTGGAGAAAGGATAAATCCCACCGGGGGCAACTTTCACCGATCCAATCCACTTGGGGACTCCGCTGGGGGAAACAACCAATGCTTACCTCTACTGGGGATAAATACCCACTTGAAAATTGTTGGGGAACATTCACAACCCTGCTGGGGAAACTGCAAACTCGACCCTGCTGGGGATTACAATACTTCATACCCGACTGCTGAGGAACAAACTACCCACAGACACCTTCGCTGGGGATATGGCAACCTCCAGACTCAACGGGGACTAACAGTCTTCAGACTAGCTGGGGATAGATCAACTTTCAGGTCTGCTACCCGACTGCTGGGGAAGAACAGTTCTAAAAGTTTTCAGACTTGCTTGGGGACATAGCCACTGAACAAACCGTGGCTTATCTGCTTCAGCCAGGAATCAAAGGTAATAACCAGCAAAACAGCAAGACATACATGCCCCAGGGGATTGTATGGACAAGATACACCCAAGTGTACTCAACATTCAAAATGATTTTCAAATGTTTTATCTTTCTGCACGTTATTGTTTAGCCTTCATGTTTTTTATATGCAATGTTTATCAAAAATTCGGACGTTTTTGCAAACAAAATAGTAAAATAAAAAAAACAAGAGAGCAATCTATCTGGATAACGAATTTTATTGATTGAAAATGTGCCTGAAAAGGCTAATACATCGAGAAGCAATTCCTAGGAAGAGGTAATTGCGTACAAAAGGAAATAAACTATCCTATTGGCAATGTGAACACGACATCCACTATTTCCCAATTCTGTTATGACTCATAGATCTTCAATTTCCCCCACATTCCTTGCTTTCTGAGAAGAATGATTGGACTGGTCACATCCTTCGAGATGGTAGACGATGAAGCGCGATGAAGTACAGATAACTCAGACTGTAGTCTTCGCTTTAATCCCTCTTTTGCCTGGATCGCCTTTTCAGGTTTTCAATCCACCGGGTTACCCATTTTTGCCTAAGCCGCCCTTGCGGGTTTTCGACTTACCGGGTGTACACATTCTTTTCATTCTTTATCCCTAACTTTTGCCCGAACCTTTTCTTTCTGTTTTTTTTTTGGTTCGCCGGGATGCCCTTTTTTGCCTGGACTTTTATTTTTTATTTTTTTCGTCCAGCGGGTCTATTTATGTGAAGTATTTTTTGACTACGTTTGAGTTAACAGGGGACGGAAAATTTTCACCATCCATAGTTGTAAGCATCAAGGCTCCACCAGAGAAAACCTTTCTAACAACATATGGACCTTCATAATTCGGAGTCCACTTGCCCCTGTTATTTGTACCGGGAGGAAGGATCCTCTTCAAAACCAAATCATCTGTCTGATAGCTTCGAGGACGCACTTTCTGATCAAAGGCCTTCTTCATCCTTCTTTGATACAATTGCCCATGGTACACAGCTGCTAACCATCTCTCCTCGATAAGGCTCAACTCGTTGAACCTTGTCCTGACCCACTCAGCTTCATCAAGTTTGACATCCAACAAGACTCTCAGAGAAGGAATCTCCACTTCAACTGGTAGGACTGCTTCCATACCATACACAAGGGAGTAAGGGGTTGCCCCGGTCGACGTACGTACTGAGGTGCGGTACCCATGCAAAGCGAAAGGCAACATCTCATGCCAATCCTTGTACGTCACGACCATCTTCTGCACAATCTTCTTAATGTTCTTGTTTTCCGCCTCTACAGCACCATTCATCTTTGGTCTGTAAGGAGAAGAATTGTGATGTTCAATCTTGAAATCTTTGCAAAGCTCTTTCATCATCTTGTTATTGAGATTCGAACCATTATCATTAATGATTCTCTCGGGAACTCCATAACGACAAATGATTTCCTTCTTAATGAACCGGGCAACCACTTGCTTGGTAACATTGGCATAGGAAGCTGCTTCCACCCACTTGGTGAAGTAATCAATCGCAACCAGGATGAAGCGATGCCCATTGGAAGCGGTAGGCTCAATCTTCCCAATCATATCAATACCCCACGTCGTGAATGGCCAAGGCGAATTCATGACATTCAGAGGGCTTGGTGGTACATGCACCTTATCTGCATAGATCTGACATTTATGGAACTTCCGAGCGTATTTGAAACAGTCAGATTCCATGGTCATCTAGTAATAGCCGGCTCTCAACAACTTCTTGGACATTGCATGACCACCAGCGTGGGTACCGAAAGATCCCTCATGCACTTCCTGCATCAACATGTCTGCTTCGTGTCTATCCACGCATCTGAGTGTCGCATTACGCGAAAAACCGGCGGGAAACGAAAACAACAGAGCCGCCACCGTGCGTTATTTATCCCAAAAGAGGGAAAGGAAACGCTCGAAGTAAACCTGGAAAAGACATGGTCTCGCGACCAAAGAGAGATGGGATCGGGAGTCGGTTATGCGAAGGGAAGGTATTAGCACCCCTACGCATCCGTCGTACTCGACGGGATCCACGCTCAAAAGAAAGGATAAAGGTTGCTAGAAACTGCTCACAAACTGCACACAAAGGCTGGAAAGAACACACAGAAAGACAAGAGAAACAGGACTCGGCAGGATATCGCATTCTGGGCCTACGTAGTCTGTCAGGCACAGACATCAGAGTCGACGTAGTTCGGAACAGGGGGAAACGTGCTCGCTAGGATGTCGCATCCTATGCATACGTATCTTCTCGAACTAAAGAAGAATCAGAGCACTCGTAGCTCGGCTCACGCACGCCAAACAAAACAACACAGGAAATCGACTGCCAATCGTTGGACTTACGTCAAACTCCGCACAAACAGGCAAACATGGAAACCGAATGCCAATCACTGGACTTACATCAGACTCCGAACCAAACACACACACACTGGAAACCAACTGCCAATCGATGGGCTTATATCGGACTCCAAACAAAGAAACTGGAAACCGAATGCCAATCGCTGGACTTACATCGGACTCCAACCAGAAAAGGAGAAACAACTCACACAAACAAAACAAAAGGGCGCCCGGAGAGATCAGCTCATCTCCTGCCTACGTACCTCATCTGGTATGAGGATCAGGGCGACGTAGTTCCCCTACGCAGGGAAAAGGGACTAGCCTAACCAGATACAAAGGGAGACACAAACTACTAGGGAGACTACGACTCGAGCCTAGAAGTTGTCATGCATCATAGCCCTATGTTAAGGTTTCTATCTAACTTGCACAGGAAGCAAGCTAACCTAAACATGACTTGCACAGGAAGCAAGCCAAACTAAACCTAACTTGCACAGGAAGCAAGCTAAACTAAAAAAAGCACAAACGCACAAGCACAAATAGCACACACTATATGCAATCAGTCGGCTCAATCAAGGTTAGGTTTTAGTCGAGGGGTCATACCAACCTCGACAAACAAACCACTAAAACAGGGTGATGTTAGCTCTTAACCCTAACATTGAGAGTTAGGGTGAAGCAGATGAAATAGGAAGTGAGGGGTGTGCCTCACAGCTCTTATCCCTGGCCTGGGAGAGCTTCAGACAAATGAAAGTGTGGGAGTTCAGAAAGTAGGAACTCTTCTATCCACATGACTGACACAACAAAGATCTTGGGCTATGATCCACAATGCATCAACACAAGGTGTGTGAGCAAAGTGGATGACACACTGAGTAGCAGTTGATGGACTATACATCTCCTGTATCTGCCAATGCCTCTTCACTTAGGAGGTCTTTGAATGTATATGGCACAATGATAAATAAACACAAGCATTGCCTCTTAAGGAGGACTTCAGACAGGTGCCTGCCCAAGTAACAGGACAGGTCTTCCAGACTACATGAAGTCAGAGAAGTTATACCACAATGCTTAAGCTATCAAGCAAAGCAAAAGCAAGTTCACAATGAACTTAAGCAACTAAGGTACTTGAAAACAATCCAACCCAATCAGTATACAAATCAAATGAACTAAACAGACAACCAACAGTCAACAGTTATCAGTACACAAGCAAACAAGCAATGCAACAAGGTGCAATGCACAAGATCAAACTCAAATGAGCTAGAAGCCACCTACAAAACAAATCAATATTAGTCAACATTAACCAAATAATCCAACTCAAGCAATGTGGATCAATCCACTTAAGGCAATGCACTTCTTTAACCTGAAACCAAATCTCAAACATAAGCACAAACCACTAGGACAAGGCCTAGGGTCAAAGGGGAAGAAATAATCCAAAACAAAACATGAAAATTGACATGAATCAAATTAAACCCATTAAGAACACAAACCAAAAGGTCTCATGTCAATAGCATCAACCAATTTCATTTCACAAAGCAAATAAGGCAAGGCATGCAAGTTGGAACCACATTGATACAACAGAATGAACAAATCCACATTAAGTCAAAAATGGTTCAATAAATTCCAAGAAAAATCATGGCTAAACAAGACACATAACATGATCAACACACCAAAAATCAAGGCATTTGGACAAGTATAAGCATGGCAATCAAATTCATCAAGTCAAGGTAGGCACAAACAAGCTCAAATAGGACACAAATTGCTACATCAACTTAGCACAAGCCTAAAACAGAATTGACAAATGATAAAGACCTCAAACCAAAGCCACAATGAACTTCAATGTGTCTAAAAACAATGTGCAAAATTTCACATCCATATGATACACAACCAGCATTTCACAAATCATGGAAGTTCAACACCCTTCAAAAGTTCAAACATGGTCAACCAGCAAGGAAAATCCCAAACAAATCAGAAATGAATCCAAAAATTTCACATAAAATCATGATCAATACTAACATCCAGAAGTAGCATCATGCATAAAATCACATCAATTTGTATTTAGTTGGCATGGCAAAGAAATTCCTCAAATCAAGCAAGCAAAGGTGTGACACACATTGTCACACCTACATTAACCAGATCATATCTCAACAACCATAAATGCTAAAAATGCAAACTCAACACCACAATGACCAGAAAGATGTCTAGTTTAAGCATACCAAATTTCAAAAGCATTGGATTAAAACTCATCATTTCACAAGGCATATGGCAAGCAAGGTTCAAATTGGACATGCATACGCAAACCCTAAGCTAAAACATTTTTCAACCGTGCACAATTTCTGGAAAAATAGCCAAAACATACTAGACATGATGAGGAGCAAGATACAAAAAACCACACATCATTTGGAGCAATATTTATTGAGTTATGATTTTTGGAAGTGAAAGGAAAAATAAAAAAAAACATGAATGAAGCATGTGGAATGACATGAAGAACAATGAATAAAATGAAAATGCACTTTGGAAGAATGCTGTGGGCCGGATTCGAACACGGAGCAAATTTGAATGTGGCGCTCAATACATGAAACGCGCCGTTTCATTAATCATATGTGGCAAGGCGAAGCAACGTGATCCAATCAATGTGCCAACTATGCGCTACGTGGACCAGTACATGGAGATTATTTCATAAACACATGCAAACAAGCTGAAATGCGCTGGGAAAGATCTAACATGCATTTCTGGAAAAATATTCATCATCTTCAACGTGTTCATCATGCTCAAGAACAAATGTTCCCAGAAATTCAAATCAAGCACATCATCTTGTAGATCTTGCAACACACATCCATAATCCATACATAATTTAACCTAATTCTAACTAAACAAAGCAAATCGAAGCAATAAAGAATCACATGTCAATCTTTAAAACAGCATAACTCAATCAATTTAGCATGGAAATCAATGATTCAAAGCTCAGTTTCACCAGTGTTACAAGATCTACAACTATCACGTAATCAATTTAAGAAAGAAGAAACTCGAGTTCTGACCTCTTGGAGCAAACAGAATTGGAATCGATGGATTTAAGCCTTGGCAAAGCTCAACAGATCTTCCAAAGTGTTGGTGGAGTTGGTTGGATGAAGAATGAAGGTTTAATCGTGCTTAATTCCACAAAAATCTGGATTCACCATTGATGATTGCAAGGCTCGAGCTGCTTCCAAAATGCATGGATTCCTTTGGTTCTTGCTCCAAATCTACTCAATAATGCATCTAGGTGAAGAATGGATCGAGAAATGTGCAATGTGTTTGCAGAATTTCAAAGAAAATTGAGAGAGAAAATTTGAAGAGTTTTTTCTAGATCTGAAAGTTCTGAATGCTAATGCTGAAATCTGTTAGGGTTTGCACTTTATACTCCCTCCTAATCATGTCCTTAATCAGGTTTAGGCAAATGGCAAATGGATTAGCAAAATATGAGAGTGTAAGTGCAAATTGGATAATGCACCCCTATGCATGAAATGAATGGAACAATGCACGTTTTTGGGCTTGAATCCACTCAAAATTTTGTTTGTAAGCCAATGGAAGTGTTGAAATGTGTAAACAATGCATTATTTTTAAATTTGAAAATTCCTACCAAAAATCAAGTGAAAAATCAAATGATTATGTGATGAGAATGCATGGCTTGTGATGCATGATTTGGATAGTAGATGTCAAGACATGAATGTACAAAAAAGAACCACTCCATTTGGCTTTATGGTTTGAAAGTTATGCATGTTTGAAGTTCCATGTTCACTTGGCCATGATTGATCCATATCTCTTCAACCACACATGAGAAATTCATGATCTTGGACTTTTTGGAAAGGGGAGAGAAAGATCTTCAACTTTCATGTTGGACAAAATTTCATTTGAAGCTTTCTTGGTCATGTAATCTTGAGTTGAAAACCTTTCCATTTTTGGCAATTTCAAATTACAGGTCACTTACTATTTTTGGAAACTTTTCATCTGACCTCAAATTCTTCATTGTTGATGTTTGAAATGTCAAATGAGACTTGTATGGACATGAATGAGGCCCCTCTAACCATCTCCCACCTTCAAATCCATGATTGAACTGACAGTTGACTTTGTTTGACTTTCTAGGGTTTCAGATGAATTGCATCTTGACTGATGAGCTTTGAGCATCCAACCTTTGGCCAAACCACTTCAAAATGATCCCTAGGTCACATGAACTCATTGAGCCAACCCTAGGGCTTTGCTTCCATAGGAATTGCACTTGCTTGCTTGCACAACTGGATCTCCTGACCAGTCTTGACTGATGAACTGATGACTTGGCAATGGACAATGCAATGCTATGCAGTGGACAATAATGCTAATGACCTAAACATGAAAATGTATATACAAAATGGGAGGTGCAAATTTGAGGTGCTACAGCTTCCCCTATTCAATCAACTGGGAACCCGAATGGATGAGAGCAACGGCTGTCAGACTTTCAGGGTAAACAGGGATTGAATACCGAAGAACCGTAGAAATTTGCACTCTGCGGGATATGATACCAAGAAAAGCCAAGCCATTTACCGATGACGGCTGCACGATAACTTCAGGAAAGCGAAACCATTTACCGATGGCTAAATACTGGAAACTTGATATTTACCGATATCAACTTCAGCGAGACCATTTACCGATGGCTGCTGGGAAACAACTTGATATTAAAAGGAAGCAAGACCATTTACCGATGGTGGCTTCAAAGCAACTTGATATTTACCGATATCAACTTGAGGATTCGATATTTACCGATATCGAAGAAAGCGAGGCCATTTACCGATGGCGGCTAAACTGGGCATTCAATATTTACTGATATCGAAGTAAACGGGGCCATTTACCGATGGCATCTCCACCTGGGGAGGAACAAGATATTTGCAACTGGAATCAGACAAGACGTTTACCGACGACTCCTGGGGATTTTTGATTTTTATCAAAGGAAATATGCACGACCAGACATTTACCGATGACTGGGAACAAGACTCGATGTTTACAGACATCGAAAGATGAAGTTTACCGACATTAAAGAAAAGTGACCAGACATTTACCGATGACTGGGGAAAAGGACTCGACCAGACGTCAACGGACGAAAGGGAGAAGCTCGACGTTTATCGACACCAACGGAGAGGTGAACACTTCACTGGGGAAGGAAAACAAATCCTTGCAACCGGAAACAGATAAGACGTTTACCGACGACTCTACTGGGGATCTCTAGCTGGGGAATTACCAGACATTTACCGATGACTGGGGAAAATACTCGATGTTTACCGACATCGAAAAAATGATGTTTACCGACATCCAAGAAAGGTGACCAGACATTTACCGATGACTGGGGAAAAGGACTCGACCAGACGTCAACGGACGAAAGGGAGAAGCTCGACGTTTATCGACACCAACGGAGAGGTGAACACTTCACTGGGGAAGGAAAACAAATCCTTGCAATCGGAAACCAGATAAGACGTTTACCGACGACTCTACTGGGGATCTCTAGCTGGGGAATTACCAGACATTTACCGATGACTGGGGAAAATACTCGATGTTTACCGACATCGAAAAAATGATGTTTACCGACATCCAAGAAAGGTGACCAGACATTTACCGATGACTGGGGAAAAGGACTCGACCAGACGTCAACGGACGAAAGGGAGAAGCTCGACGTTTATCGACACCAACGGAGAAGGAGACTCTGTGGGGAAATACAACTATATGTCAAAGGACGAATAGGAAAACTCAACGTTTATCGACACCAACGGAGAAGTGAATCCGCTTGGGGAGAGATAAAGATGTTACGAACATCGAAAGATGATGTTTACCGACATCAACAAAGAAGACCAGACATCTACCGATGACTGGGGTAGGACTCGATGTTTACCGACACCGAAAGAATGGTGTTTACCGATACCAAAGAAAGAACACACGCGGGTGCCGACATGACACTTACCGGTATCACAAGGATAACATCTTCAATACATCAAGGCAAGGCTAACCACTTGCTGGGGATCTCACTGGGGAGAAACAAGCTTTCCGTTCGCGGACGGGTGAGGAAATAAACCTCTCTGGGGAATATCAATCCTGAATGTTGTCAGGAGCAGCTGTAGCAAACGTGCCGTACAGATGTTGAACAAATGATTCGCCTCTGCCGGGGATACGATCTGGTTAGGTTTAACACATGAATGCATATGTTTGAATTTTTCCGTGGCGTAATGCTCCATATTGAATGGAAATGCTACACGATTTTGAGGATGCAATGATTACTACATGCAAAATGCAAATGATGAACTCCTGCGAGGGAGAAAACTGATTAGACACTCCATCTCTGTGGGGAGGCTCTGTTTGAGGAATACTCTGCGGGGAGAGCACCGACTTCTCACTCATGCTGGGGAAATAAAACTGCTGTTGGGAAAAGATCCCAATCCACTCAGAGACTCCGCTTGGGGAACAAACAAGGCGACTTCACTGGGGAGAGCTAACTACAAGTAGGATAAACTCTGCTGGAGATAAATTCCAACGAACCTGATCCGCCAGGGGAACCTGCTGGAGATAAATTCCAACGAACCTGATCCGCCCGGGGAACCTGCTGGGAAAAACCATCCACACAAACCTCTGCTCAGGAGACCTGCTAGGGAAAAACTTTCACGACCCTGATGAGGATAAGCGCTCACGACCACGCTGGTGATAGCAGTACCTCAAACCAGACTGCTGGGGAACAACACTCTACTGACACCTTCGCTGGGGATACAACATCTCCCCAACTTAGTGGGGATAATCAAACTTCAAACTCAGTTGGGAACTCAACTGGGGAAATATCTGCTGGGGAATCGTCCTCACAGATGACAACCTGCAAAACAGCACGACATACACGCCCCATGGGATGCATGGACAAGATACGCTCAAGCGTCCTCAACATTCAAAATGATTTTCAAATGTTTTATCTTTCTGCACATTATTGTTTAGCCTTCATGTTTTTATATGCAATGTTTATCAAAAATTCGGACGTTTTTGCAAACAAAACAGTAAAATAAAAACAAGAGAGCAATTTATCTGAATAACGACTTTTATTGATTGAAAATGGGCCTGAAAAGGCGAATACATCGGGAAGCAATTCCTAGAAAGAGGTAATTGCGCATAAAAGGAAAAATCTATCCTAATGGCAATGTGAACACATCATCCACTATTTCCCAATTCTGTTATAACTCACAGATCATTAGTTTTTCCTCCCAACTCCTTGCTTTCTGAGAAGAATGACTGGACCGATCCTATCCTTCGAGATGGCAGACGACGAAGCGTGAAGTAGTACAAATTACTCAGACTGTAGTCTTCGCTTTAATCCCTCTTTTGCCTGGATCGCCCTTTCGGGTTTTCAATCCACCGGGATACCCATTTTTGCCTAAGCCGCCCTTGCGGGTTTTCGACTTACCGGGTGTACAAAATCTTTTCATTTATATCCCTAACTTTTGCCCGAACCTTTTCTTTCTGTTTTTTTTTTGGTTCGCCGGGATGCCCTTTTTTGCCTGGACTCTTTTATTCTTTTTGTCCAGCGGGTCGATTCATGCGAAGTATTTTTTGACTACATCTGAGTTAACAGGGGACAGAAAATCTTCACCATCCATAGTTGTAAGCATCAAGGCTCCACCGAAGAAAACCTTCTTCACCACATATGGACCTTCATAATTAGGAGTCCACTTGCCCCTGTTATCTGTACCGGGAGGAAGGATCCTCTTCAAGACTAGATCACCAGTCTGATAGCTTCGAGGACGCACTTTCTGATCAAAGGCTCTCTTCATCCTTCTTTGATACAACTGCCCATGGCACACAACCGCTAGCCGTCTCTCTTCGATAAGGCTTAACTCGTTAAACCTTGTCCGAATCCACTCGGCTTCGTCAAGCTTGACATCTAACAAAACCCTCAGAGAAGGGATCTCCACTTCAACAGGTAGGACTGCTTCCATACCATACACAAGGGAGTACGGGGTTGCCCCTGTCGACGTACGTACTGAGGTACGGTACCCATGCAAAGCGAAAGGCAGCATCTCATGCCAATCCTTGTACGTTACAACCATCTTCTGCACAATCTTCTTAATATTCTTATTTGCCGCCTCTACAACACCATTCATCTTTGGTCTGTAAGGAGAAGAATTGTGATGTTCAATCTTGAAATCTCTACAAAGCTCTTTCATCATCTTGTTATTGAGATTCGAACCATTATCAGTAATGATTCTCTCAGGAACCCCATAACGACAGATGATTTCCTTCTTGATAAACCGGGCAACCACTTGCTTGGTAACATTAGCATAGGAAGCTGCTTCCACCCATTTGGTGAAGTAGTCAATCGCAACCAGGATGAAGCGATGTCCATTAGAAGCAGTAGGCTCAATCTTCCCTATCATATCAATGCCCCACATCGCGAATGGCCAAGGCGAATTCATGACATTCAGAGGGCTTTGTGGCACATGCACCTTATCAGCATAGATTTGACATTTATGGCACTTCCGAGCGTACTTGAAGCAATCGGATTCCATAGTCATCCAGTAATAATCGACTCTCAACAATTTCTTGGACATTGCATGACCACCAGCATGGGTACCAAATGAACCTTCATGCACTTCTTGCATCAACATGTCTGCTTCGTGTCTATCCACGCATCTGAGCAGAACCATGTCGAAGTTCCTTTTGTACAACACATCATCCTGATTCAAATAAAAGCTTCCAGCTAGCCTTCTCAGGGTTTTCTTATCATTCTTAGACGCACCTTCAGGATATTCCTGGCTCTTGAGGAAGTTCTTGATATCATAGTACCACGGCTTCTCATCAACAACAGACTCGGCTGCGAACACATACGCAGGCCTCTCGAGTCGATTCACCGCAACATGTGGCACATGGTTCCACCAATGAACTTTGATCATAGAAGACAAAGTAGCCAAGGCATCAGCCATCTGATTCTCGTCCCGGGGGACATGATACAACTTCACCTTCTTGAAGAACATCAGTATTCTTCTTGTGTAATCTCTATAAGGAATCAGATGCGGCTGGTTAGTATTCCAATCTCCATTGACCTGGTTGATCACTAGAGCGGAATCTCCATAGATGTCAAGAGTCTTGATTCTCAGATCGATGGCTTCTTCTATCCCCATGATACAAGCCTCATACTCAGCCTCATTGTTGGTTACGTCAAAAGTCAGCCTGGCAGAAAAAGGTATATGTGTACCTTTGGGATTAATCAATACTGCCCCAACACCGTTGCCATTCATATTCACGGCCCCATCAAACATCAGTGTCCATTTCTCATCAGGATCCGGTCCTTCCTCGACAAGAGGCTCTTCGCAATCTTTCATCTTAAGATACATGATGTCTTCATCAGGGAATTCAAACATCATAGGTTGATAATCCTCAATCGGTTGCTCGGCAAGGTAGTCTGACAGAATACTACCTTTAATGGCCTTCTGCGACGTGTACTGAATATCATATTCTGTTAAAATCATCTGCCATCGAGCAACGCGCCCGGTGAGAGCCGGCTTCTCAAAGATGTATTTCACTGGATCCATCTTAGAAATCAATAAGGTAGTATGGTTCAACATATACTGCCTCAGTCGGCGAGCAGTCCAGGCCAAAGCACAGTAAGTTTTCTCGAGCAATGAATATCTTGTTTCACAGTCGGTAAACTTTTTGCTAAGGTAATATATGGCATGCTCTTTTCGACCAGACTCGTCATGCTGTCCTAATACACACCCCATCGAGTTCTCAGTCACTGATAGGTACATTATCAGAGGTCTCCCTGGAACTGGAGGTATAAGGATTGGAGGTATAAGGATTGGAGGCTCCTGTAAATACTCTTTTATCTTGTCAAAAGCTCTCTGACAGTCATCATTCCACCTGATTGCTTGATCTTTTCTTAGCAATTTGAAAATTGGTTCACACGTGGCAGTTAGGTGAGATATGAACCTTGCAATGTAGTTCAACCTCCCTAAAAACCCACGGACTTGCTTTTCAGTCTTCGGTTCAGGCATCTCTTGAATAGCTTTGACTTTCGCTGGATCAACCTCAATCCCTTTCTCACTGACAATGAAACCTAACAGCTTCCCAGATCTCACCCCAAATGTACACTTGTTTGGGTTCGGCCTCAGTTTGAACTTTCTCAATCTGTCGAACAACTTCTGCAAATTAACCAGGTGCTCCTCTTCTGTCTGCGACTTCGCAATCATATCATCCACGTACACTTCAATCTCTTTGTGCATCATGTCATAAAAGAGAGTCGTCATAGCCCTCTGATAGGTAGCACCGACATTCTTCAGCCCAAATGGCATCACCTTATAGCAGAACGTGCCGCAAGGTGTAATGAATGTCGTCTTTTCCATGTCCTCTGGTGCCATCTTAATCTGATTATAACCAGAAAAACCGTCCATGAAAGAGAAAACCGAGGATTGAGCCGTATTATCAACCAATACATCAATGTGAGGTAATGGGAAATCATCTTTCGGACTCGCTCTATTCAAATCCCGGTAATCGACACACATTCTGACTTTGCCATCCTTCTTTGGCACGGGAACGATGTTGGCCACCCACGGGGGATAACTGGTAACAGCCAGAAAACCCGCATCCCACTGCTTCTGAACCTCTTCCTTGATCTTGAGAGCCATATCAAGACTAGTTCTGCGAAGCTTCTGCTTGAGCGAAGGACACTCTTCTCTGAGGGGTAGTCGATGCACCACAATGTCTGTATCCAACCCAGGCATATCTTGATATGACCAGGCGAATATCTCCACATATTCTGTCAGCATCTCAATCAGCCTCCTCTTGACAGAGTCCTCTAAAGCAGCCCCAATCTTGATCTCTCTTCTGGCGTCCTCGGTACCCAGATTAACAATCTCCAACTCCTCCTGATGAGGTTGGATGACCCTTTCCTCCTGCTTCAGCAATCTGACCAATTCTGCGGGGAGTTCACAGTCTTCCTCACTCTCCTCTTTGGCTTGGTAGATGGGATTATCAAAATCATACTGAGCCATAACAGAACTGTTCATAGTGGATTCCGTGGGATCACTTCTGCATGTTTAATGCTTTATTTTAGAAAAAGAATTCAAGAAAGTCACAAAAAACAAACATTGCCATTTTTATTTTTTTTTGAAAAATGAAAGCAAAAACAAAAATAGAAAGACAGGGATCACAAAATTGTTTGCAAAACGTCCTTTATTAATGATAATCATTAAAACATGATGAGGCCCTACAATGAACCACTACGCCTTGGGCAGAACGTAGGGTTTTCATGCAAAATGAAAAACAAAAGAAAATTACTCTGTTTGAAGAGTAACTTGGACCACTTCTTCAGTCGTCCAGTTGTTGATAGACTCCCCTGGTGCACACGGGCGAACCCAGTTGTCTAGATCACAATCACTGTCACAGTCTTCACCACCGGTTGCAAAGACGTCATCGTGGTTCATCAGCCCAGCGCTGGTAAAGGTACTCGGACCTGTCTGCATACCCTGCTCCGCCTGCAAGGGTTGATAGCCAATTCCAAACTTATCCTCCTTGATAGGCAAATCCACCATCTTGCCCCAGCCTTCAGCTCTACCATAGTCAACAACCTCCTTGGCCTGCTTATACAATGCAATTGAGGCACCTGGCTTCTTCTGCTCAGCAAAAGCCACCCTCTCAAGAGCAACAGTCTCGAATGCCTGGCATAAAGTTTCATGGATCTCACCATCCACCTCCACATACTTGAAAGAGGACAAGTGACTCACCAGAATATCTTCTTCACCGCACACAGTCACAATCTGACCGTTTCAGACATATTTCAACTTTTGGTGGAGAGTTGACGAAACTGCCCCAGCTGCATGAATCCAAGGACGCCCCAACAAACAACTATATGCGGGCTGGATGTCCATCACATAGAAGATAATGTTAAACACCTCCGGACCTATCTTCACTGGCAAGGTGACTTCACCAAAAACAGACCGTTTGGATCCATCAAATGCACGCACAATCAGATCACTCGGAGTGAGCACGACCCCCTCAACATCAATCTTTCCCAGGATCTTCTTAGGCAGCACATTCAAAGACGAGCCGATGTCGACTAACACGTGAGATAAAACAGCCCCCTTGCACTCCATGGTGATATGCAAGGCCTTGTTATGGTTACGACCCTCAGGCGTTAAGTCCAAATCGGTGAACCCCAACCCATGCCTGGTACTCACGTTAGCAATCACACCCTCCAGCTGGTTGACAGAGATCTCTTGAGGCACGTAAGCCAGATTCAACATTTTCAACAAGGCATTACGGTGTGCCTCAGAGCACAGAAGCAAAGAGAGGATGGAGATCTTGGACGGAGTCTAATTCAGTTGATCTACAATCTTGTAGTCACTCTTCTTAATTATTTTCATGAACTCCTCCACATCCTTCTCGAATGAACCCTCAGGCGCCTCTTTCTGAGCGGGTTCTCCATCAACCACAGTCTGTTTACCTTTAGCTTTGGCGAGAGCCTTAGCGTTATTATCTCTTAACGGTTGCGGAGCAAACAGACGACCGCTCCTGGTAAAACCTCCTGGTCCTCCAACATTGTCCACAACTGGACTTACAACCACAGGAGTTCTACTAGGCACACCAATAGTCACAGGCGCTTGATTCACCGGCCTACTCTGATTCTCAGCCCTTCGATTACTGCGATAGGCATTGTCATATTTCCATGGCACAACCCTACTATTCTCAACCGGTCTTCTTCCAGACGCAACGATAGTAGTTGGAGCACTGATGGTTACAGGAGTGGAAATGGTGACTGGGGTACCAACATTTGTATAGGCACTTCTCTGGCCACGTCCCTCGGACGGTTTGAAATAAATGGTGACGGTCGACACCACCCCATTATCTTTAACAGCCCGAACAAACTGTAGACAACCCTCATTAATCAGACTCTGAATACCAGTCTTCAACTGATCACAACCATTCTCTGACTCTACACAGTCTACACAGCCCTCACAACAGCCCGGGAATACTCCACCTTCCAACAGACGACCCTTCACAACCATCAACGGAGTCTGGATCTCCTCAACACTGACCACCAAGTCTTCAGCTTCTCCCCCTTCAACATTGTTCACCCTGTGCCCACCATGCTAAGGCATAGGATTGTTCACGACGTTAGGCACTGGAGCGAAGTTAATCGTCTTGGCGTCGATCAAATCTTGGACTTTGTGCTGGAAAGCCCGACATTTCTCAGTATGGTGTCCTGGTGCCCCAGAGTGAAAGTCACAACGGACGTTGGCATCGTACCCAGGAGGCAATATTGTTGGCGGAGCCATTGTACGCAACTCAACAAACCCCAACCTGAGTAGTTCGGGCAGCAGTTCAGCATACGACATTGGTAGCGGATCAAAACGTCGATCAGGCATCCTCTGTCTGGGCTGATATGGACATTGCTGTTGTTGTTGTTGTTGTTGTTGTTGCGGTGGTTGTTGAACTCTCGGTTGTTGTTGTTGACGAGGCTGAGGTGCTGGGATGGTTACAGCAGCAACCTGGCGATACTGATTTCTGTTCACACTTCCTCTGTACACATTCCCTCGGTGTTGTACAGCATTGGTTTCACCCTCTCTCCGACGAGGTGCCCCAGCAAATGGTTTCTTCGAAGACGAGGAACCCATATCCTGAATCTTTCCGGCTTTGATCAGGCTCTCAGTCCTCTCCCCACAGATTACGACGTCCGAAAAACTACCGAATGGGCAGCTTCCCATCCGGTCCATAAATACACCCTGAAGAGTCCCGATGAACATATTAGTCAACTCCCTCTCCAGCATATGGGGTTGTACTCTTGCCGCCAGCTCACGCCACCTCTGGGCGTACTCCTTGAAACTTTCACCAGATTTTTGACAAAGACTCTGCAATTGAGTCCGGCTCGGCGCCATGTCCATATTATGTTTGTACTGCCTCAAGAAGGCCTCACCCAGATCTCTCCAACATCGGATAGAATCTCTCTTAAGCTCCATGTACCAATCCAAGGAAGCTCCAGATAAGCTATCTTGGAAAAAATACATCCACATTTTCTCATCGTCTGTGTAAGCAGAGATCTTCCTGTAGTATGCCTGCACGTGGGTGCGAGGGCAAGAAGTACCATTGTATTTATCAAATGAGGGCGCTTTGAACTTGTAGGGAATCCTCAACCCCTCCACCAGACCCATATTTGTCACATCAAAACCAAGGGAGTTCTGACATTCCATAGTTCTGATTTTCTCAGCAAGGGCATCAACTTTACGATCCCTTTCATCAACCCTTCCCACCACGTCTTCGTCTTCACTGAGCAGTGTGAACGTATCCTCTTGTCTGTCAACAATCGGAGCCGGATTACGGGCCGGAGCACGGACTACTCTGGCATTAGCAGCATCTGGAGCAATAGGTTGACCGTTGATTCGAATACCCCTCAACTCATCACCTACATCATAGTTGTTGATGGGCACAGCCGCAGTAGCAGGGTCATTGATCGGGCCTCCCTCTGGCAGAGCTTGGTTGACCGGTGGAATTACAGCTTCTTGTCTCTGAACTAGAGCTCGAAGTTCTTCTTGACCTTGCGCAACCCCTTGCATCATATGCATGAACTGGGCCATGTTAGCCCTCATCTCAGCTAACTCAGCTTGCACTTGATCCATGTTCCTCTGTTGGTTCAACCTCGTTGAGTAGCGATGCGGACGTTGATCAGCTATCCTGCCTAAACACAGGAACCAAAGTGAGAAGTCACGAACAAGAACACCTGTTATGCAAAATGATATGAGTATGATGTTAATGATGCGTATGATGCACATGATATGTTCATTTCTCAGGCATTCAAAGAGCCTGATTCATCCTCAAAAGATGGCAACCTGCAGCAACAAGGGAACAACATATACGAGATAAATGAGAACAAAATAAAACACCAACAACCTTATCTATAGATAAGAGCAACAGGATCGTACAACAAAGTCAACAAAGATCCAAATAATCGGAGTACAACAATGAATCCCATCCAACAAGCCTGGAGGTGATTCTCAACATACACATCAAAGATACAAGCTAAGACAGACGGTCTCCCGGAATGAGAGTCTTCAAGTACTGACACTGGTCTATCAACAGGTCACACTGTGAACATTCTGGCAAAGGAGTGATCTTCTCCTTCAATTGTCTTCTGAGCTCTACAACTTCTCCTCCAAGATGGTTCTCTGATGCATGTCTCAAGTCTACTTCCTTCTTCAACTGGATGTCTTTGTCTCTGAGTTGCTTCTCCAGGTCTCTGATCTTCTTCTGATAACTGGCTTCAGCTCTCTGCAACCTCAAGCACTCCCGGTGTTCTGTATCTAACATGGCTTCCATCTCCTCGTAGGATCTCTTCTTGCTTCTCAATCTACTAGCATCTTCTCCCTGCACTCCTCTGAGTTGATGAGCCAAGTTCAACCTATCAGCTTTGGCTTTGTAAAGCTCCATCTGGGTATCTTGCTCCTTCTCTCTCAACCGGCGATTCTCCATCAGGGCTTGCTTGTAGTGCTCAGCAGGCACACTCTCAGTAAGGATCAAAGGTGGTTGCTCCTGCAACGGCTCCATCCTATCGTAGGGTAACAACAAAGTCTCCACTCTCTCCTTGACCCACTCAGTGTAATCAGGCATAGCAATGGCAAACTTCTTCCCTAAGACAGATCCATCCTTCACACCAATAGTCTTCCAAGCTCTTCCTATCTGCTCCAATCTAGCCGGGTCACTCTGCCTCTCAAAATACACACTTTCAGCTATCTCAGCATCAAGTGGTCCTCCCTTCATCACAAACCCTAACTGGCGAAGAGAAAGAACCGGGTTGTAATTGATGCAACCCTTAGTCCCTACGAGTGGCACATTACGGAATTCTCCACAGCTCATAATGACGTTACGCACATCCATCCGGTAAGATTGCCATCTGATATCATAGGAGGTAAGAGACATAACCCTCTGAGTCCACTTATGAGTGCTCTGAGCATCCACAAAAGGTCCACTGACTGGCAGGAGAGACATGAACCATCTGAGCAAAAGTGGGAGACAGCATCTGATAGCTCCATCCTTACCATGCCTACTGTGAATAGCATAGTAAGTGTCAGCTAACAGAGTAGGAACCGGGTTTCCTCCAAGGAAAATAATAACTGCAACATAGTCCACAAAGTTGGGCATACTCGGGAACAAGACAATCCCATAGATCATGACGGCCAACTGAGCATGAAAAGCTTCCCAATTTCCCTTCTCTGCTTCTTCTCTAGCAATCCTCAACAAGAACTTCAAAGGCAAACCCACAACATCCCCACTGGACTTCCAATTATCCCTGACTTCTTTGATACCCAAATGGAGAGCTCTGGCAACAACTCTGAAATCAACTTCCTTAGGCACATCCAAGAAAGGAACCTGATAAATGATATGCATGCAGAGATTAGCTTTTCTTTTTTTTTTTTTTTTTTTTCATCATCATTTTTTTTATTGCGTATTTTTTTGAAAATAAACATGCTATGATGCAGACAAGACTGGCTGGCTGTGTATCTCAGAACACAGGATCGAAGCTTCGGCTTAAACTCGGAACCACAATTCATCTGAAACCCAAAGTCATCTGAGAAACTGTCATCTGAACCCATAGTCACCAACAGGACCACAAGTCACCAACTGTACTTGTAATAATGATCATTCCCTCCCCACTCACGGGTGTCATCTAGGCCAGGGTAAGGTCGAGAGAAACGCAACATAAATAACCTTTCATAGAATATCATCATATACACACCCGAAGTATGTAACGATAATATCCTATCAGGGTCTGAACTGCTCGTGATATCAATGTTCCGCTAAGTGGCGCAATACCACCCGCTTCCCATGAATCACTCTATTCCTAGGTTTCCTAGATTTCACTCATAGCCTGGGTATTGGGCCTTTTACCTCGAGTAACTCCCACCCCAACAGAGAGACAACACAGCACAGCCAGATGAACAGATGAATATGAATGAATGCAAACACAAATGCAAACAATAAATGCAAACAATAAATGCAAACAACAAATAAATGAATGCAATAAATAAAACAACAAAAGCAACCAAACCCTATCCTAGAGAGCGCTAGGAGAGACTCGCTTAGGGAAGATGGACCAGCGAGAGGTCAACTTCACCCTCTATCCCCAACAGAGTCGCCAGCTGTCGCATTACGCGAAAAACCGGCGGGAAACGAAAACAACAGAGCCGCCACCGTGCGTTATTTATCCCAAAAGAGGGAAAGGAAACGCTCGAAGTAAACCTGGAAAAGACATGGTCTCGCGACCAAAGAGAGATGGGATCGGGAGTCGGTTATGCGAAGGGAAGGTATTAGCACCCCTACGCATCCGTCGTACTCGACGGGATCCATGCTCAAAAGAAAGGATAAAGGTTGCTAGAAACTGCTCACAAACTGCACACAAAGGCTGGAAAGAACACACACAGAAAGACAAGAGAAACAGGACTCGGCAGGATATCGCATCCTGGGCCTACGTAGTCTGTCAGGCACAGACATCAGAGTCGACGTAGTTCGGAACATGGGGAAACGTGCTCGCTAGGATGTCGCATCCTATGCATACGTATCTTCTCGGACTAAAGAAGAATCAGAGCACTCGTAGCTCGGCTCACGCACGCCAAACAAAACAACACAGGAAATCGACTGCCAATCGCTGGACTTACGTCAAACTCAGCACAAACAGGCAAACATGAAAACCGAATGCCAATCACTGGACTTACATCAGACTCCGAACCAAACACACACACACTGGAAACCAACTGCCAATCGCTGGGCTTATGTCGGACTCCAAACAAAGAAACTGGAAACCGAATGCCAATCGCTGGACTTACATCGGACTCCAACCAGAAAAGGAGAAATAACTCACACAAACAAAACAAAAGGGCGCCCGGAGAGATCAGCTCATCTCCTGCCTACGTACCTCATCTGGTATGAGGATCAGGGCGACGTAGTTCCCCTACGCAGGGAAAAGGGACTAGCCTAACCAAATACAAAGGGAGACACAAACTACTAGGGAGACTACGACTCGAGCCTAGAAGTTGTCATGCATCATAGCCCTATGTTAAGGTTTCTATCTAACTTGCACAGGAAGCAAGCTAACCTAAACATGACTTGCACAGGAAGCAAGCCAAACTAAACCTAACTTGCACAGGAAGCAAGCTAAACTAAAAAAAGCACAAACACAAAAGCACAAATAGCACACACTATATGCAATCAGTCGACTCAATCAAGGTTAGGTTTTAGTCGAGGGGTCATATCAACCTCGACAAACAAACCACTGTAACAGGGTGATGTTAGCTCTTAACCCTAACATTGAGAGTTAGGGTGAAGCAGATGAAATAGGAAGTGAGGGGTGTGCCTCACAGCTCTTATCCCTGGCCTGGGAGAGCTTCAGCCAAATGAAAGTGTGGGAGTTCAGAAAGTAGGAACTCTTCTATCCACATGACTGACACAACAAAGATCTTGGGCTATGATCCACAATGCATCAACACAAGGTGTGTGAGCAAAGTGGATGACACACTTAGTAGCAGGAGATGGACTACACATCTCTTGTATCTGCCAATGCCTCTTCACTTAGGAGTTCTTTGAATGTATAGGGCACAATGATAAACAAACACAAGCATTGCCTCTTAAGGAGGACTTCAGACAGGTGCCTGCCCAAGTAACAGGACAGGTCTTCCAGACTACATGAAGTCAGAGAAGTTATACCTCAATGCTTAAGCTATCAAGCAAAGCAAAAGCAAGTTCACAATGAACTTAAGCAACTAAGGTACCTGAAAACAATCCAACCCAATCAGTATACAAATCAAATGAACTAAACAGACAACCAACAGTCAACAGTTATCAGTACACAAGCAAACAAGCAATGCAACAAGGTGCAATGCACAAGATCAAACTCAAATGAGCTAAAAGCCACCTACAAAACAAATCAATATTAGTTAACATTAACCAAATAATCCAACTCAAGCAATATGGATCAATCCACTTAAGGCAATGCACTTTTTTAACCTGAAACCAAATCTCAAACATAAGCACAAACCACTAGAACAAGGCCTAGGGTCAAAGGGGAAGAAATAATCCAAAACAGAACATGAAAATTGACATGAATCAAATTAAACCCATTAAGAACACAAACCAAAAGGTCTCATGTCAATAGCATCAACCAATTTCATTTCACAAAGCAAATAAGGCAAGGCATGCAAGTTGGAACCACATTGATACAACAGAATGAACAAATCCACATTAATTCAAAAATGGTTCAATAAATTCCAAGAAAAATCATGGCTAAACAGGACACATAACATGATCAACATACCAAAAATAAAGGCATTTGGACAAGTATAAGCATGGCAATCAAATTCATCAAGTCAAGGTAGGCACAAACAAGCTTAAATAGGACACAAATTGCTACATCAACTTAGCACAAGCCTAAAACAGAATTGACAAATGATAAAGACCTCAAACCAAAGCCACAATGAACTTCAATGTGTCTAAAAACAATGTGCAAAATTTCACATCCATATGATACACAACCAGCATTTCACAAATCATGGAAGTTCAACACCCTTCAAAAGTTCAAACATGGTCAACCAGCAAGGAAAATCCCAAACAAATCAGAAATGAATCAAAAAATTTCACAAAAAATCATGATCAATCCTAACATCCAGACGTAGCATCATGCAAAAAATCACATCAATTGGCATTTAGTTGGCATGGCAAAGAAATTCCTCAAATCAAGTAAGCAAAGGTGTGACACACATTGTCACACATACATTAACCAGATCATATCTCAACAACCATAAATGCTAAAAATGCAAACTCAACACCACAATGACCAACAAGATGTCTAGTTTAAGCATACCAAATTTCAAAAGCATTGGATTAAAACTCATCATTTCACAAGGCATATGGCAAGCAAGGTTCAAATTGGACATGCATACACAAACCCTAAGCCAAAACATTTTTCAACCGTGCACAATTTCTGGAAAAATAGCAAAAAAATACTAGACATGATGAGGAGCAAGATACAAAAAACCACACATCATTTGGAGCAATATTTAATGAGTTATGATTTTTGGAAGTGAAAGGAAAAATAAAAAAACATGAATGAAGCATATGGAATGACATGAAGAACAATGAATAAAATGAAAATGCACTTTGGAAGAATGTTGTGGGCCGGATTCGAACACGAAGCAAATTTGAATGTGGCGCTCAATACATGAAACGCGTCGTTTCATTAATCATATGTGGCAAGGCGAAGCAACGTGATCCAATCAATGTGCCAACTATGCGCTACGTGGACCAGTACATGGAGATTATTTCATAAACACATGCAAACAAGCTGAAACGCGCTGGGAAAGATCTAACATGCATTTCTGGAAAAATATTCATCATCTTCAACGTGTTCATCATGCTCAAGAACAAATGTTCCCAGAAATTCAAATCAAGCACATCATCTTGTAGATCTTGCAACACACATCCATAATCCATACATAATTTAACCTAATTCTAACTAAACAAAGCAAATCGAAGCAATGAAGAATCACATGTCAATCTTTAAAACAGCATAACTCAATCAATTTAGCATGGAAATTAATGATTCAAAGCTCAGTTTCACCAGTGTTACAAGATCTACAACTATCACATAATCAATTTAAGAAAGAAGAAACTCGAGTTCTGACCTCTTGGAGCAAACAGAATTGGAATCTATGGTTTTAAGCCTTGGCAAAGCTCAACAGATCTTCCAAAGTGTTGGTGGAGTTGGTTGGATGAAGAATGAAGGTTTAATCGTGCTTAATTCCACAAAAATCTGGATTCACCATTGATGATTGCAAGGCTCGAGCTGCTTCCAAAATGCATGGATTCCTTTGGTTCTTGCTCCAAATCTACTCAATAATGCATCTAGGTGAAGAATGGATCGAGAAATGTGCAATGTGTTTGCAGAATTTCAAAGAAAATTGAGAGAGAAAATTTGAAGAGTTTTTTCTAGATCTGAAAGTTCTGAATGCTAATGCTGAAATCTGTTAGGGTTTGCACTTTATACTCCCTCCTAATCATGTCCTTAATCAGGTTTAGGCAAATGGCAAATGGATTAGCAAAATATGAGAGTGTAAGTGCAAATTGGATAATGCACCCCTATGCATGAAATGAATGGAACAGTGCATGTTTTTGGGCTTGAATCCACTCAAAATTCTGTTTGTAAGCCAATGGAAGTGTTGAAATGTGTAAACAATGCATTATTTTTAAATTTGAAAATTCCTACCAAAAATCAAGTGAAAAATCAAATGATTATGTGATGAGAATGCATGGCTTGTGATGCATGATTTGGATAGTAGATGTCAAGACATGAATGTACAAAAAAGAACCACTCCATTTGGCTTTATGGTTTGAAAGTTATGCATGTTTGAAGTTCCATGTTCACTTGGCCATGATTGATCCATATCTCTTCAACCACACATGAGAAATTCATGATCTTGGACTTTTTGGAAAGGGGAGAGAAAGATCTTCAACTTTCATGTTGGACAAAATTTCATTTGAAGCTTTCTTGGTCATGTAATCTTGAGTTGAAAACCTTTCCATTTTTGGCAATTTCAAATTACAGGTCACTTACTATTTTTGGAAACTTTTCATCTGACCTCAAATTCTTCATTGTTGATGTTTGAAATGTCAAATGAGACTTGTATGGACATGAATGAGGCCCCTCTAACCATCTCCCACCTTCAAATCCATAATTGAACTGACAGTTGACTTTGTTTGACTTTCTAGGGTTTCAGATGAATTACATCTTGACTGATGAGCTTTGAGCATCCAACCTTTGGCCAAACCACTTCAAAATGATCCCTAGGTCACATGAACTCATTGAGCCAACCCTAGGGCTTTGCTTCCATAGGAAATGCACTTGCTTGCTTGCACAACTGGATCTTTTGACCAGTCTTGACTGATGAACTGATGACTTGGCAATGGACAATGCAATGCTATGCAGTGGACAATAATGCTAATGACCTAAACATGAAAATGTATATACAAAATGGGAGGTGCAAATTTGAGGTGCTACATTGAGCAGAACCATTTCAAAGTTCCTCTTGTACAACACATCATCCTGATTCAAATAAAAGCTTCCAGCTAACCTTCTTAGGGTCTTCTTGTCATTGTTTGACGCTCCTTCAGGATACTCCTGACTCTTGAGGAAATTCTTAATATCATAGTACCACGGCTTCTCATCCACAACAGACTCGGCTGCAAACACATACGCAGGCCTCTCGAGTCGATTCACCGCAACATGTGGCACATGATTCCACCAATGGACTCTGATTATAGAAGACAAAGTAGCTAAGGCATCAGCCATCTGATTTTCATCACGGGGTACATGATACAACTTCACTGTCTTGAAGAAAGTCAGGATTCTTCTGGTGTAATCTCGATAAGGAATCAAATGCGGCTGATGAGTATTCCAATCTCCATTGACTTGATTAATCACTAGAGCGGAATCTCCATAAATGTCCAGAGTTTTGATCCTTAGATCGATGGCTTCTTCAATCCCCATGATACAAGCCTCATACTCAGCTTCGTTGTTGGTTACGTCAAAAGTCAATCTGGCAGAAAAAGGTATGTGTGCTCCTTTAGGATTGATGAGCACTGCCCCAACACCGTTGCCATTCACATTAACAGTCCCATCAAACATCAATGTCCACTTGTCATCAGGATCCGGTCCTTCCTCGACAAGAGGCTCTTCACAATCTTTCATCTTTAGATACATGATGTCTTCATCAGGGAATTCAAACATCATCGGTTGATAATCATCGATTGGTTGCTCGGCGAGGTAGTCTGACAGAATACTACCTTTGATGGCCTTCTGTGATGTGTACTGGATATCATACTCTGTTAAAATCATCTGCCAACGAGCAACACGTCCGGTGAGAGCCGGCTTCTCAAAGATGTATTTCACTGGATCCATCTTAGAAATCAATAAGGTAGTATAGTTCAACATATACTGTCTTAGTCGGCGAGCAGCCCAGGCCAAAGCACAACAAGTTTTCTCGAGCTGCGAATATCTTGCTTCACAGTCGGTAAACTTTTTGCTAAGGTAGTATATGACATGCTCTTTTCGACCAGACTCGTCATGCTGTCCCAATACACACCCCATCGAATTCTCAGTCACTGAAAGGTACATTATCAGAGGTCTCCCAGGAGCTGGAGGTATAAGGATTGGAGGTTTCTGCAAATACTCTTTTATCTTATCAAAAGCTTTTTGACAGTCATCATTCCACCTGATTGCTTGATCTTTTCTTAGCAATTTGAACATTGGTTCGCGCGTGGCAGTTAGATGAGATATGAACCGCGTAATGTAGTTCAATCTACCTAAGAAACCACGAACCTCTTTTTCTGTTCTTGGTTCAGGCATTTCTTGAATAGCTTTTACTTTCGCTGGATCAACCTCAATCCCTTTCTCACTGACAGTGAAGCCTAACAGCTTTCCGGATCTCACCCTAAACGTACACTTGTTTGGATTCAGCCTCAGTTTGAATTTTCTCAGCCTTTCAAACAACTTCTGCAAGTTTACCAAGTGCTCCTCTTCTGTCTGCGACTTCGCAATCATGTCATCCACGTACACTTCAATCTCTTTGTGCATCATGTCACGAAAGAGAGTCGTCATAGCCCTCTGATAGGTAGCACCGGCATTCTTAAGCCCAAATGGCATCACCTTGTAGCAAAACGTGCCCCAAGGAGTAATGAATGTCGTCTTTTCCATGTCTTCTGGCGCCATCTTGATCTGATTATAGCCAGAGAAACCATCTATGAAAGAGAAAACCGAGGATTGAGCAGTGTTATCCACCAATACATCAATGTGAGGTAATGGGAAGTCGTCTTTCGGACTGGCTCGGTTTAAATCCCGGTAATCGACACACATCCTGACTTTGCCATCCTTCTTTGGCACAGGAACGATGTTGGCCACCCAAGGGGGATAACTGGTAACTGCCAGAAAACCCGCGTCCCACTGCTTCTGAACCTCTTCTTTGATCTTGACAGCCATATCATGACTAGTTCTGTGAAGCTTCTGCTTTACCGAAGGACAATCTTCTTTGAGAGGTAGCCTGTGCACCACAATATCTGTATCCAACCCAGGCATATCTTGATACGACCAGGCGAATGTCTCCACATATTCTCTCAGCATTTCAATCAGCCCTCTCTTGACATCTTCCTTCAAAGCAGCCCCGATTTTGATCTCTCTCTTGGCGTCCTCAGTACCAAGGTTAATAATCTCCAACTCCTCCTGATGAGGTTGGATGACCCTTTCCTCCTGCTTCAATAATCTGACCAGTTCTTTAGGGAGTTCACAATCTTCCTCACTCTCCTCTTCAGCTTGGTAGATGGGATTATCGAAATCATACTGAGCCATAACAGAACTATTTTTAATGGAGTCCGCAAGATCGATTCTGCATGTTTAATGCTTTATTTTAGAAAAGAGTTTAAGACAGTCACGAAAACAAAAAACATTGCCATTTTTATTATTTTGAAAAAGGAAAATAAAAACAGAAAGACAGTGAGCACAAAATTTGTTTGCAAAACGTCCTTTATTAATGATATCATTGAAAACATGATGTGGCCCTACAATGAACCACTACGCCTCGGGCAGAACGTAGGGTTTTATGCAAAATGAAAAACAAAAGAAAATTACTCTATCTGAAGAGTAACTTGGACCACTTCTTCAGCCGTCCAATTATTCACCATCTCCACTGGAGCACACGGGCGCACCCAGTTGTCCACATCATAATTACTGTCACCATCTTCACTACCGATTGCAAAGACGTCACCATGATTCATCAGCCCAGCGCTGGTGAAGGTACTCGGCCCCTTCTGATCTTGAACACCCTGCTTTTCCTGCAGAGGTTGATAGCCAATACCAAATTTGTCTTCTTTGACGGGCAAATCAACCATCTTGCCCCAGCCTTCTGTCTTGCTAAAATTGACAACCTCCACAGCCTGCTTGTATGACGCAATTGAGGCACTTGGCTTCTTCTGCTCAGCAAAAGCCACCTTCTCAATAGCAACGGTCTCGAACGCCTGGCACAGAGTTTCATGGATCTCGCCATCCACCTCCACATACTTGAAAGAGGATAAATGACTCACCAGAATGTCCTCCTCGCCGCACACAGTTACAATCTGACCGTTCCATACATACTTCAGCTTCTGATGGAGAGTTGACGTCACCGCCCCAGCCCCATGTATCCAGGGACGCCCCAATAAGCAACTATAGGTTGGTTGGACATCCATCACATAGAAGATAATATCAAATACCTCCGGGCCAATCTTCACTGGCAAAGTGACTTCACCAAAAACAGACCGTTTGGATCCATCAAAAGCACGAACAATGAGATCGCTTGGAGTGAGGACAACCCCTTCAACATCAATCTTGCTCAAAGTCTTCTTGGGCAACACATTCAACGAGGAGCCAGTATCCACCAACACATGCGACAATACGGCGCCTTTACACTCCATAGTGATATGCAGGGATTTGTTATGATTACGACCTTCAGGTGTCAAATCCAGGTCTGTGAACCCCAACCCATGTCTTGTGCTCACATTAGCAATAACACCCTCCAGTTGGTTGACAGAAATCTCCTGAGGCACGTAAGCCAAATTCAGCATTTTCAGCAAGGCGTTACGGTGTGCCTTAGAACACAACAACAGAGAAAGGATAGAGATTTTGGACGGAGTTTGATTCAGCTGATCCACAATCTTATAATCACTCTTCTTGATGATCTTCATGAACTCCTCCACATCTTTCTCAAATGAACCCTCAGGCGCTTCCTTCTGCACAGGTCCTTCTTCCTCAACAACAGCTTGCTTACCCTTTGCTTTGGCAAGAGCCTCAGCATTGTTATCTCTCAGAGTCTGCGGTGCAAACAGACGACCACTTCTAGTGAAACCTCCTGGTCCCCCTACATTGTCCACAACCGGACCAACAATTACTGGAGCTTTGATTGGCACACCAATGGTCACTAGAGCCTGATTTACTGGTCTGATTTGACTTTCTGCCCTTTTGTTGTTGCGGTAAGCATTATCATATCTCCACGGCACTGCTCTACTATTCTCAACAGATCTTCTATCAGAAGCAACAATAGTAGTGGGAGCACCAACAGTTACTGGCGCAGATATAGTCACTGGAGTACCAACGATTACAGGTGCATTAATAATTCTTGGGGCACGTCCAGGACCCTCGGACGGCTTGAAATAAATGGTGACAGTTGAGACCACCCCACGACCTTTCTCAGCCCGAGTAAACTGCAGGCAACCCTCATCAATCAGTCCCTGGATACCTTTCTTCAACTTTTCACAAGCATTCTCTGAATTAACACAATCTTCACAACCCTCATCACAACCCGGGAACACTCCCCCTTTCAACAAATGTTCTTTTACCACCAATAGCGAGGTCTGAACATCATCAACACTGACTACCAGATCTAAGGCCTCCTCACCTTCCACATTATTCACCCTATGCCCACCATGCTGAGGCATAGGATTATTCACAACATTCGGCACCGGCGCAAAGTTGATTGTCTTGGCATCAATCAGATCCTGGACCTTATGATGAAAAGCCCTGCAGTTTTCAATATGGTGTCCTGGTGCACCGGAGTGAAAGTCACAATGGACATTGGCATCATACCCAGCAGGTATCTTCGTTAACGGAGCCATGGTGCGTAGTTCAACAAACCCCAACCTGAGCAATTCGGGTAGCAACTCAGCATATGTCATCGACATTCTCTGTCTCGGCTGAAATGGACGTTGTTGTTGTTGTTGTTGTTGTGGTGGTGGTGGTCCTCTTTGTTGTTGCTGTTGTCGTGGTTGAGGTGCTGGGATAGTTACAGCAGCAACCTGACGGTACTGTCCTCTGTGTATATTTCTCCCATGATGCACAACATTAGTCTCACCCTCCCTCCTTCGGGGTGCCCCAGCAAATGGCTTCTTAGAACTGGAAGATGAAGAACTAGAATCTTGAATTCTCCCTGCTTTAATGAGACTTTCAGTCCTCTCTCCGCAGATAACAACGTCAGAAAAGCTACCAAACGGGCAACTCCCCATACGGTCCATAAACACTCCTTGTAGCGTCCCGATGAACATGTCGGTTAGCTCTCTCTCCAACATAGGAGGTTGCACCCTTGCAGCTAGCTCACGCCATCTCTGGGCGTACTCTTTGAAACTTTCCCCAAATTTTTGACACAAGCTCTATAACTGAGTTCGGCTCGGAGCCATATCCATATTATGCTTATATTGCCTCAAGAAGGCTTCACCCAGATCCCTCCAGCTTCTAATAGATTCTTTCTTCAGGTCCATATACCAGTCCAAGGACGCTCCAGACAAGCTGTCCTGGAAGAAGTATATCCACATCTTCTCATCGTCTGTATAGGCGGAGATCTTTCTGAAATAAGCCTGCACATGAGTGCGAGGACAAGAAGTGCCATTATATCTGTCAAATAACGGCACCTTGAATTTATAAGGGATCCTCAGCCCATCAACCAAACCCATATTCGTAACATCAAACCCCAAAGAGTTCTGACATTCCATAGCACGGATTTTCTCAGCTAGGGCATCCACCTTCCTATCCCTTTCGTCAGTTCTTCCAACCTCATCATCATCACTGAGGAGAGTAAACATATCCTCCTGTCTGTCAACCAATGGAGCAGGCTGGCGAACTGGAGCACGGGTCACTCTGGCATTGGCAGTCTCTGGAGCAATAGGTTGTCCGTTGATTCTGATACCCCTCAACTCATCACCCACGACATAGTTGTTGATGGGAACAACAGCAATAACAGTGTCATTGATTGGGCCTCCCTCTGGCAAAGTATGGTTGACGGGTGGAATTGCAGCTTCCTGTCTCTAAACCAGGGCTCGAAGTTCCTCTTGACCTTGCGCAACCCCTTGCATCATATTCATAAACTGGGCCATGTTAGCCCTCATCTCAGCCAACTCAGCTTGAACTTGATCCATGTCTCTCTGTTGATTCTGTTGATTCAACCTGGTCGCGTAGTGGTGCGGACGACGATCAACAATCCTGCCTGAAACAGGAACCAGAATGAGAAGTCTTCTTCAAAGATACCTGTAATGCAAGAATGGGATGTGTATGATGCGCATGATGCATATGATGCATATGATATGTTTTATCATTTCCCAAGCATTCAAGGGCCTTATTCACTTTTGAAAAATGACAACTTGCAACATAAACAACAAAGAAGCAACCTACACAGGATAATGAGCACAAGGTGAAACATCAACAATCTCATCTATAGACATGAGCAACAAGGTCATATAAAACAGTAGTTCAAACACAAATTCAACTCATTAGAGTAGAACAATGAATCCCATCCAACAATCCTGGAGGTGATTCTCAAAATAAACAACAAAACAACACTAAGAAAGTCGTCCTCCAGGAATAAGAGTCTTCAGGTACTGGCATTGATCAATCAACAGGTCACATTCTGAACACTCGGGTAAAGGGGTGATCCTCTCCTTCAGCTGCCTTCTGAGCTCCACAACTTCTTCTCCAAGCTGGCTCTCTGATGCATGCCTCAGGTCTACCTCCTTCTTCAACTGAACATCTTTATCCTTAAGTTGCTTTTCCAAGTCCCGTATCTTCTTCTGGTAATTGACTTCCGCTCTTTGCAACCTCAATCGCTCACGGTGTTCTTCATCTAACATTGCTTCTACTTCCTTATAGGACCTCTTTTTGCTTCTCAATATGCTGGCACTTTCACCTTGCACTCCTTTGAGTTTATGGGCCAAACTCAACTTATCAGCTTTGGCTTTATAAAGCTCCATCTGGATCTCTTGTTCCTTCTCTTTCAATCGACGATTCTCCATTAAGGCTTGTTTATGATACTCAGCAGACACATTCTCAGAAAGGATCAAAGGCGGTTGCTCTTGCAATGGTTCCATCCTATCAAATGGTAGCAACAAGGTCTCAACTCTATTCTTGACCCACTCAATGTAGGCAGGCATAGCAATGGCAAACTTCTTCCCTAAGACAGATCCATCCTTGACACCAATACTCTTCCAAGCTCTTCCCACTTGCTCCAATCTATTTGGGTCACTCCGCTTCTCAAAGTACACACTCTCAGCTATCTCAGCATCTAACGGTCTTCCATTCATGACAAAGCCCAACTGACGGAGAGAAAGAACCGGGTTGTAATTGATGCAACCCTTAGTTCCTATGAGTGGAACATTACGAAACTCTCCACAACTCACGATGACATTGCGCATATTCATCCTATAAGCTTGCCACTTGATATCATAGGAGGTGAGTGACATAATCCTCTGAGTCCAGTTATGAGTGTTCTGAGTATCCACAAAAGGTCCACCGGTTGGCAGGAAAGACAAGAACCATCTGAGCAGCAACGGGATACAGCACCTGATAGCTCCACCCTTACCATGCCTACTGTGTATAGCATAATAAGTGTCAGCTAACAAGGTAGGAACCGGGTTTCTTCCAATGAAAATAGTGATAGCAGCAAGATCCACAAAATTAGGCATACTCAGGAACAGCACAACTCCATAGATCATGATAGCCAACTGAGCATTGAAAGCTTCCCAATTTCCTTTCTTCGCTTCTTCCTTAGCCATTCTCACCAAGTACTTCAAGGACAAACCCACGACATCACCACTCGACTTCCAATTGTCACTCACTTCTTTGATACTCAAATAAAGAGCCTTAACAACAACCTTGAAATTAACCTCCTTTGGCACATCCAGAAAGGGCACCTGATATCTGATCGGGACATTCATCAGGATGGAATACTCTTCAAGAGTGGGAGCTAACTGATAATCCTGAAAGGTGAAGCAGCGGAGCTCTAGGTCATAGAACTATAAGAGATTCTGCAGAGGTACTGGGTCAACCACCATCTTCACCAGTGCCAGAACATCTCCATACTGATCATCAAACGCCTTCTGATTACCACCGGTCACAAGATTGCCCAGCTCTACCAAAGGTGTCAATGGCTCACGGTGAAAACTATAGGTGCAAGTCTTCCTCTTCAACTCTGGAACGGTTGCCATCTCTCACAGTGAACAAACTCCTGAATGAACCTGAGAAATGATATGCATGAGGAGATTAGTTTTTTTTCTTTTTTTTTTCATTTTTTTTTTGCATTATTTTTTTTGAAAATAAACATGCTATGATTCAAATGATGCAATTATGACTGGCTGGCTGTGTATCACGGAGCACAGGATCAGAACTTCGGCATCGGAACCGGAAACCACAAATCCAAATCATCTGAAACCCACGGTCATATGGAACCCATATTGAACCAAGTCACCAACAGGAACCAAGAGTCACCAACGGATCAAGTCACCCACTGTACCTGTAATGATTCAATCCCTCCCCACTCACGGGTGTCATCTAGGCCAGGGTAAGGTCAAGAGAAACGCAGGATAAATAACCCTTTCAAGAATATCATCATATACACACCAGATGTATGTAACGATATTACCCCATCAGAGTCTGAACTGCTCGTGATATCATGTTCCGCTAAGTGGCGCAATACCACCCGCTTCCCATGAATCACTCTATTCCTAGGTGTCCTAAAGTTCACTCATAGCCTGGGTATTGGGCCTTTTACCTCTTGTAACTCCCACCCAACAGAGAAGCACATACACAGCCAGCACAATGATAATATGATGCATGCAAACATAAATGCAAACATAAATGCAAACATAAATGCAAACATAAATGCAAACATATACAATCATAGCATGATAAGAAATGCAATAAATAAAACAGTAAAAGCAACTAAACCCTATACTAAAGAGTGCTAGGATTGACTCGCTTAGGGAAGATGGACCAGCAATAGGTCAACTTCTCGGGAGTTATCCCCAGCAGAGTCGCCAGCTGTCGCATTACGCGAAAAACCGGCTGGAAAAAGAAACAGAGCCGCCACCGTGCGTTATTTATCCCAACGGAGGGAAAGGAAATGCTCGAAGTAAACCTGGAAAGGAAATGGTCTCGCGACCAGAGATTGATAGGATCGGGAGTCGGTTATGCGAAGGGAAGGTATTAGCACCCCTACGCATCCGTCGTACTCAACGGGATCCACGCTTAAAAAGAATAGAAGAAAGGTTGCTAGATAACTGCTCAAGACACTGCACAAGAAGGAATACAACACAGATGGAAGACGGAAGAAGGACTCGGCAGGATGTCGCATCCTAGGCCTACGTAGTTTGTCATGGACAAACATCAGAGTCGACGTAGTTCGAAGGAACGAAAAACGTGCTCGCTAGGATGTCGCATCCTATGCATACGTATCTTCTCTAACCAGAGAAAGAATCAGAGCACTCGTAGCTCGGCTAACACACGCCACACAAAACACACAAACTGGAAACGGAATGCCAATCGTTGGTCTTACATCCAACTCCAGACACACAGGAAAACATGGAAACCCAATGCCAATCGCTGGACTTACATCAGACTCCGAACAAACAAGATTCAGGAAACCGACTGCCAATCGCTGGACTTATGTCAGACTCCAAACCAAAAAGACACAGGAAACCGACTGCCAATCGCTGGACTTATGTCAGACTCCAAACTAAAAAGGGTTGAAAAAGAAAAAGGGCGCCCGGAGAGATCTGCTCATCTCCTGCCTACGTACCTCATCTGGTATGAGGATCAGGGCGACGTAGTTCCCCTTAATAGATAAAGAACTTCTATCCTAACCAGAGACTAGGGAGATAACAGACTACTAGGGAGACTACGACTCGAGCCTAGAAGTTGTCATGCATACGATCCCTATGTTGAGGTCTCTAATCCTAACCTAACTTGCACAGGGAGCAAGCTAGCCTAAACATCAATCAAGCAAACACAAGCATAAGAGAGCAAGCACACACACTATATGCAAACAAGTGGCTCATACAAGGTTAGGCTTTAGTCAAGGGGTCAAATCAACCTCGACAAACAAGCCAACTGAAAAAAAAGGTGTTGTTAGCTCTTAACCCTAACATTGAGAGTTAGGGTGAAGCAGATGAAATGGGAGATGAGGGTAAGACCTCACAACTCTTATCCCTGGCCTGGGAGAGCTTCAATCAATGAAAGTGTGGGAGTCCAGAATGAAGGAACTCTTCTCCACATGACTGACACAACAAGATCTTGGGTTTTTATTCAAAGTGCATCAACACATGGTGTGAGCAGGATGAATGACACGACTGAATGAGCAGGGGATGGATTGCACATCCCTTTTATCTGCCAATGCCTCTTCACTTAGGAGGTCTTTGAATGTACAGGGCACAAAAATAAACAACCACAAACATTGCCTCTTAAGGAGGGCTTCAGACAGGTGCCTGCCAACATAACATGACAGGTCTTCCAGACTACATGAAGAGTAGGAATTTACCTCAGTGGTATGTCAACCACAAGCAAAGCAAAGTTCAAATGAACTTAAAGCAACTTAGGTACCTGTGTAAACAACCAAACAATCAGTACAGTGCTCAGACAAACAGACAATGGTTAATAGATCTCAACAGACAGACAATCCAATATGCACTATGAGTAAGCCATAAGGCAAACACTCAAGTGAACTATCATCAAAGCCTACAAAACAACAAGTGTTAGCCAACAATTAACAAATGACCAAGCTCAAATGAAGAATCACATCAATCATGGAGATGCATACTTGAACCTGAAATTCACAACTCAAAATGTAAGTCCAAACCACTAGGTCAAAGCCTAGGGTCAAAAGTGGATCAAAAAGCCAAAACAGAACTTGATATTCAACACAAAGCATGTTTATTCAATCAAGAACGAGTCCTAAAAAGGACCAAACCAAAATCAATAAGCAAGGTCATGTGGTGAGCAAGAGAAGTCAAAGACCAATTCAAGGCATACATTTGGACATTAAGAATGAAAATTCCAAATCAAAACAGAAATGATTCAAATAATTCTGGAAACATTCATCAGCATTCAACACATCTAACATGATCATCATACAAAAAATCAGAATCAACAAAAATCATTTGATATGGAAATTCAATTACACAAGTTGATCAACCAAATGTGTGACACAAATTGTCACACCTTACAAACATGTGTGTAAAACAGAAATGGCAGATGAGAAAAATACCAAACCAAGCCTCAAACATCCATTAACATGTTAAGAACAACCATGCGAAATTTCAAAGCAATTGGATCAATATCAAGCATTTCACAATAGAAAGAGCAAGGCAAGGTCATAAAAGCACATATGTTCAAACATCCTAACACAATTCACAATCCAGACATGGTAAAAATCAGGAGATCATAGCAAAAAAAACTAGACATCACAAGGATCATTTGGCAAAAAATTGGGGATCATTTGAATTAATATTCAATGAGTTATGAATTTTTTAAGTTGGCTAAAAAATATGAAATAAAAATGGACATGTATGTGAAATATGGAGGGAAATCATAAAATATGAATGAATTTGAAAATACTGAAGAACGCTGGGACTCGAACTCGGTACGAATTCAAAATGCGCGCGCCAAGCATGAAACGCTGCCGTTTTTCCTGAAAACCCTAGCGAACCCAGAATGGACGCTAAACCGTCGCTATGTGGACGCTACTTCGTCTTCCTCATGAAGACGAAGATGAACAGGAACAAGCTCAAACGAGATTTTCCAGAAATTGCTAAATCATACATCATTTTAAAGCTCTTTCAACAAGGAATCCAAATCAACCATTATCTAAAGCTAATTCATCATAACAAGTTTAAATCGTGCAAAATAAATTTGATGAACCAAACTTCAAGTGAGCATATCTCATGTTATAGTGCACCATTTCATGTGAAATTCATACCAGAATCATCAGTGTTAAAAGATCTACACAAATATATACATAGATTGGCAAATAATGGAGATCAAAATTTCCCCTTCTTGAAGATCAAGGTGAAGAAACAGTAGATCCAAGGCTTGGCAATGTCCAGTTCTGCTTGCTTTGAGCTCCAATGAGGTTTGATACAAGAAACAGCACGTGAGAAGGCCTGAAACCAGCTTAATTTGAAATTTCCATTAACACCTTCAAGCTTGTAGCATGCACGAATTTGAGCAGAAATCCACCAAACACACGTTGAATCTTGCTCAACACCACTCCATGTTCATGATTATGCAAGAAAATGAGGGTTTATGTGTGGAAATTTGAAAAATCGATGAAGAGAAAAAATGAGAGTAAAGATGGATTTCTAGATCTGAAACTGTGTGTCGTCATCAATACAGTTGCAATTAACCTTATATACCTCCTCTTAATTAATCTGAAATTAAATTTAAGCCATGGTTAATTGAGATTAGAAGAATACAAGATGTATGCACCAATTTGCATTTTCACTTCATGCATGAAAAACCCACATGAACAGTGCACCAAGAGGGCCCAAATCCACTCAAAATCAGCCCATGCACACATTGGAATTGGAAATATATGCATGTGATCAACCAATTTTGATTTTGGCAATTTTCCTTCAAAAATAGTATGCATGAGCAAATGGTTGTATGAGTCAATTTCATGCCATGTAATGAGTGATTTGGAAAGTATGAGTCATGAGGAGAATAATGCAAAAAGAAGAACTCAAACTGGAGTCTTGGTTCAAAAGATATGGCATTTTGAAGTTTCAAGCACACTTGGCAATGATTTGATCATAACTCCTTAACCATTCATCATAAATTCATGATCTTGGACTTTTTGGAAATGGGAGAGAAAGATCTTCAACTTTCATGTTGGACAAAAATTTATTTGAAGCTTATTTGATATTGGAAAGTTGGGTTGAAGTTGGTCCAAAACTTGCCATTTTTGGAAACTTTCAAATTACAGGTCATTTTCCATTTTTGGAAACTTTTGATCTGGCTTCAAAATCTTCAATGTAGACACTTGTCATGATGATTGAACCTCTTTTGGACATGAATGAGGTGTCTCAAACCATTTCTCCACCTCCTAGCCCTCAGTTGACTTTCAGTTGACTTTTATGGGCCTCAGATGACTTGGACATGTACTGATGACTTTTGAGCCCCTAGCCTTTGGTCAAGTTGCTTCAAAATGATCCTTGATTCATACAAACTCTCTAGAACAACCATAGGGCCTTCATCTCATGGAAATGCTTGGTCTCCCTTTGCACATATGAATTCTCTTGATGCCAGTTCTTGTCTGATGGTATGCAATGATGCAATGAACTATGCAATGACAATGTAATGTTAGTGTAATGTCAATGACCTAAAAAATGAAATGAATGAACAACTGGTGGGTGCAAATTTGAGGTGCTACACATCCTTCTTAGGAACATGCACAATATTGGCCACCCACTGCAGATACTCGGAGGTAACAAAAAAATCAGCATCAAGCTACTTCTACACTTCCTCTTTGATCTTAACTGCTATATCAGGATGAATTCTTCTCAATTCCTGCTTGACTGGCGGGCATTCTGGCTTCAATGACAATCTATGCTCCACAATCTCATAACCCAAATCAGGCATGTCTTGATAGGTCTAAGCAAACACATCTGAATATTCTTGGAGAAGATCAATCAACCCCTTCTTAGCCTCTGAACACAGTTGAGACCCACCATATCTTGACTTCCTTCACATCATCTTCGGAACCCAAGTTGATTAGTTCAATCTGCTCTTCAAAAGGCCGAATGGATTTTTCCTCATGCTCAAGTAAACGAGATAATTCATCATCAGTCTCTTCCTCAGCCTCAATCACAGGGAAATCAAAGTTTGGAGAGGGAGTAGGATCATTGTATTCAATGGGTGTGGGAACCAACCTGCATAATGATTTGATATTTTTATTTTAGAGAAGTGAATTGTGACCAAATAATATGCAGACGGGAGATTTATTATTTATTGTATTTATCTTTTTTATGATTACCAATTTCAGAAAAGTAAAAAGTAAAAATAAAATATCATAGATGTGGATGAATAAAATTGTATTTCATTGATGATAATTGAAATACCTAATAATGTTCACTTCTCCCTTAGGCATATGAGAAGGGTTTTTCTTAAAAAATGAAAACAAATTACTTAGAGCGGTGAACAATAATAGGAACATCAACAACAACCCAATTGTTGCAAGTCTGGCCATGCGTCACAAAGTTGGCGCAATCTTTGTGTACATCATCCTCAACCTTGATCACTGTAGCTGAGTGTTGATCATTACCATGAATGAACCCTCCACTGCAGAAATTCAGTTGCACATCTTTAGTTTTGACGTTGAATGACCCTAGTTGAAATCCCAATCCGGCCCTATTCTTATTTTCAGTAACCTCTATCACACGACCCCATTGATCAGTGCTGCTAGTCTCAATAGTTTTCTGAGCATCCTTCAAAGAAGACATAGGTGCACCAGTTTTCTTCACTTCAGCAATAAACAAGTCTTGGAACGGAGTTCCAACCTCCTCCTTAGCTTCACCATAAGAAAAGGATGACAGATGGCTTACTAAGAGTGCCTTCTCTCCATCGACAATGACAAACTTGCAGTTCTTCACAAATTTAAGCTTTTGGTGCAGAGTAGAAGTCACAACTCCTGCTTCATGAATCCATAGTCTTCCTAGTAAACAACTACAGGTTGGGTGGATATCCATTACTTGGAAAGTAATATGGAAATCACTCGGCCCTATCTTGACTGGAAGGTCCACTTCACCAATGAAAGTTTTACGAGAACCGTCGGACGCTTTGACAATTACGCCACTATACCTCATAGGGGCGCCTTGTTAAGAAAGTCTCGACAAAGTTGACTTTGAAAGCACGTTCAAAGAAGAACCAGTATTGACCAATACATTGGACAATATATCCTCCTTGCAACTCATTGAAATATGGAGTGCTAGGTTATGATTTCTGCCTTCCTTAGAAAACTCTTCATCGCAAAAGCTCAGATTATTGCAGGAAGTAATATTAGCAACAATGTGGTCAAACTGATCCACAGTAACATCGTGTTCAACATAGGCTTGCTCTAGTACTTTCTGCAATGCCTCTCTATGTGCCTCAGAATTCATCAGCAGAGACAACACTAAAATCTTTGATGGGGTTTGGAGCAGCTGCTCCACCACATTAAACTCACACCTCTTAATCAACCTCAAAACTTCATCGTCATCATTACTCTTCAGCTTGTCGGACTCACCAGACTGACACACTGGAGCACTAACTGGATTTACCACTAGCGTATCCACCTTCTTACAGATTGAAATATCCTCTACCTCATTCAGAAAGATCGGACCGAAGACACGGCCACTATGAATCACCTTTGTAACATCAGCTATATTCACCACAGAATCTGCCACAGGTACCAGAATCTCTTGACCATTTTCCATCATTGTGGCATTATACTGATAAGGCACAGCTTTATCGGATGCATACGGGTCGGGGCCCGCTAACCGTATTACCAACGACGATGCCGATCTAGGAACGTTGTTGCTATTGCTGCTATCAAATTGGATTACTACCTGCTCAGGGGTCTTGAACACATGAACAATCATATTGACATCATCTATATCCCTAGACTGTTGAATCTGGATTACATTCTCGTCCATCAACTTCTGGATATCTCTCTTGACAATCATACATCCATGGGGGTTCACACTACAGATTGCACAACCATCATGGTCGTGCTCACAATCATTGATCAAACACAATGTTCTATGCATCTCCACCAGAGACCTACGGATACGTCGTACGTCAAAAACTCTGAAATTTCCTGGACAACCGTCTACCATATTAACAAAAGCATTACCATGAGCGGACAACATATTAGCTTTCACATTAGACGCGTGGTCCTCAAAAGACACCAGCCCATTCTTCACAAGCTTTTGTACTTCGTACTTCAATGGGTAGCAGTTCTCAATGTCGTGGCCAGGGGCTCCCTGGTGAAAGGCACAACGAAGTTCAGGTTTGAACCACCATGGAAGTGGCTCAGGAATTTGAGGTGGATTTCTGGGTTGAAGTAGGTTCTTGAGAACCAAAGATGAATATAATTCGGCGTAAGACATAGGAATAGGATCAAAAGATACCTTCTTCCTCTCAAATTTTTGCTGGTTATTATTGTTGTTGTTGTTGTAGTTTGTTCTTTGTTGTGGTTGTTGTTGTTGAATCAGAACTGATTGATTGTTGGAATTGTTGGAAAATACAGGAATTACTGAAGAAACTTGATGCTGATAGTGACGCGGTTGAGGCCTCCTCTGCCTCCCTACATATATTGAATTGGTTTCCCCCTCTTTCCTCTTGGAGAAACCACTCTCATACTTCTTGCTGGATGATACTTCTTCCTTAGACGGACGTCCTTCACTGACTCCCTTTTCTAACCTCATCCCCATATTTACCATGCATTCGTAACAAAATGAACTCAAGGTCTTCAGGAAAATCTTCGTCATCTCTTTTTCTTCCAATGGAGGATTAATCTGAGCAACAACTTCCCTCCACCTCTGAGCATACTCTTTGAACGTCTCTTTATCCTTATGAGACATAAACCTCATATGGTCTCTATCAGGCACCATATCTACATTATACTTGTACTGCTTAATAAAAGCTTCACCCAAGTCGTTGAAAGCACGGACACTTGCACTGTCTAGCCCCATATACCATCTCAGAGCAGCACCAGTCAAACTGTCTTGAAAGTAGTGAATTAACAACTGGTCATTATCAGTTTAAGTTGACATCTTCCTGGCATACATAATAAGGTGACTAAGTGGACAAGTATTTCCCTTATAATTTTCAAAATCGGGGACTTTGAACTTCATCGGGATCTTCACATTCAGTACCAAGTAGAGTTCAGCAGCACTCTTACCAAATAGGTCCTTTCCTCTCAATGTTTTCAACTCCTTTCGCAGCTCAAGGAAATGATCTTTCATCTCATCCATCTTCTCATATACGTTTGGGCCCTCAGATGGCTCAGAATGGTAGATGGTGTCCTCAACACGGGCAAGGTATGAACAACTGGAGGAGGCCAAACATGACCGGGCTAGATGTCGGCATATAGACAAAGGTAGGCGCAAACCCTTCGGGCATAAAGTTTGGTGCCATTCCCCATGGAAATCTAGCGGGCATGGAATGACCGGATTGGCTAGCAGCAACGGGAACAGTCGAGGTAGCAACCTCAGAAATGACAGTCCTCTAGGAAGGAGGTATGGGAGTTGGTGAAGATTGATTTTGCACAGCAAGAACAGACTCCATCATGGTGGTCAATCGTGCAATATCATCCTTCATCTCTATGTTCTCTTATTTCAAATGTTCCATGATCTTGGGTTGTTTGGCACGAGTGTTGTATCGGTGAGTCAGCTTGGCTGAAGCACGGAAGAATAACCGATTAGACATCTGGCAGAAGAAAACCTGTTATGCAAATGATGCATGAAATGCAATATTTTTTGTTCATTTTTAATTTCAAGGAACATATGGAGTTCTATTTGCAAGTATAATAACAATAGTAACAATTTAATTGACCATAAAAATCTCTTTTATTCATCAAAATTTGGAAGGATTACACTGAGTACAATGTCAGAAACCAAAGTACAAATACAAGAGAAAATGAAACTAATCATCCTAAGGATCCCCTAGCAACGGTGTTACATGATCTGGCCATCGGCGTGTACTTCCTTCGGATGCGTCGAATCTCAGTCTCAAAAGATGTCTTCATCTGAGCTTTCTCAAGGACAAGCTGATCAATAATCTTCTTCCAAGCACCGGAAGGCTGAGGCATACTAGAGGAAGGTGGACCATCTGGCTCTCTCTGTCTCTTCACTGCTCGGTCTTCAAGAAGTTCAATAAGTGCACCTTTGTCCTTTGACTAAAGCTCCAACTCCTCATGATTTCGGTTCAAAGCATGGAACCACTCTTCCCACATATTTCTCTCATGTTTCATATTGATGAGTGCATTTTCCAACTCCTCTACATCTTGGTTAGAGAGAGTTGATGGCTCAGCCACAATCAAAGACATAGGCCTTTCACAAGTATATGGCATCTTTAACTCCAAAGCTATCTTCTTTACCCAAATAGTGTAAGCTTCCAAAGCTACACAGTTGCGTGGACCAAGCTCAGATCTTCCTTTCCTATGCACATTATGCCAAACATGTATCACCTTATGCTTTAAATGTTAGGGATCTTTACCCTCCTGATAGAAAAGACCTTCTATTTGAGTGTTATTAGGTTTGTCACAGAAGGGGAACCAAAGTTGACGACGAGCCAAAGCAGGGTTATAGTTGATTCCTCCTTGTGTACTAATGAGAGGCACATTAGAGAATTCACCACAACTATTAATAATATCCACACTACTCAATACGGAATCATACCAAACAATATCATCATTAGTGAGAGACATAAGTCTCTAGGACCACCGTAGACATCATTTGTTCTCGAAGAAAGCAAGCGTCTGAGGCAAGTGCGAAATAAACCACTTGTACAGAAGAGGAACACAACACACAATAGTCCCACCACCTTTAGAATTCCACATATGCAAGGAGAAATACATATCACCCAATAGAGTAGGTATAAGATTCCAAATCAAGAAGATTCTAATGGCGTTAACATCAACAAAACCGTCAATGTTAAGGAACAAAGATAAACCATAGATGAGCAACACAAAGATGGCTTCGAAAGCATCCATACTACCGGATTGAGCAAGGACAATGTCTTTACCAATGAGAAACTCAGAAGTCAACCCAAAAATTCCTCATTTCTTTACCTAATGAGCCCCAATCTCATACTTCTTCAGATGAAGAGCTTCAGCTATGATATGAGATCTGGGAATCTCCTCCAATCCACTGAAAGACACTTTGTCAGAAACAGGTATTCCCAAGAGATGGACATACTTCTCCAACATAAGCATAAGCTAATAATCAGGAAAATTGAAGCAACGCTAGAGAGGATCATAAAACTGAACCAACACACTCAAGAGTCCTTCAACCACATCAGTAGATAATACAAAGGATGGTAACTGAAGGTGAGAAAAACAAGAAAGGGGGGGTTTGAATTGTTTGAAAAATAAGCTCTTTTCCAAAATGAAAATCACACAATGATTTTATACTGGTTCGCTTATAACACAAAGCTACTCCAGTCCACCCGGCCAAGGTGATTTCGCCTTCAACAAGGACTTAATCCACTAATCTTGAAAGATTACAAACAACACTTAAGAGAGAAGAAAATCTCTTAGTCTTCCCAAGTCTACAGACTACACAGAGTCACTTGAGGAAATCAAACAAATAAAAGATACAAGATATGTAATCTAGAGTGCTTCTAAGAAAGCAAGTATTACAAACTTAAGAACAGATTTTTCACTTAATAAGCAAAAGCTTAGTGAAATTCTTTGAGAGCAAAGATGATTTTCTTGAGCGTGAAATAATTCAGTATAGTTTTGGCTAGTTGATTTCTTGTTACTGAATGTTGATTGCATCTCTATTTATATATGAGTTGGAGTAGAGTTGAATCTGGTGGATATTAAACTGAGTTTACTCCATCACTTAAATAGCTTCTGCAGTTTAACTTTTCATCTTTGAAGTGACTACTTACCACAAGTAGTATCTTCTCTCTTGGAAGTGGAGATTAACGTCTCTTTCTTAATAAGGAAATCCAATTGAAAATCTTTACTTGTCTTCAACGTTACTCTTTCATGATTAGCAAATCCATAATCAGAGTATTTATGTTTCTGGAGAAACTAGGAGTCTTGCTTCTGATGTTGATCTCTTGAGAGTTCAGATGGCGCTGATAACGTTTCTCCAGAATCAGAGCTTCTAGACTTTACTTCATGTTCAGATGCTTCTGATACTTTGCAGTTTTGTCCAGAGTCAGACTTTCTTGAATGAGATTCCACTTCAGATGCTTCTGATACTTGAGAATTTGTATCTGATCTTGTTGTGCATCTGATGACATCATCAGATTTACCACTTCTTTCTTTAGAACCCTGCACACTTAGAAACTTTTCGTTAGGGTGCCATTTTTGGTTTCATCCTTTGTTATCATCAAAATCAAGGAATCTGTTGTAGAACAATTTTTGTTCTTACAATCTCCCCCTTTTTGATGATGACAAAACAACTTAAAATAGCAGATGAAACATGAAATAAATAAGATCAGATAGACAGAAGCTCCCCCTGAGTTAGTGCTAGGGAGTTCAGAAGTTCTTACCAGAGCTTTCCAAGTAATGAGATTTCTGAAAACTTTCTGCAATTTCTTAAATTTAATGTTAGAGCTCAATTTCTTAAATTTAATGTTAGAGCTATTTAATCAGAGTTATTTTAATCAGAGCTATTTCTACAATTGTTGCAGAGTGCTTAAGGTTTTTAGACAATTTTCATCAGAGCTATTTAATGATTTCTCCCCCTTTTGTCAGAATCAAAAAGACATAGAAAATAAATAATTGAAAAAAAAAAAAAAAACATTGTATTAAAATATAGCAGAAACGAAAAACAAGAGAACACAGACATCAGAGTCAGCAAAACAAGAAAGCAAAAACAAGAAGGCAAGCAAAACATAAAAGCCTAAGTGCCTAAGGGTTCTGAGGCAATTTCTGCAAGATCATGGCAAGCATCTTCTGGATATTCTCATTGACCGTATCTTGCTTGTCCATTCTGTCTCGGAGGATATTCTGATCTTCCTTAAGGTCCTTCAGAGTCTGAAGAATCATGGGAACAGCAGTTGAAGACTCCCCCTGAGTCAGAGCCTGCTGGGCTTCAGCTTCTGCAGCAGCTTGAGCTTCTGCATCTGCCAGAGCCTTAGCTTCAGCTTCTTGTTGCCTTAGGATTTCTGCTTCTTTTGCTAGTCTTTCTTCCTCTAGTCTCTTTGCTTCTTCTTCAGCTTCCTTAGCCAACCTCTCTTCCTCTAGCCTTTTGGCTTCAGCTTCTCTGGCTAATCTCTCCTGGAGTCTTTCCTCAGCATCTCTGATGTAGCCATTTCTGACTTGTTCAGAGACACTCTTCAGCCTATAAGACTCAGAGGTCATCCAACTAATGACTCTGTTCCAGTGTGTCCTAACAGATTTAGGATCATCACTGACTTCAGAGTTGTTAGCCAGAGACTTGACCTTCTGGATTGAAGCTTCTGCTACCTGCCTGATGGCTTCCTCAAGGGTAGGTATGGTAAGTTCAGGTTCAGGTTCAGGTGAATGAGGTGGAGAGTTTGGAGGGCTAAGATTTAGAGTTTGAGGTTCAGATTCTGCTTCTGGTTGAAGACTAGGAGATGAAGCATAAAGAGGATTTAGGTCTAAAGGGTTAGAGTCTACTTCAGGTACAGCGGGAATGATTGGTGGAGTGATATTAGAGGTGAAGGGATCAGATGGTTGAGTTTCAGAGGGGAGAGTTGTTGTTTGTTGTGGTGGAAGTGAAGTTTGGAGTGGTGAGGTTACTTCAGATTGTGTTAGAGTTTGTTGTTGAGAGGCAAGTCTATGAGCATATAGAGTGGCTATTGTTGGGGAGTCAGGATCAGAAGGTTCAGGGTCAGAGGAAACAGTAACATAAGGTGGTGATTCTGGTATAGAGGATGATGAAGAAGAAGAAGTGCTTTGGTGAGTTTGTGCAGGTATAGAGGGAGGAATGAAAGTTCTAGCTATGTTTAGAACTGGTGTAGGTTGGGAGGTTCTGGTGATTGAGGGTGGGATTTCAGAGGTAGTATATAAGGGAGGTGTTGTGAGAGGATGAGAAGAAGCCATCATAGGTACAGAAGTAACAGGAGGAATAGACTTACTAGTTGAGATTTGCAGAGGAGCTGAAGATCCGCTTCCAGAAGCTCCTTCAATTCTGGCTTTCTTTGCTTTCCTTGCCTCAGCAGCTATTTGTTTCTCAGAGACACCTCTCTTGTATCTGACTAAATCTTCTTCAGAGTCCAGACAGTCATCGAGGCTGAAGTCAGATATATCCACACCATCATCCAGTAGACGCTGAAGATAGATGGCAACGGCATCTCTTGGCTCGTTCTTGAAGAATCTGGCAAGGCCATGAGGCATCTTCCTCTGATCTTTTAAGCTATTCCAGGATACATCCAGAGTTGGCTTGACTTGTATTTTCTTGATAATCCCCATACTCTTGAGGTTTCTGGCATTCAGAGCCTTTCCCACATCAATTGCCAGATCATCCATACATCTGGTCTTTTCCAGAGCGTCTACCAGTCCATGCTCAATGAAGATGTCAGAGAGCAATCTACCCAGAGGAATGTAGGATCTGGGCTTCATGTTATTCCTGGTTTCTCTGACTGAATCCCTCAGATATCTGAAGAGGAGAACAGGGAGGTTGATCTGGATACCCTTCTGAATACAGTATAAAATGCATTTTTGATCAGCATTTATGTAATCAGAGGAGTTGGAGGCTGGGCGATGGTGAATAGTACCCAGAATGATTTTTAGCCACACTCGGAGGTTCTGGTGTAGCTCTTTGTTCTTAGAGGGGTTTCCTTCAACATTTGGTTTGAATATTGTTGGGTTGATAACTTCAGTGATGCGTTTTGACCTAGGAGGAATGTTGTAGATCCTTTTTCCTCCACTTTGCTCCATATTCAACAGGGAAGCAATAGACGCTTCTGTGATAATTATCTTCACTCCCAGAACAAATGAGACAATGAATTGGTCATCTGCATCAGCATGTCTCCAGAATTCTTTGACCAAAAGAGGGTAGATTGGACCATACAACCGTTGGAAATAGTTCTCCCATCCTTGTTGACGTAGTTCTCCAGTTAGATCAACGCCATTTCTTCTTAGGTTGTCAAAATCAACCAAAGATTCACACAAAACATCCAAACCTTCAAAGGGAGTTGAAAGGTTTATGTGGCGTTCACGGTCAAGAATGTGGGGTTCTTGATAAACAGGGGTTATGGTGACGCCGGTAACAGTAGGAGTTTGAGTGTTTGAGGTTTGGGGATTAGAACTGGATTCCATCTGTTGAGAGAAGTTAAAAACTTCTTGCTGTTGAGCATCCATGAAGAAGATTGATGAAGAAGGTGAAGAACTTGCAGAGAACTAGCAGAGAAGGGTTTAGGGTTTTAGAGTGAGTGAGAGTGATAAGTGTGAAATGTGAGAGAAAGTGTTTATATACTCTAAGTAAAACACATGCAAAACGACACCTCAGAATGCGTTAGACACAACACTCAAAAAAAGCACGCTTGGGGGGAAAAATGATTACAGCTAATAAATGAATGTCTAATCCCAACAGTACGCACACTGCTCAAGGAGATTTCAAACGTTCTGACCTTTGATTTCTTTTGACAGCTGTCTAGAAGTTCTAGGGTTAGACGTTTGAAGTTCCACGTGTTGATGTATCTGATCTTCAGGAATACCAAAGAGTTGGTTTCTGAAGATTTCTAACTCAGATATCTTCTTAACTTGTAGAAGTATCAGAGTCAGAGGCAGAAGTGTATTTGTTTTTATCAGAGTCTCATTTTACATGTTCAGAGCCAAATTTTACTCAGGGCAATTTTTAATGTTCAGATTTTCTAATATAAAAAGAAATCTATCTTCAGCTAGAGGCTTAGTAAAGATATCTGCCCATTGATGTTCTGTATCAATGAACTTCAAAGTTACTATCCCTTTCTGAACATAGTCTCTGATAAAATGATGTTTTATTTCTATGTGTTTGGCTCTGGAATGTAGAATGGGATTCTTACTTAAACAAATAGCAGCAGTATTATCACAAAAGATAGGAATGTTACTCTCAAATATCTGAAGATCTTCTAGCTGATGCTTCATCCAGAGCATCTGAGTTGTGCACAGTGATGCTGAGATATATTCTGCTTCTGCAGTTGATAGAGCAATTGTTGACTGTCTTTTGCTAGTCCAGGAGATTAGATTGTTTCCCAGAAGCTGGCAATTTCCAGAAGTGCTTTTTCGTTCTATTCTATCTCCTGCATAATCTGCATCACAATAACCAGAAAGCCTATACTCTGATGTTTTCTCATACATCAGGCCCAGGTTAGGAGTTCCTTTCAGATACTTAAGAATTCTCTTAACAGCTGTTAAATGAGATTCTCTAGGATCTGATTGGAATCTGGCACAGAGACATACGCTAAAGAGAATATCAGGACGAGTAGCAGTCAGATAGAGAAGAGAGCCTATCATACCTCGATAGAGCTTCTGACAAACCTTGTTGCTTACCTCTTCCTTCTCCAGAATGCAAGTTGGGTGCATGGGAGTCTTTGCAGAGTTGCATTCAGTCATGTCAAACTTCTTCAGAACGTCTTTAATATATTTACTTTGATGGACGTACGTGACTTCTGGAGTTTGATTAATTTGAATTCCCAGAAAGAACTTTAGTTCTTGCATTAGACTCATTTCAAATTCTGCCTGCATTAACTTAGAAAATTCTTGGCAAACAGAGATATTAGCAGAACCAAAAATAATATCATCAACATAAATTTGGCATATCATGAGATCATTATTAAGGTTTTTACAGAAGAGTGTAGAATCAACTTTCCCTCTGATAAAATTTTGTTCCAGAAGAAAATTGCTTAAGCGTTCATACCAAGCTCTGGGAGCTTGTTTAAGTCCATACAAGGATTTCTTAAGTTTAAAAACATGTTCTGGAAAGTTTGAATTTTCAAAACCTGGAGGTTGATTGACATACACTTCTTCTGAAATATAACCATTAAGAAATGCACTCTTGACATCCATTTGATATAGTTTAATAGAATGATTAATAGCAAAAGATACAAGAAGACGAATAGATTCTAACCTCGCGACTGGAGCAAAAGTTTCGTTATAATCAATACCTTCTTGTTGACTATAACCTTAAGCTACCAGTCGTGCTTTGTTTCTGACAACTTCTCCTTTCTCGTTCAGCTTGTTTCTGAAAACCCATCTGGTTCCAATGACATGAGTGCCTCTGGGTTTAGGAACGAGATCCCAGACATCATTCTTGGAGAATTGATCTAACTCTTCTTGCATAGCTGCCACCCAATCGTTATCTTGAAGAGCTTCATCACAGGACGTAGGCTCAATCAGAGACACTAGTCCCAGAGGAATATCTTCAGAAGTTCTGAAGGTAGATCTGGTTCTAACAGGTTCATCTTTGTTTCCCAAAATCAAATCTTCAGATATGTTAATACGACTTTTAACTTTCCTTGGAATATCTGGAGATTTAATTTCTTCAGAGTCTGGAGTGACAGTTGCTTCTGGAGTTTTCTCAGATTCTACCAAAGTGATTTCTAAATCTGCAAACTTTTCAACTAGCTTTGACTTTTCAGGGTCAAGCTTATCATCAAATCTAACATGAATTGATTCCTCCACAATTTTGGTTTCTGTGTTGTATACTCTGTAGCCTTTAGAGCGTTCTGAGTATCCTAACATGATACCTTTCTGTGCTTTGGAATCAAACTTGTTCAGATGTTCTTTAGTATTTAATATAAAACAAATGCATCCAAAAGGATGAAAATATGAGATGTTGGGTTTTCTTCCCTTACACAGTTCATAGGGAGTCTTTTCCAGAATAGGTCTGATAGAGATTCTATTCTGAATATAACACGCTGTATTTACAGCTTCTGCCCAAAAGTGCTTTGCTACATTTGTTTCATTGATCATGGTTCTGGCCATTTCTTGGAGTGTCCTATTCTTCCTCTCTACAACTCCATTTTGTTGTGGAGTTCTAGGGCAGGAGAAATCATGGGATATTCCATTAGAATCAAATAATTCTTCAAAATCTTTATTTTCAAATTCTCCACCATGATCACTTCTGATTCTAACAATTTTAGAGTCAAATTCTTTTTGCACTTTAGAACAGAAACTGGTGAATACAGAGTGAGACTCACTCTTGTGCTTTAGGAATTTTACCCATGTCCAGCGGCTGTAATCATCAACGATTACTAGTCCATACTTCTTTCCATTGACTGATGCTGTTTTCACAGGGCCAAATAAGTCAATGTGAAGAAGCTCCAGAGGCTTAGAGGTAGAAACAACATTTTTCTTTTTAAAAGATGTTTTTGAAAACTTTCCTTTCTGACAAGCTTCACACAGAGCATCTGAAGAAAACTTCAGTTTAGGCAGGCCTCTGACTAACTCAAGTCTAGTTAGCTGAGAAAGTTTTCTCATGCTAATGTGGCCTAAGCGTCTATGCCATACCCATTGCTCTTCGTGAACTGACATTAAACATTTAACATTTTGATCTTTTAAATCAGAAAGATTTATTTTATAAATGTTGTTTTTCCTCTTGCCTGTGAAAAGGACAGAGCCATCGTTCTGACTAATGGCTTTACACGTTTTTTGATTAAAGATTACATCATAACCGTTATCACTTAATTGACTTATGGATAACAAGTTATGCATTAATCCTTCTACATAAAGAACATCAGATATAGAGGGAAGAGTACCATTACCAATAGTTCCGGAGCCTCTGATCCTTCCTTTCTGATCTCCTCCGAAGCCTACAAATCCAGCGTCTTTAAGTTCCAGGCTTTGGAACATAGACTTTCTTCCCGTCATATGTCGCGAGCATCCAGAGTCCAGGTACCATGACTGGTGTCTGAACTTTGCTGCATAGGATATCTGCAACATAGATAATCTTATCTTTCGGTACCCAGAATCTCTTGGGTCCTTTCAGATTAGTTTTCCCAGAGTTTCTTGCAACTTTGGGTCTTCTAGCATTTTTAAATTTGTATTCTTGTGTGTGTGTGTAGTGATATGAAAAAGGCGATTTAATTTGGTTACTGGTAGAGGTTTCATCTTCCTTAGGATCATACCCAATTCCCCTTTTATTATTCTGACTTACTCCATAAATCATGGATGCCATAATACTCCTATCTATTCCATTCTTCAGAAATTTTTGAAAGGCTTCTTCATATTTATAAATAATTTCATTTGAAGTTTGTGGTGCTTGAGATAACGTTTCTTCTAATTTTATTTTTGCTTCATCTTTTTCTAACATTAAAGATTTGATTGTATCTTCTTGTGATAGAATTGTTATCTCAAGTTCACTACACTCTTCAAATTTAGCTTTAAGACAGCCTTTAACGTTTTTAAACTTTTGTTTTAATTTCTGATAAGAAGTAAGAGTTTATGACAAACATGATTCTAAGTCAGATCTAGAAAGTTCAGAAAATACCTCTTCAGATTCTTCATCTGAGCTGCTGGATGTGATAGCCATAAGTGCTACGTTGGCCTGTTCATCAGAGTCAGATTCTGATGATCCAGATTCACTATCGTCCCAGGTGGCCATCAGTCCTTTCTTTGTTCTGAAAGTGTTTTTCTTGAAGCTTTCTTTTCTAGGGTTGTCTTTCTTCAACTTGGGGCATTCATTTCTGTAATGACCTGTTTCTTTACATTCATAGCAGGTAATATCTTTGTTAGCTTTACCTTTTGACGTTGACTCTGATCGATCCCCTCTGGGTCTTGATCTTCTGAAGTTGTTGTTGTTCCTCTTTTTCCAGAGTTGCTTGACTCTTCTGGTTAGTAGGGACAACTCTTCTTCATCATCAGAGTCTTCTGGTTCAGAGTCATCAGTGTCTGCAGTTTCTGCTTGAAGGGCTTTGGTTCTGTCTGACTTCCGTCTTTCAGGTCTGGACTTCAGCGCCACTGACTTGTTCTTTTTCTGAGGCTCATCCTCCTCTAGTTCTATCTCATGGCTTCTGAGAGAACTAACAAGTTCTTCAAGGCTGATATTGTTCAGATCCTTTGATAACTTCAGAGCAGTAACCATTGGTCTCCATTTCTTTGGCAGACTTCTGACAATCTTCTTAACATGATCTGCAGTCGTGTATCCTTTGTCTAGCACTTTAAGACCTGCAATAAGAGTTTGGAATCTGGAAAACATAGCTTCTATAGCTTCGTCATCTTCCATCTTGAAGGCTTCATATTTCTGGATCAGCGCCAGAGCCTTCGTCTCCTTGACTTGGGAGTTTCCTTCATGGGTCATCTTCAGAGAGTCAAGTATATCTTTAGCCGTCTCTCTGTTGGTGATCTTTTCGTATTCGTTGTATGATATAGCATTTAGAAGTATTGTTCTGGCCTTGTGGTGATTCTTGAAGACACGTTTCTGATCTTCTGACATCTTACTTCTGGGAACTTCAGCTCCATTTAAGATTGGAGGTTTGTATCCATCTGTGACAATGTCCCAGAGGTCAGCATCATAACCCAGAAAGAAACTTTCGATTCTATCTTTCCAGTAATCAAATTTTTCTCCATCAAAAACAGGAGGCTTGGCATTGTAAGAATCTTTCTCATTTGAGTGGGCCATTGTTTTTCTCGTACTGGATCTCTCTACACGGTTAAGTGTTTGATTAGAAAATCAATAACAGAGCCGGAGCTCTGATACCAATTGAAGGTGAGAAAAACAAGAAAGGGGGGGTTTGAATTGTTTGAAAAATAAGCTCTTTTCCAAAATGAAAATCACACAATGATTTTATACTGGTTCGCTTATAACACAAAGCTACTCCAGTCCACCCGGCCAAGGTGATTTCGCCTTCAACAAGGACTTAATCCACTAATCTTGAAAGATTACAAACAACACTTAAGAGAGAAGAAAATCTCTTAGTCTTCCAAGTCTACAGACTACACAGAGTCACTTGAGGAAATCAAACAAATAAAAGATACAAGATATGTAATCTAGAGTGCTTCTAAGAAAGCAAGTATTACAAACTTAAGAACAGATTTTTCACTTAATAAGCAAAAGCTTAGTGAAATTCTTTGAGAGCAAAGATGATTTTCTTGAGCGTGAAATAATTCAGTATAGTTTTGGCTAGTTGATTTCTTGTTACTGAATGTTGATTGCATCTCTATTTATATATGAGTTGGAGTAGAGTTGAATCTGGTGGATATTAAACTGAGTTTACTCCATCACTTAAATAGCTTCTGCAGTTTAACTTTTCATCTTTGAAGTGACTACTTACCACAAGTAGTATCTTCTCTCTTGGAAGTGGAGATTAACGTCTCTTTCTTAATAAGGAAATCCAATTGAAAATATTTACTTGTCTTCAACGTTACTCTTTCATGATTAGCAAATCCATAATCAGAGTATTTGTGTTTCTGGAGAAACTAGGAGTCTTGCTTCTGATGTTGATCTCTTGAGAGTTCAGATGGCGCTGATAACGTTTCTCCAGAATCAGAGCTTCTAGACTTTACTTCATGTTCAGATGCTTCTGATACTTTGCAGTTTTGTCCAGAGTCAGACTTTCTTGAATGAGATTCCACTTCAGATGCTTCTGATACTTGAGAATTTGTATCTGATCTTGTTGTGCATCTGATGACATCATCAGATTTACCACTTCTTTCTTTAGAACCCTGCACACTTAGAAACTTTTCGTTAGGGTGCCATTTTTGGTTTCATCCTTTGTTATCATCAAAATCAAGGAATCTGTTGTAGAACAATTTTTGTTCTTACAGTAACTTCCTTAGCTCTTTCAAATCAGGACATCTGAAACTGTACTTCTTAGTGTTCCTTCGTCCACAATCCATGGTCTGAAAATATTTGCAAATAAGACCTCAGTTCCTTGAAGTTATTTTCGTGTGATGAATGTTATGATGCGCATGAATTCATAAATTCAACAATCACAAATAAGGGATCACACACAAGGCAAACATAAACAAAGTTTAAGGGATAGATGAAGTCGTTGTCAAGATCAATCATCCATTATGTTGGATTATGGTTTTAACCTTATCAACACCTAAGTTCCATTGATATTGACAAGACTTGATCGGATCAACCAAGAATCAAAGGGTTTTTTGTGATTCACGATCATGGAGTCAGGTTAAGAAGCATCCCAAAGGAGTGTACTAAGGATAAAAACCTTTAGATAATGTTCTAAAAAGTTCCCAGAGTCTTCATTCCATCTATCGGATATTATAGGTTAGAATGACTGACTCATCAACCCATAATATTCTCAAGAGAAACCCGTCTTTGTGTAGTATTGTGTAACAACTGTTATCAGGTCTATAGCTGAACAGTCTCCGCACTACGTCCTAAATAGGCCAAGTTGGGTTAAATGTTCTACGGTACTCAGCATCTCGGACCCCAAATCAAAGAAAGTAATGCCTAACCACAAATAACTTGTGTGACATTAGTAACTCCAAAAGGGTCTCCACTGAGTAGATGGGTCTCAAGCCAACTTATTAAGGACTACTCCACACAAGTTGAACATGACTATACCACCCTCCTATCTTAATTATACTCAAGTTCGGGTTAGAACTTATCTCACCACTCAGAGATCACCAAGCATAACAAGCAGATTATATCACACAAACAAGTATATAAACATCAAATATACAATTATATACACATAAAAAAGTAGGCTAACCCCACTAAGGACTACTACCCAGCAGAGTCACCACTTAATTTCTGTAACGGTAAATTCATGACCATCAAGTTATGGATAAACTTAACATCAATAAAACCAGAGTCTCCACCACGCTTTTATTGTTTCCAAAGGAAAAGGGAAAAGTACGAAAAAAACCCAAAGATAAGAAGTTTTCAAATCAAAACTAATAAAATTCCAGAGATTACAGGTAAGTGGGTTGGTTACACAAAGGGAAAGTGTTAGCATCCAAAGTGTCCTAGGTACTCCTAGGGAGCCCTTTTCTTATGTGTGTATGTGTTTTTTGGTATAAAAGATGTTTGAAAAAAATAGAGTGTGGGGATTAGAAAATAATTCATTGATTATATTTTTGTGTTTCACAAGACCTTCGGTTTTGTGCCTACGTACCAACATAAAAATGAGGGATCAAAACCTCGTAGTTCGTGGTAACAATTTCAAAATGAGTGGATTGCTTTTAATCAAAATTTAAGTGAAAAGAGGCACAAAGGCCCAAAAGTTTGAATGAGTGTTAGTTCTTTTTGTCTTTTGAAATTTTAAGTCAATATGATTATATTTATTTATATATTTGATTTAAGAAGAGAGTTTAAAAAAGTAATTGCATAAGGCCAAAGTTTCTAATTTGAAATAATGTCTAAATTTTGAAATCACAAGCAAAGAAGGTTTTTTAAAAAGGTGGAGAGATTTTGAAATTTAAGAAGTGGGAGGAGATGAAGATACTAATCCTAAGCATAAAATTAAAAGTTAAGAGTTAAAAAGATTTGATCAATGGGATGCTATCCAACAGACAAGAATGTCATATAGAAAGCCCACTTTCCCTTTGGACTTTGAATCAAGCAATAATCAACAAACAATTAAAAATATCAGACATCATGAAGATCAAGGCATCAAATAAAGATATCCACATCCAAGCAAGCAAATCCCATAGCTACCAGTCTTCTTTGTCTTCTCATGTACCAGATGAAATACTCCTTAATTAACTCAGAATAGGGAGTTAGGCATGAGGTCAAAAATAACAGTTGCATCAAGACTATGTAGTAGATGAATTCCAGTGGATCCTAATACTTGCATCAGATGAAAACTCAAATCACAATCACATAGTCTCAGAAATGTTGGCATTGGCCAAGTCCTTTTGCATAGGGAATCTTGCCTAATCCTAGGTCCAAAAGTTCAGATCAAACCCAACAGTCCACACAAACATTTTTTAGGGTTTGTGTTGTTTATGAGGTATCTTAAGGTCCTAAGACCACAAACGCAAACAAAATACACAAACAAATATATACAATCACAATATTTGGCTCAAATGAGCAAAGTGAAAATGACATAAACATAAACAAGTTTAATGATATGTAAATGACGATGAATGGTAAATGACTAGAAATTAAACTACATAAAATAAATGACTTGAAATTAAAGAAATATTAATAAGAATTAGTCAAATGTTAGTCAAGGTTAATTAGATGTTAGTAGTGTTTTGCTTCTCAATTGATTAAGTCATTCTTTGGAGAAGACTCAATCATTTATTCACAAGCATGGATCCTTGAACCAAGACATCTTCCAAGGGAAGTTAAAAAGGCCAAGTTTCCACACAATACCATGAAAGATGGGAGACTTACAATCTCACTTACTAGAATGATATGCTTTTAATATCAAATTTAGCTCTATGTTAAGCAACCGTAATTGGACTTAAGTAGAAGTCACAACTATCTGAGGTCGGGCAATAAAAATTTAGGTGCTAATGCATGTTAGAAATTTGGTATAATGAACCAAACTCCTAAAACATACAACACACTAAAAGAAAAAGATCAAAGGATGGACCTATCTCATCCATACTTGTATTGGTTCATCTAACACAAGATTATTGATGAACCAACTAGCCTTAGGATTTTGATATTTCATTGGTCAATGAAAGGGATGGGAAAGAATGGGATGAAGATGAAGAGGTATGGGAAATGAGAGAAACACAAATTGGTCATGGGAGGAATTTTATCACATTAAAATCATTCATTCATTTTGGGAGATGAAATGTACATTTCATCAATCCCCTAAATCCAATGATTTTAAGCCAACAAAAGTCAAATCAACCTTGACCAAGGCCTAAACAAATAGTCAAGCATCACAAGACTATAAAAATGACTCAACATAATTTTTACACAATTAATCAATTAAAATATCAAATTAAAAATGCATTAAAATATAAATTAGTTTGGTCAAAACCTAAAACCTCTTCAAAATACCAAATAAATGGCCAAGAGATTTATCCTAGGTCAAAAAAGGTCAAAGGACCTTAGACAATTTTTTTTAATGATTTTTGAAAAGTCAGAAGTATTTTTAAACAATTAAAAATATGCACAAAAACAATTAATTCATGAAAAATATCAAACTTAATCCAAAAAATAATTTTAATTCAGAAAATGAAAGAGGAAAATATTTAAAGATTTTTGGTGAAAGTCCCATATATTTTGGATTAAAAATGAAATTATTATGAATTAAACAAAATAAAGCAATTAAATGAAAAATCAAAAAATAAAAAAAACAAGAGCCATCTGATCTCCCTCATTAATTGAGGTGGAAGATCTGATGAACAAAACACGCGCTCCATTATGTTCCCAAGTCAATGCGTGTACACGTGGTAATCACAATGAACACTTAAGATTAAAACAAATGAATCAGATTAGATGGCCTAGGCTTTGCCAATGCACCACCGGAGCCATAGCTCCGGTCATCTTCTCTGGTGATCATCGTCGGTCTGGTTCAAACTAAACTTCATGAAAATGGAAAATGAATACAATAATTTGAAGAAAAAATACCCAGGAGGTGGAATCTGGCCTCAATTTTCTTCAATTCCAAGTATATAAAAAGATACAGGGATTTGAATTTTGAGGATCATGAACTGAGTTGCTTCGATTTAACCTAAAAGTAACTCAATCTTGTTGCCTACATTGGTAGGACTTCAGCCAACCAAAAATCACAAAGAACGATGAAGAATTGAGAGAGAATCGAATAGATGAAGTTTTTGAAAAATCGCCTTCGAGTTGCTTCAAATTCACTTAATCTTGATCTGGATTTGCTTGCTTTCTCTTCCTCTTGCTCGCAATGATCAATTGAAATGGAAAGGGCAATGATTCTTGGAGTTTGAATTTCCAAAACAGAAGATGAAATTCAACTCGATTTTAAATGAAACCTTCAAAAATTCTATGAAATGGAGGGTTTGGATTGTTCTGGCAAAGCTTGGGCAAGGTGTTGATAAAGTTCTGATCACATTGCACTTCTATTTATAGCCAATGCATATGTTTTTCACACACTTCCATTTGAATGTCCAAAAGTATCAACTTCCTTCATGAGCTAGCATGGGCGTGTGGAAAGCCCAAATAATCATTTGAAAAGGTCCAAAATCGTGCATAGGTCATGCTGAAAGCATTGCATTAAGCCATGCAATGTTGAAATGAGTTTGATCATGAAATCCTTCCAAATGGTATGATACATTGCATCCATGCGCAAGTCCTTCAATATTAATCCAAATGAGATGATCTTGGACTTTTTGGAAAGGTGAGATCAAGGGGAACAACTTTTATGTTGAACACTTTTTCATTTGAAGCTTGGATCATGATGAATTTTGATGTATACGTTTGGAATGTCATTTTGAGTAACGTTTCTCTTGGAATAATTTTCATATGACACGAATTGTAGGAGATAGGGTCTAGGGAACCTCAGTTTTGACCAGTTGACTTTCTCTGGTCAACCACCATAAACCATCTTGCTAGCTTGATATTCTCTTAACTTTTGGGACTCATGGAGGATCATATATGTGTAATATTATGTGATATGAAGTATACCTTAAAATATTTGATCAAATGTTTAAGAAACTATTGAGGAAGTCACACAAGATACCCAGATGAATTAGGGTTTCCAAAGCCAACAAACTTCAAATTCTTGATGAATTCTTGATCAAAATGATATATGAAGACCATGGGGATCCATACATGATGTCTAGAGCCAATTTAAACCACCTCTTGATTGATTTCATTTCATTTAGGGCCTTAAACCCTAGATATGAGCTTGATGGAACATAGGTGAGCATACACACTACCTACAAAAGCAACAAACTATACATTGACATATTTTTGGTATTTTTGTTAGTAAATAAAAAAAACAAAGTATGATACAATCAAAAAATATGCTTGGTGACCTCTTCTAATGGAAACCCAAAGCTAATGCATATGATGAGATAACATGAGGGATCTTAGGGTAAAAATTAGGGTCTTACACTAGCTATCCAAGCCTTCCTGTATGATGGAGTATAGTTGTATTATGTTAGAATATGCGAGATTATTGTACTCACCTTTAATGACGGATTGTCGCTAATGATAGTCAAAATTTTATCACATATTAACTGAGAGCTAAGGTTGAGATGGTCTTGCATTGGGTTCATGAGCATGCATGTGTGAACTGGACCTATGCAACCAATCTCCTAAGAATCATTCCTCTTCTGGTAAGAAGCTAACAACCGGAAAAGGCAGAGCTTATTTCAATGATAAATCTTATACCTCATTGCATTAGTTCGATCAACTCTATAATCAACTGATAATTCCATGTGATGATTTTTAATAGCTTTTACATAGTCTTATTTTGTGTGAAATGTGTCTCCTTCTATCAATGATCCTTGAATTTTCACATTAGGATTGTAAAATATATCTGATGAAGGTTCATATGCACCCAAATTCAAGCTTGTCATGTGTTGAGGTGAACAATATACATGACTAGATGGTAATGGTTTCTCTTCTTATTCATCATTCACCATTGAATCAACCAATAACTCAACTTCTTCTTCTTCCTCATCAACAACATTGACTTAAGCTTGTTCGTCGTCATCAGTTTCAGAAAACACTTGTGACTGATCAACAAATTGAGACACTTGTTATTGTTGTGGTAATATATATAACTCTATATCATTGTACCCAGATTATTCATGACTAACAAACATTGTCATCATCTTGAACCTTCAACTGTTAAAACTTTACTTGGTTGTCTGCAAACCACACCGAATTTTTATAGATGATTTGTCCTACTGTAAGACCCCAATTTTGACCCTAATATCCCTCATGTTATCTCATCACATGCATTGGCTTTGGGATCACACCTTGACATTCTCCTTACCCCTCATTCATTGGGTTTGCATTGGGAGAGATCACCAAGAACGTTTGATTGTATCATACTTTTTTTCCCATTATTTACTAACCAAAATACCAAAAATATGTCTATGTATAGTTTACTTCTTTGGTAGGTAGTGTGTGTTCACCTATGCTCCATCAAGCTCATATCTAGGGTTTGAGACCCTCAATGCAAGGATACTGATCAAGAGACGGTTCATATTTACTCTAGACATCATGTATGGATCCTCATGATCTTCACATATCATTTTGATCAAGAAATCATCAAGAGTTTGAAGCTTGTTTGCCTTGGAAGCCCTAATTCATCTGGGTATCTTGTGGGACTTCCTCATCAAGTTTCTTCACCATTTGATCAAATATTTCAAGGTATACTTCATATTACATCATCTTATACATATATGATCCTACATGAGTCCAAGAGATCAAGAGAAATTTAAGTTTGCAAGATGGTTCATGGTGGTTGACTAGAGAAAGTCAACTAGTCAAAACTGGGGTTCCCTAGACCTTATCTCATACAATTTTTGTCATGTGAAAATGATTCTAAGAGAAACGTTACTCTTTATTACATTCCAAACAACTTTCATGTTGAATTCAAGACCTAGGTTTGCTTGGAAAGTTATTTTTTATGGTGAAAGATTATAGGTCATTTTGTCTGAACCCTAGTTAGGAGGTCAACTTCAAAGGACCATAACTTGCTCAATTTTTATAAGATGAAAGCCATTCAAGTTTCATGATCAAATTCAAGATGTCCTCTCCAACTTTTATTCTTTGAATAAGTTCAAATTCAACTTAAAAATGCATATGACAAGAGGAAACATTATAGGTCATTTTGGGCCATTACCATTGAACAAGTGATTTTCCTCAACTTCTAAAATGCATAACTCCTTCATGCCAAATCTAAATGAGCTCAAATTTCTGACCAAATTGAAGAGGTTTGAAAGAGATACAACTTTGATGAAGGACTAATGGTACTTAGCAAAAGTTATTCAAGGTGGAAGAAGTGAATATTTGACTTGGTACTCAGAAAAGTTTCAAATATGTTTGATTTTCCAAACTTCCACCTCAAAATTCATCATGATCCAAGATTCATATAGAAAAGTGTTAAACTTGAAAATTGTTCCCATTGATCTCACATTTCCAGAAAGTCTAATATTATCTCATTTGGCCAAGAATTGGAGGACTTGCACATGGGTTCATTTGGATGAAATTCACATTCATATTTCAATCTACATTGCATGATCACATAACATGCTTTCAGCATTGCACATGAGGAATTTTGGATATGATCACATCATTTCATGGGCCTATCACACGCCCATGCAAGCATGCAAGTGAATTTCTATTTTTGGTCAATTTTTGAAATATATAGAATGCAATTGCCTTGCCTATAAATAAGACCCTCATTGCTCAGAATTAAGGACACCCTGCCCAAGTTTTGAACCTGCAATCCAAACCCTCACCATTAGAGGATAATCTTGAAGGTTTTCATTTGAAAATCGAGTTTTAAATCTCCTTCTGTTTTGAGATTGAAACTCAGAGAGTCCAAGCCTTTCCTTGATCCAATTCAACTACTACAAGCTTATAAAGTCAAGCCAAGGCCAATTGGAAGCAAGATCAAGCAAGTTTGGAGCCCACTCTAAGGTAATTTTCTAGAATTTTCATCTCTTTGATTCTCTCTCAATTCTTCACAATTCTTTGTGATTTTTGGTTGACTTAAGTCCTACCAATATAGGCAATAAGATTGAGTTGCTTTGAGGTTAAATCGAAGCAACTCAGTTCATGATCCTCAAAATTCAAATCCCTATATCTATCTATATACTTGGAATTGGAAAAAATTGAGGCCAGATTCGTGATATTGAGCATTTTCTCTTTAAAATAGTGTCCTTGTTTTTCATTTTCCATTGAGATGAAGTTGGACCAGTCTGGTGGAGGTCACTGGAGAAGATGACCAGAGCCCTAACTCCGGTGGTGTGTTGGCACACCTCCTGGCCATCTGATAATGATTGGATGTTATAATCTAGACCATTTCTTTTGATTACCACGCGTACAACAAGTTAACTTAGGTCCACAACGGAACACACGCGTATGGCTATCATATCTACCACCTCAATTAATTAGGGGGATCTGATGGCCCTTGTTTTTTCTATTTTTATTTTAATTTCTGATTTTATGTTTAATCCTTTTATTTTGTTTAATTCATATTAATTTCATTTTTAATCCAAAAAATATGGGACTTTTACCAAAAATCTTTAAATATTTTTCTCTTTCATATTTTAAATTAAAATTATTTTTTGGATTAATTTTAATATTTTTCATGAATTAAATGTTTTTTGCATATTTTTAATTGTTTAAAAATACTTCTGACTTTCCAAAAATCATGAACTTTTTTGTCCAAGGTCCTTTGACCTTGTTTGACCTAGGATAAATCTCTTGGCCATTTATTTGGTGTTTTGAAGAGATTTTAGGTTTTGACCAAATTAAAATGTATTTTAATTCATTTTTAAATTGATTTTTAATTGATTAAATGTGTAAAAATTGTGTTGAGCCATTTTTATGGTCTTGTGATGTTTGACTTTCTGTTTGGGCCTTGGTCAATGTTGATTTGACTTTTGTTGGATCAAAACCATTGGATTTAGGGGATTGATGAAATGTACATTTCATCTCCCAAAATGAATGAATGGTTTTGATTTGATGAAATTCCTCCCATGACCAATTTGTGTTTCTATCATCCCCCCTCTTCATATTCATCCATATTCTTTCCCATTCCTTCATTTGACCAATGAAATCTCTAATATTTTAAGGTTAATTGGTTCATCAATAACCTTGTGTAGATGAACCAATACAAGTAGCACTGAAATAGTTCCATCCCTCTTGATCTTTTCTTTTAGTGTATGGTATGTTTTAGGAGTTTGGTTCATCATACCAAATGTCTAACATGCATTAACACCTAAATTTTTTATTGTCCGACCTTAGATAGTTATGACTTTTATATAAGTCCAATTACGATTGCTTAACATAGAGCTAAATTTGACCCTAAAGGTATAGCATTCTAGTAAGTGAGATTGTAAGTATCCCATTATTCATGGTATTATATGGAAACTTGACCTTTTTCCCTTTCATGAGAGCTAGTGGCATACTTGTTGAATTATCCATGTTGGAGCCCTTCTCATAGAAGATGTCTTGGTTTAAGGATTCATGCTTGTGAATGAATGTTTGACTATTCTCCAAAGAATGACTTAATCAATTAAAAAACACCACTAACACTTGACTAACTTTTGACTAACATTTAACTAACTCTTGTTAATATTGCTTTACTTTCAAGCCATTTACTTTATGCAATTTAAATTTCAGTCTTTTATCATTCATTGCCATTTACATTTCATTTAACTTGTTCATATTTATATCATTTTAACTTTGCTCATTTGAGCCATATCTTGTGATTATATATATATATATATATATTATATATATATATATATATATATTATATATATATATATATATATATATATTGTGCATTTTGGTTTTGTTTGTGGTCTTAGGACCTTAAAATAATTAATAGTAACAAAAACCCTAAAAAATGTCTAGTGGACTGTTGATCTTGACCTGAGCTCTTGGACTTATAACTAGGCAACATCCCCTATGCAAAAAGAACTTGGCCAATGCCAACATTTTGAGACCAAACTATTGTGAACTAAGCATTCATCTGATGCAAGCCTTGAACTCTGTTTGAATTACTCTGTCTTTGTGCTTATATGTTATTTTGACCTTGTGTCTGATGCTTTGCTCTAAGTTGATCAAGAAATATTTCATCTGATACATGAGAAGACAAAGAAGACTGGTAGCTATGGAAATGCTTGCTTGGATGTGGCTATCTTTATTTGATGCCTTGATCTTCATAGTGTCTGGATATTGCTAATTGCTTATGGTTAATTTCTTGATTCAAAGTCCAAAGGGAAAGTGGGTTTTCTATATGACACTCTTGTCTGTTGGATTGCATCTCATTGATAAGATCTTTTCAACTATGAACTTTTAATTTTGTGCTTAGGATAGTCTCTTCATCTTCTCCCACTTCTTAAATTTCAAAATCTCTCCCCCATTTCAAAAACTTTCTTTGCTTGTGATTTTAAACTTAGACCTTATTTTAAATAGAAACTTTGGCCTTATGCCAATGGATTTTCAAAATCTTTCTTAAATCAAATTTTTAAATTAACTTAATCATATCGACTTAAAATTTCAAAAGACAAAAATAACTAACAACTTCATTCAAATTTGTGGCCCCTTTTGTGCCATTTTCATTTAAACTTTTGTTAAAAGCAACTCACCAACTTTGAAATTGTTACCATAAACTATGAGGTTTTGATCCCTCATTTTTATGTTGGTACGTAGACACAAGTCCCAAGATCTTGTCAAACACAAAAATATAATCAATGAATTATTTTCTCATCTCCACACTCTATTTTCTCAAACATCATTTGTACCAATAACATATACGCACATAAAAAGGGCTCCCTAGGAGTACCTAGGATACTTTGGATGCTAACACCTTCCCTCTGTGTAACCAACCCCCTTACCTGTAATCTCTGGAATTTTATTAGTTTTGATTTGAAAACTTATCATCTTTGGGTTTTGTTTGTACTTTTCCCTTTTCCTTTGGAAACAATAAAAACGCGATGGTGACTCTGGTTTTATTGACGTCAAGTTTATCCATAGCTTGATGGTCATGAATTTACCGCTACACCCACCTGAATACACTGCAATTTCTTTTCTATTCTTTGTTTCAAATGTGAAATTTTTTATTGTCGATTTATTGTAAACCGAGTTACTTCTGTGTTGCAAAAACAAAAATCGAATAAGTGATGCTCAAATATGGATATTGATGGTGAATGCATTTATCTCACATTAGCATGCAATTAAATATTGGAGACAGTGAATGTACTGATCACGCAAATAATCTGCAAAGACAAGATAATGCAATTCAAAGAATCTGCAGGATTCCATGCAGAGACAAGACAATGCAAAGCATGCACCTGCAAAGAAGATGCTTATGCCCTAATAATCCAAAGCAGGCACCCTTATCAATGGTGCATAAAGCAAGGCATGTGCCACTAGCCTTGGCGCCTATTCCTTGCATGGATAAAAGGCATGCATACGCTACTAGCCTTGGCGCCTATTACCATGCCTCTCTAACTACATTCATGTGTCACTAGACTTGCGCCTACCCCAGTCTTCACATGCATGCTCCCTAGCCTTACCCCTACTCTTATGCTTCACATGCTGCCTATCTCATATATAAATATTGCAGCAATTCACAACACTCAACATCTGCAACACATAATATCTGTAACAATCAACCTCTGTAACACTCAACCTCTACAACACTTAACCTATACAATACTCAACCTATACAACACTCAACCTCTTAAGCATTATATCTCTATTAACTATGGGTGATGAACATCGAGGAACAATCGACAATATTGCGACATTTGTTTGTTATCACTTATTCTTATTCTTATTCTTATTACTTCTTCTTACTTATTTCTTACTAATTTTTTACTTATGTTTCTATTGTTTATTACTTCTTCTTACTTTATTTCTTACTTATGTTTTATTAGGATCCAAAGCGATTTCTATGTCGTGTACATGAATATGTACCACACGATCCTTTGATAGAACCATATATTCAAGGATATGGTTTTGGTAATCTACTCAACATAGTCTCATACTCGGTTGACTACAAATTTATTCTTGCTTTGTTAAAGAGATGGAGACCCGAAACCCACACATTTCACCTTCCTTTCGGTGAGTGTACCGTCACACTTGAGGACGTCTACATGTTGTTAGATCTATGTGTAAGACCCCAGTTTTGACTCTAAGATCCCTCATGTTATCTCATTATTTGCATTGGCTTTGGGATCACACTTTGGTATCCTCCTAACCCCTCATTCATTGGGTTTGCATTGGGATAGACCACCAAGCATATTTGTGATCGTATCATACTTTATTTTTCTTTATTTACTAACGAAAATACCAAAAATATGGCTATGTATAGTTTAATTTCTTTTGTAGGTAGTGTGTGCATCCATATGTGCCCTATCAAGCTCATACATAGGGTTTGAGACCCACAATGCAAGAGATCAATCAAGGAAAAAGTCATAATGGTTCTAAGAAACATATATGTATCCCCATGTTCATTATGTGTTATTTTTCTCAAGAATTCATCAAGAGTCTGAAGCTTGTTTGCCTTGGAAGCCCTAATTCATCTAGGTATCTTGTGTGACTTCCTCAGCAAGTTTATTCATCATTTGGTCAAAGATATTAAGGGATACTTAATTATACACCATAAAAAGCATATATGATTCTCCATGAGCCCCAAATATCAAAGGAACCTCAAGTTTGCAAGTTGGTTCAAAGAAGTTGACTAGAGAAAGTCAACTAGTTAAATATATGATTCCCTAGACCTTATCTCCTACAATTTTTGTCATATGAAAATGATTTCAAGATAAAATTTACTCTTTATCACATTAAAACAACTTTCATGTTGACATAAAGAGATAATTTTGCTTCAAAAGTCATTTTTTATGGTGAAATGTTGTAGGTCATTCTGTCTATGCCCTAGTTAGAAGGTTAACTCCTAAGGCCCATAACTTGATCAATTTTTATGATATGAAGGCCATACAAGTTTCATGATAAATTTCAATATGTCTTATAAAACTTTTATTCTTTTATAAATTTCAAATTCTACTTTCAAGGGAATGTGTCAAGAGGAAACATTATAGGTCATTTTGGGCCATTACCATTGAACAAACAATTTTGGTCAACTTTTAAAATCCATAAGTCCCTAATGCAAGATCCAAATGGTGTCAAATTTGTGACCAAATTTAAGAGGAATGATAGGTCTACAACATTTGTGAAGAAACCATTTTCATTTGAAGCTTATAGCAAAAGTTATTCAAGGTGGAAGAAGTGGTCATTTGACTTTGTACTTAGAAAATTTTCAACCATGTTTGATTTCTCCAACTTCCACCTAAAATTCATCCTGACCCACGTTACAAATTGAAAAGTATTCAACACCAAAGTTGTTCCCCTTTATGTCACCTTTCCAAAACATCCAAGATCACTTCATTTAGATAATAATTGAGGGACTTGCGCATGGATTCTTCTCATGACTTGTTTTGGCAACTTTTGAACTCAATTTCCAATTACCATTGCATGGCTTCACCATATGATCTCAACATGGTTTGTGCACTAATTTGGACTCAATGCAATAATCAATTTGGGCCTAATGCATGTCCATACACCTATTCACATAAGTTACTAAATTTGGCCAAGTTTTCAAAAGGTGCGGAAAGCAACTCTCATGCTATAAATACATGCCCTTGTTGATCAGAAAATGGATCTTGTTTGCCCAAGCTTTGCACCAATGCTTCCCTAACCTCCATTAAAGGATAAACTTGAAGATTTAACTTGAAAGTTTCAATTCTCATTCTGTTTTAGAATTGAAACTCCAAGAATCCAAGTCTTTCATTGATCCATTTCACTTTTCTGCAAGCTAGTATAGTCAAGCCAAAGCAAATTGGAAGCAAGATCAAGCTCAATTGAAGCAAACCGAATGTGAGTTTTCAGATTTTTCTCCTCATTGATTCTCCTTCATTTCTCAACTATTTTTCTTGTTTATTGGTTGTCTAAAGTCCTACCAATGTAGGCAACAAGATTGAGTTTCTTTGAGGTCAAATCGAAGCAACTCAGATCGTGTACCTCAATATTCAAATCCTGGTATCTTTCAATATACTTGGAATTAGGTGAAATTAAGGCCAAATTCAAGCTCCTGGGAATTTTTCCTTTAAAATAGTGTATTCACTTTTCATTTTGGTACAAGTTGGTCGACCAGTCCGGTGAGGTCCATCGGAAAAGACGACCGGAGCTAGAGCTCCGATGCTGCCTTGGAACGTCCCAGACCATATGATCATGATACCACATTATAATCTTGGCCTTTGATTTGGATTTCCACTTGTGCAGCGCATTGACCTTGGTGTACCATGTTCCTTTAGCGCGTGGCCAACAGATATGCCACCTCAACTAATGAGAGAGATCTGACGACCCTTGTTTTTAATAATTTTTTATTATTTTTTTATTTTCCTTTTAATCCTTTTATTTTATTTTATTCATAAAAATTTCATTTTTAATCCAAAAAATATGGGACTTTCACCAAAAATCTTTAAATATTTTTCTCTTCCATATTCTGAATTAAAATCATTTTTTGGATTAATTTTGATATTTTTCATGAATTAAATTATTTTAAACTTGTTTTTACATATTTTAAAATACTTCTGACTTTCCAAGAATTATGATTTTTTTTTGTCTAAGGTCCTTTGACCTTGTTTGACCTAGGATAAATCCCTTGGCCATTTATTTGGTGTTTTGAAGGGATTTGAGGTTTTGTCCAATTTAAAATGCATTTTTAATTTGATTTTTAATTGAATAACTGTTTAAAAATTATGTTTAGCTATTTAATTGGTCTTGAGATGTTTGACTTGCTGTTTGGCCTTGATCATGATTGATTTGACTTTTGTTTAACCAATACTATTGGATTTAAGGGATTGATGAAATGTACATTTCATCTCCCAAAATGAATGGATGATATTGATCAGATGAAATTCCTCATATAATCAAATTGTGTTTCTATTTCCCCTTCCCTCTTCATCTTCATCCCTTTTCTTCCCTAATCCATCATTGACCAATGAATTCTCTTCATGTCTAATGCTAGTTGATTCATCAATGACCTTATGTTAGATGAATTAACATGAGCTTGACTGAGATATGTCCCTCCCTTTTTTTAGTGTGTGGTATGTTATCGGAGTTTGGTTTCTTGTGCCAAATCTATAACATGTATTAACACCTATATTTTATTGCCAAACCTTAGATAGTTGTGACTTCTACATAAGTCTAATTATGATTGCTTAACATAGAGCTAAATTTGTCCCGCAAGGCATATCATTCTAGTAAGTGAGATTGTAAGTCTCCCATTCTTCATGAAAACTTGACCTTTTTTCCTTTCATGAGAGCTAGTGGCATACTTGTCGATTTATCCAAGTTGGAGCCCTTCTCATGGATGATATCTTGGTTCAGGGATTCATACTTCTGAATGAATGGTTGAGTGTTCTCCAAAGAATGACTTAAACAATTAAAACTCTTCACTAACATTTGATTAACCATTGACTAACTTTCTATTAATGTTGTTTTACTTTCAAGTCATATACTTAATGCAATTTAAATTTCAGTACCTTTATCATTCGTTGCCATTTACATTTCATGCAACTTGTTTATGTTTCAAGTCCTTTTCACTTTGCTCATTTGAGCCATTTATTGTGATTGTGTATATTGTTTGCTTGTCTTTGTTTTTGTTTGTGGTCTTAGGACCTTAAAACACCTAATAACAACAAAAAAAACCTAAAAAATATCTTCGTGGACTGTTGGACTTGATATGAACTTTTGGACTTAGAGGTAGGCAACTTCCCTATGCTAAAGGACTTGGCCAATGCCAATATTCTGAGACCAAGTTATCTTTGACAATGTCTTTCATCTTATACAAGTCGGGAGTGTGTGGCGATAAATTCATGACCTTCAAGTTATGGGTAAACTTGACGTCAATAAAACCAGAGTCGTCGCCGCGCTTTTATTGTTTCCAAAGGAAAAGGGAAAAGTACAAACAAAACCCAAAGATAAGAAGTTTTCAAATCAAAACTAATAAAATGCTAGAGATTATAGGTAAGAAGATTGGTTACACAAAGGGAAGGTGTTAGCATCCAAAGTGTCCTAGGTACTCCTAGGGAGCCCTTTTTTATGTGTGCATGTGTTTTTGGTATAAAAAATGTTTGATAAAAATATAGTGTGGGGATGAGAAAATAATTCATTAATTATATTTTTGTGTTTGACAAGACCTTCGAACTTGTGCCTACGTACCAACGTAAAAATGAGGGATCAAAACCTCGTAGTTCGTGATAAAAAAATTCAAAGAAGTTGGTGAATTGCTTTTAACAAAAGTTTAATAACTAAAAGGCACAAAGGGCCAAGAGTTTGAATCGAATTGTTAGTTCTTTTTGTATTTTGAAATTTTAAAGTCAATATGATTAAGTTTATTTACAAATTTGATTTAAGAAAAGAAGTTAAAAAGTTTAATAGTATAAGGCCAAAGTTTCTAATTATTAAAACAAAGTCTAAGTTTGAAAACACAAGCAAAGAAAGTTTTTGAAAAGGGGAGAGATTTTGAAATTTAAGAAGTGGGAGGAGATGAAGAGGTTATCCTAAGTACAAATTTAAAAGTTAAGCGTTAAAAAGATCTTACTGATGGGATGCAATCTAACAGACAATAATGTCGTATAGAAACCCATTTTCCGTTTGACTTTTATCAAGCAATAATCAATAAGCAATGAGCAATATCCAGATATCATAAAGATCAAGGCATCAAATATAGATAGCCACATCCAAGCAAGCAATTCCCATAGCTAACATTCTTCATTGTCTTCCCATGTATCAGATGAAATATTCCTTTATCAACTTAGAGCAAAGCATCAGACACATAATAAAAATAACTATTAAGCACAAAGATAGAGTAGCAAATGAATTCAAACAAATCCCAAGACTTGTATCAAATGAATGCTCAGTTTGAACTAGCTCAGTCTCAGAATGTTGACATTGGCTATGTCCTTTTAGCACAGGGAATGATGCCTAATCCTAAGTCCAAAAGTTCAGATAAAGTCCAACAGTCCACCAAATGTTTTTTAGGGTTTTTATTGTTATTATGTGTTTTTAAAGTCCACAAACAAAATCAAAATACACAAACAAATGTATACAATCACAAGATATGGCTCAAATGAGCAAAAGTAAAAATGACATAAACATAAACAAATCATATGAAATATAGATGGCAATGAATGATAAATGACTGGAATTTAAATTGCATAAGGTAAATGACTTGAAAGTAAAGAAATATTAACAAGAGTTAGTCATATGTTATTCAAATATTATTCAAAGGTTAGTCAAGTGTTAATGGTGATTTTAATTGATTAAGTCATTATTTGGAGAACACTCAACCATTCATTCACAAGTATGAATCCTTAAACCAAGACATCTTCCATGAGAAGGGTTCCAACTTGGATTATTCAACAAGTATGCCACTAGCTCCCATGAAAGGAAAAAAGGTCAAGTCTCCACACAATGCCATGAAGAATGGGAGACTTATAATCTCACTTACTAGAATGTTATGCCTTGAGGGTCAAACTTAGCTCTATGTTAAGAAATCATTGTTGGACTTATGTAGAAGTCACAACTATATGAGCCCGATCAATAAAAATATAGGTGTTAATGCATTTTAGAGATTTGGTATGAAGAACCAAACTCCTAAAACATACCACACACTAAAACAAAAGATCAAGGGGGAGGGACCTATCTCAGTCACACTTGTATTGATTCATCTAACACAAGGTCATTGATGAATCAATTAACCTTTAGACATTAGATATTTCATTGGTCAAATGATGGAATTGGGAAGAATAGGCATAAATATGAAGAGGGAGGGGAAGATAGAAACACAAATTGATCATGGGAGGACCTTCATCAAATCAACACCATCCATTCATTTTGGGAGATGAAACGTACATTTAATCAATCCCCTAAATCTAATGGTTTTGATCCAACAAAATTCAAATCAACCTTGACCAAGACCCAAACAGAAAGCCAAACACCACAAGACCATAAAAATGGCTCAACAATACTTTTAAACATTTAATCAATTAAGAATCAATTTGAAAATGAATTAAAATGCATTTTAATTTGGTCAAAACCTAAAATCCTCTCAAAATACCAAATAAATAGCCAAGGGATTTATCCTAGGTCAAACAAGGTCAAAGGACCTTAGAAATTTTTTTCTCACTATTTTTAAAAAGTCAGAAGTATTTTTAAACAATTAAAAATATGCACAAAAAAATTTAATTCATTAAAAATATCAAAATTAATCAAAAAAAATAATTTTAATTCAGAATATGAAAGAGGAAAATATTTAAAGATTTTTGGTAAAAGTCCCATAGTTTTTGGATTAAAAATGAAATTTCTATGAATTATATAAAATAAAGAGATTAAATGAAAAATCAGAAAATAAAAAGAAATTTAAAAAAACAAGGGCCATCAGATCTCCCTCATTAATTGAGGTGGCATATCTAATGGCCACGTGCGTGCTATCCACCATGTTCTCTAGTCAACGTGTGGGAACTATGGTAATGCAAACCAAAGGCTGAGATTAGATCCTTGGACCAAGATCAGATGGATGAGAGGAAGCCAACTCACCACCGCAGCCATAGCTCCAGTCATCTTCTCTGGTGGACCTCACCGAACTGGTCCACCCTCAACTTAATGAAAATGAAAATCAAGGATACTATTTCAAAGGAAAAATGCTCATAAGCTCGAATTTGGCCTCAATTTTCTCCAATTCCAACTAAATTGAAAGATACAGAGATTTGAATTTTGAGGATCATGAACTGAGTTGCTTCGATTTGACCTCAAAGGAACTCAATTTTGTCGCCTACATTGGCAGGACTTCAGCCAACCAAAAATCAATGAGAATGGTGAAAAATTGAGAGAGAATCAAAGAGAGAAAGTTTCTGAAAAATCACCTTCGAGTAGCTTGAATCTTGCTTGATCTTGCTTCTAATTGGCCTTGGCTTGACTTTAGAAGCTTGCAAGAAGTGAATTAGATCAAAGAAGGGCTTGGATTCTTGGAGTTTCAACTTCAAAACAGAAGTGAAATTGAAACTCAATTTTCAAGTGAAAACCTTCAACCTTATCTTGTAATAGTCCAAAAGGACCTATAATGTTTCCTCTTGGCACATGCCCTTGAAAGTTGAATTTGAAGTTTCTCGAATAATCAAAGTTTGAGAGGACATATTTAAATTGATCAGGAAACTTGGATGGCCTTCATCTCATAAAAATTGAGCAAGTTAGGATCCTTGGAAGTTGACCTCCCAACTAGATCTTGACCTTAACATGAAAGTTGTTTGCAATGTCATAAGGAGTAATGTTTCTCTTGTAATAATTTCCATATAACAAAAATTGTAGGAGATAAGGTCTAGTGAACCCCAATTTTGACCAGTTGACTTTCTCTAGTCAACCACCTTGAACCAACTTGCAAACTTGAAGTTCCCTTGATCTTTGGGACTCATGGAAGATCATATATGCATAAGATGATGTATAATTAAGTATCCCTTGAAATATTTGATCAAATGATGAATAAACTTACTGAGGAAGTCATACAAGATACCAAGATGAATTAGGGCTTCCAAGGCAAACAAGCTTCAATCTCTTGGTGATTTCTTGATCAAAATGATAGGTGAAGATCACGGGGATCCATATATGATGTCTAGAGTAAATGTGAACCATCTCTTGATTGATCTCCTTACATTGAGGGTCTAAAACCCTAGATGTGAGCTTGATGAGGCATTGGTGGATGCACATACTACCTAAAAAAGAAACAAAGTTATACATAGACATATTTTTGGTATTTTGGTTAGTAAATAATGAAAAACAAAGTATGATACAATAAAATATGATTGGTGATCTCTCCCAATGCAAACCCAATGAATAAGGGGTAAGGAGGATACCAAGGTGTGATCCCAAAGGCAATGCATATGATGATATAGCACGAGGGATCTTAGGGTTAAAATTAGGGTCTTACAGCTGCCCCTATTTAAGGACATTCACACTGAGGTTGTGAAGGTTAAAATCTTTGTATCGACTCAGTAGAATGGACTTAAATAACAACATCTAGAAGCAAATTTTGGTCCCTTAGAGACCTCATGATGCATATGATATGAATGTTAAAATAATCTTGGTGGGGAATATATTGCCACAAAGGAATAGAATTCGGAAGAGACTGAAGGTCCACAGGAGCATAACACATTCCATAAGGAAAACTCACTGAAGAGACAGAGACTCCGGGGGATAACAAGCTATGTGTAGGCCAGGCTACAACTTGAAAACTGTTGGAGACATGAGGGGTTTTCCATGAAAATAAACCAATGGAAGGACTCTGCCTGGGGAACCGGGAAAATCTGCAGGGGAAACGGGTAGATCAGAACAAATCTGAAATACTCGAATCAAACAAGAAAAGGCGATTCCACTGACGAAATACACACTCAAACTTAACTAGGGAAGAATAAACTTCAACACAGGAATACCAGAGATATATTATCTATTACCAGTTACTGGGTAGAAAGATAATATACTCTGATAGAGGGACGTCCGTTACCGGTTAGGGTAAACATATTAAGGATGACTCGTTGAGGAGAAAGAGGTGTATTCGTTACCTGTTACTGGGTAAGAATGAACTATAGGGGAGAGAACTCAAATTACAACTACCGGTTATTGGGTAGAAGACCAAAGAGAGAGTATTCGTCACTTGTTAAAGTGAACATATCAAGGATAAACTCAAAGGAAGAATATCTGTCATCGGTTAGGATGAACATATCAAGGATAAACTGCCGGGGAGAAAATACGAATTATATATATCAATTACTGGACAAAATACCAAAAAGAGTATATCCGTCACTGGTTAGGATGAACATATCAAGGATAAACTCAACAAGGGAAAGTAGGAATTACAACTACCAGTTACTGGGTAGAATACTGAAGAGAGAGTATCCGTCACTGGTTAAAGTGAACATATCAAGGATAAACTCAAAGGAAGAATATCCATCATTGGTTAGGATGAACATATCAAGGATAGAATACCTGGGGAGACGTTAAAAAAAATTCACTAGGGAAAACCACAAAAGTAGATTACATTTTATTGGGTATTGGGCAAAAGTAAGGTACTCAAAAATTGAGAAGAATATTACCAGTTACTGGATAAAAAACTCTCAGGGGACCAAAATATCTATATAGGTTAAAACTAGAAAGAAATGGTCGAACAATGACTCAACCTAAAGAAGATCTAACTCAAGGGGATTGGTTTCATCCAGATAATTAACTAGGGAGGAAACTAAAATAATAATCATCCACGAGGAAATAATTCGGTCGGGAAGTGAGAAAGGTTAAACTCTTTCTGCTTAAGGGGCTGACACTCTACAATTGAAGAAGGACAGACACACCGAATCTACATCTGGAGATAATATCACCAAGGCAGGGGATCAAAAGAAAAAAATCAATGTGATAAAGTGCACAATGAAATAACTAATGTTGTGCTTTATGCATGAATATGCATGTATGATTATGATTATGCTGACTAAACAACACAAAGGATACAAATTGTAGATGTTTTTGATTGGCTGCATTTTGTGTTAAAACACTTACTATACTCTGATGTCTGGACTGATGTCATAACATGCTTGAGTAGTATGCTGCAGGATTAGCTAATACAGGATTTACTGAATGTCAAACTGGATGTTATGACATTCATCCCTGACAGCAGATACTGAACTATAGAATAGTTGGTTTTTCTGTTATAGCTCAGTATTTATTTCAATCTGTTTTTCAGGAGAAAAACAGACCTGGCATATAGCCTACTGTCTGAATGTCAAACTGAATGTTATGACATTCATCTCTGACAGCAGATACTGAACTAGAGGCTAGTTAGTTTTTCTGTTATAGTTCAGTATTTATTTCAGGCTATTTTTCAGGAGAATAACAGACCTGACACATAGCCTATTGTCTGGATGTCAAACTGAATGTTATGACATTCATTCCTGACAGCAGATACTGAACTATAGACTAGTTGGTTTTTCTGTTATAGTTCAGTATTTATTTCAGGCTGTTTTTCAGGAGAATAACAGACCTGGCACATAGCCTATTGTCTGGATGTCAAACTGAATGTTATGACATTCATTCCTGATAGCAGATACTGAACTATAGGCTAGTTGGTTTTCTGTTATAGTTCAATATTTATTTCAGGTTGTTTTTCAGGAGAATAACAGACCTAGCACATAGCCTATTGTCTGGATGTCAAACTGAATGTTATGACATTCATTCCTGACAGCAGATACTGAATTATAGGCCAGTTAGTTTTTCTGGTATAGTTCAGTATTTATTACAGGCTGCTGTTTCAGGAAACCAACAGTTGAGCTAGAATTAAAGTTGTCTAGCATATGGCCTATGTTCTGGACGTCAAACTGAATGTTATGACATTCATTCTTGAAAGCATATGCTAAAGTGTAGGCTAGTTAGTTTTTCTGTTTCAGTATTTATCTCAGGCTGTTTTTAAGGAATCTAACAGTTGTGCTAAAATCCAGGAAACTAACAGAAGAGCTAAATTCAAGAGCCCTAACAAATAGCCTATTTGTTAGCACCCTAATATGTGGAAATTAGGTTAACTTGCTTAACCTTAATTTTAGGAAATTCAAGTACAAGGCCCAAGTGTTGCATTATAAAAGGAAGGCAATCCTGCTTGCAGCAACTCAGGGGTTTGAAGTGTGAAGCATTTAATGTATCATCATATTTCACGGCTGTACTTTTGATTGTGTTTTGTAATAGGTTTTACTTGTGAGCCAAGCAATTACCACCTAGATGATTGCATTGGACTAGGGTGTTCATTGAGTTGTAATTGTTGTGTCACTCTAAGCTTTTAAGCGTGAGTGTTGTGTTTCTTGATTAAAGCTTCTAAGCTCAATCAAGAGTTGTTTGAAGTATAACTTCACCATTGACTTTAAACTTATTAAAGGTTGTAATCACTGTGGTGATTGAGGGGGAGTGAGTAGGAACTCTGATCTTAGTTTCGATTGAAATTGCATTGGGTAGGTCTTAAGTGATAGGATTAAACAGTTGGTTTAAGTCCTAAATTAATACTGCTTATAGTGGATTTCCTCCCTGGCTTGGTAGCCCTCAGACGTAGGTGTGTTTGTCACCGAACTGGGTAAACAATTGTCTGTGTCTTTTACTGCATTTTTCGTTTACCTTCTGCATATATTTCCTATCTGCGCAGAATTGGATGTCATAACATCCAGTGTGACATCGATAGTTTGTTACTAGAATTTCAATTGGCATCAGAGCAGGCACCCTGCCTGTTAATTTCTGGGTGAGATCTAGGGACGTTACTTTCTAGTACCATGGACAAGGATGTAGGATTCTCAAATAGACCACCCATGCTGGATGGTTCTAACTATGATGACTAGAAACCTCGTATGATAGCCTTCTTGAGGTCTCTAGATAGCAAGGTCTGGAGAGTTGTCAACAAAGGATGGGAACATCCAACGAAGACAGGTAAAGATGGAATCATTATGCAAGTTCCTGAAGAAGAGTGGGACAAAGAGCAAGAGGCATTAGCCCTTGGAAACTCTAAGGCCTTGAATGCACTATTCAATGGGATAAATAAGAACATATTCAGACTGGTGCATCACTGTGAGCTGGCTAAAGAAGTTTGGGATACTCTCAAAATAACTCATGAAGGTACCTCTAAGGTAAGGATGTCTAAACTTCAGATGCTGACTACTAAGTTTGAAAATCTGAGGATGAAAGAGGATGAGACTATTCATGACTTCCACATGAATGTTCTTGAAATTGCCAACACTTCTGGAGGCTTAGGAGAGAAAATGTCTGAAGAAAAACTTGTAAGAAAGATTCTCAGATCATTGCCCAAGAGATTTGCCATGAAGGTTACTGCTATAGAAGAGGCTCAAGATATCTGCAATATGAAGGTTGATGAGCTTATTGGTTCTCTCCAAACTTTTTAAATGGGCTTGTGTGATAATGTTGAAAAGAAAAACAAAGGCATAGATTTCGTATCAAATACTGAAGAGGATTCAGAAGAGGGAAGTATTGGAGGTGATGAAAGCATATCAGAAGCTATAGCCATGCTTGGAAGACAGTTCAACAAGTTCATAAAGAAGGTTGACCAAAAAGGTAGACCAAATGTCAAGAACTCTTCATCTGACATCAGTAGAAGATCAAAATCTGAAGAAAAGTTCAACCAAGTCAAGGGAATCCAGTGTCATGGATGTGAAGGTTTTGGACACACTAGAGCTGAATGTCCTACCTTCCTCAAGATGCAAAAGAAGGGACTATCTGTCACCTGGTCTGAGGGAGACTCTGAGAGTGAATCAAAAGGAGAAACTGCAAAACATGTCACTGCACTAACTAGTGTCTGTGCCTCTGATGATGACTCAAGTGGAGATGAACTTACATTTGATGAACTTGTTGCTTCATATAAAGAGTTATGTGTCAAAAGTGCATAAGTGTGTATTCAAGGAGAAAAGTAGAAGAAACTCATCAAGGAGCTGGAAGCTGAGAAGAAGAAGCATCTGATAGTCATAGATGGTCTAAATGGTGAGATAACCTTGTTGTCCTCTAAGCTAGATCACATGACAAAATCCATCAGAATGCTGAATAAAGGAACTGATACTTTGGAAGAAATTCTAAAGGTGGGACAGAAATCAGGAACCATGTCTGGTTTAGGCTTTGTTAAGGAATCCCCATCTGAATTTAACAAGTCAAAGGATGAAGTTCAGAAAACCAAGCAAAAGTCACAACCAATGTCACAACATCATGGAAGCAGGATGTTTAACCATCAAAAGAAGAAATTTCAAAGATGGAGATGCCACTACTGTGGTAGATTTGGTCACATAAAACCCTTCTGTTACAGGTTGCATGGTTATCCTAACCAGACCCCTCAAGTCAGACCTAAGCAGAAGGCATCTAAGCATAATGCCCCCATCAAGAAACAACAATGGGTTGCTATATTAGCTCACACATCTCTAAGGGCATCTACCAGAGAAGACTGGTATTTTGACAGTGGTTGCTCAAGACATATGACTGGGATGGAGAACTTATTGGTAGATAGACAACCTCATGCTACCGGTTATGTGACCTTTGGTGATGGAGCTAAAGGAAAAATCAAAGGTGTTGGTAAGTTGAACAGTCATGGAGTTCCAGAACTGAATAATGTGCTGTTAGTAAAAGAACTAACTGCTAATCTCATCAGCATAAGCCAGCTATGTGATCAAGGCTTCAATGTGCAGTTCACTAAGGAAGAATGTGTTGTGAAGAATGGAGAAAATAAGGAAGTTATAAGAGGATCCAGATCCAAAGATAACTTCTATCTATGGGAACCTGAAGTCTCAAACTACTCCTCAATGTGCGTATTAGCCAAGGAAGAAAAGGAAGTGAAGTTGTGGCATAGAACACTTGTACCTCTTCATTTAAGAGGAATGAAGAAGATTATATCCAAGGAAGCAGTTAGAGGAATCCCAAAGCTGCTTATTGATGAAGGAAAGGTCTGTGGAAAATGTCAGGTTGGCAAGGAAACCAAGATGTCACATCCTAAGCTTAGACATCCTACAACATCCAAAACTCTGGAACTTTTTCACATGGACTTAATGGGACCTATGCAGATTGAAAGTCATGAGTTGTCCTCACCTATTATTCCTCAGCAAAATGGTGTAGTTGAAAGGAAGAAACAGAATTGTGTATCACTATCCACTGCAGAAGCTGAATACATAGCAGCTGGAAGCAGGTGTTCCCAACTGGTATGGATGAAACAGATGCTGACTGAGTACAATGTCTCTCAGAATGTCATGACATTGTTCTGTGACAATCTCAGTGTCATCAATATTTTAAAGAATCCTATCCAACACAGCAGGACCAAACATATTGACATTAGACATCACTTCATAAGAGATCTCGTAGAGGACAAAGTGATTACCTTGGAACATGTGTCGAATGAACTACAACTTACTGACATATGTACAAAGGCTTTGGATGCTACTCAGTTTGAAAATTTAAGGGGCAAATTGGGAATATGCCTTTCTGAGGAATTATAGCAACTAAGGATGTTATGAATGTATTGTTTAATATTTCAAACTATTAAACAATTGAGAGTGTGCTCTGATTGGTCAACAGATCATAGTTATTTCACTTGCAACAAGTGTTATGAGATGTTGGTAAAGGAATTTATTGTTAATTTGTGTGAAGAATGTGTTGTGGCAAAAGATGTGGTGCTGATGGTTGGATGCTTGCAGTCCTCATTGATGCCTGTTTGTAATTCTTTGGGCTCTTAATGAGTTCCTTGGAGTTGTTCATTATCTCAGCTATCACAGCTGTGTATGATGATGGTTTGCACTGCTTAACTATTATGTTTTAACATGTTTAATGTTATAACATCTGTCCTAACATTCTCTGATAGACTAATTGACATTTATTTTGTCTAATTGGTCACCTTTGGTCAATTTTGACTAAAAAGGGGGAGAAGTGTTGATAAGTGTTGATGTGGAATGTGGAAGAAGTTGTGTATGTAGCTGAACTGAAGGACAACTATTATTGAAGGAAGTGCACAGGTGTTAAAACAAGAATGTTGCTCTGTTTACAGATGTCAAAGAGGATGACTGATATGGTGCACAGGTGTTAATGTTGAAGCAGATGTCAGAATGACATTCTGGCTGGTACAGGTGTTGTAGTTACAATAGTTGTTGTTCTGTTTACAGATGTCAAAGAGGATGTCTGATATGGTGCACAGGTGTTAATGTTGAAGCAGATGTCAGAATGACATTCTGGCTGGTACAGGTGTTGTAGTTATAATAGTTGTTGTTCTGTTTACAGATGTCAAAGAGGATGTCTGATATGGTGCACAGGTGTTGATGTTGAAGCAGATGTCAGAATGACATTCTGGCTGGTACAGGTGCTGGAGTTACTGTTATTTGATGTATGCACAGATTTAGGGGGAGAAGGAGTACCTTTGTGCATTTGTGTGTCTTACTAGTTGCATCCATAACTAGTAATTTTGTTCACAAGATGTTATATGTGATGTCCTAACATAAGATATCCTATGTACCTGCTGGAGTTCAAGAACATGTGCATGCAGGATTGTTTCAGAATGTCATACACAAGGTCATGGCATCTGATATGGTTGTACCTGCTGGAAGTTATAAAAGGAATTATGGAATGATGCAGGATTGTTCCAGGATGTCAGACCCGATGTGATGACACTTTGTACACAGAACATTCAGTGTGAATGTCTGGTGCTTTGTGAGTGCACACTTAATGGCAATCTGTGTTTGATTGAAGATCTGATTTGTGGCTGAAATTCGTCACTCTAAAGCTGTGAAGCAAGAGTGTGTGTCTACTTGATCAAAGCTGTGAAGAAAGATCAAGTGGGTGTAGTCTTGATCAAAGTTGTAAAGCAAGATCAAGAGCGTGTATTCTTGATTGAAACTGTGAAGTAAAATCAAGTGTGTGTTTCTGAAATTTGCTTTTAATTTTATTTTTGTCGGTCTGTAATATTAAGTGTTGCTTTGGCAACATTTTTGACAAAAAGGGGGAGTAACAAAATGTACCCCAGGACAACAGATTTCATTGAAGGTCCTCTAAACAAGAGGTTATGGTGTTGTGTGCATTCTACTTGTGCTGCTGCTGTTTGAAGTTTAACTTCTATGAATGCTGAGTGTATTAGCTAATTTAATTCTCTGCTTGGATGTGTGTTTTCCGCTGCTGTGAACTTTGTTGTGATACCAAGTTGTTTTAGCCAAAAATTTGCCAAAGGGGGAGTTTGTAGATGTTTTTGATTGACTGCATTTTATGTTAAAACACATACTGTACTCTGATGTCTGGACTGATGTCATGACATGCTTGAGTAGTATGCTGCAGGATTAGCTAATACAGGATTTACTGAATGTCAAACTGGATGTTATGACATCCATCCCTGACAGCAGATACTGAACTATAGAATAGTTGGTTTTTCTGTTATAGCTCAGTATTTATTTTAGTCTGTATTTCAGGAGAATAACAGACCTGGCATATAGCCTCCTGTCTGAATGTCAAACTGAATGTTATGACATTCATCCCTGACAGCAGATACTAAACTATAGGCTAGTTAGTTTTTTTTGTTATAGTTCAGTATTTATTTCAGGCTATTTTTCAGGAGAATAATAGACGTGGCACATAGCATATTGTCTGGATGTCAAACTGAATGTTATGACATTCATTCCTGACAGCAGATACTGAACTATAGACTAGTTGGTTTTTCTGTTATAGTTCAGTATTTATTTCAGGCTGTTTTTCAGGAGAATAACAGACCTGGCACATATCCTATTGTCTGGATGTCAAACTGAATGTTATGACATTCATTCCTGACAACAGATACTGAACTATAGGCTAGTTGGTTTTTCTGTTATAGTTCAGTATTTATTTCAGGCTATTTTTCAGGAGAATAACAGACCTAGCACATAGCCTATTGTCTGGATGTCAAACTGAATGTTATGACATTCATTCCTGACAGCAGATACTGAATTATAGGCCAGTTAGTTTTTCTGGTATAGTTCAGTATTTATTACAGGCTGCTGTTTCAGGAAACCAACAACTGAGCTAGAATTAAAGCTGTCTAGCATATGGCCTATGTTCTGGACGTCAAACTGAATGTTATGACATTCATTTCCTGACAGCATATGCTAAAGTGTAGGCTAGTTAGTTTTTCTGTTTCAGTATTTATCTCAGGCTGTTTTTAAGGAATCTAACAGTTGTGCTAAAATCCAGGAAACTAACAGAAGAGCTAAATTCAAGAGCCCTAACAAATAGCCTATTTGTTAGCACCCTAATATGTGGAAATTAGGTTAACTTGCTTAACCTTAATTTTAGGAAATTCAAGTACAAGGCCCAAGTGCTGCATTATAAAAGGAAGGCAATCCTACTTGCAGCAACTCAGGGGTTTGAAGCGTGAAGCATTTAATGTATCATCATATTTCACGGCTGTACTTTTGATTGTGTTTTGTATTAGGTTTTACTTGTGAGCCAAGCAATTATCACCTAGATGATTGCATTGGACTAGGGTGTTCATTGAGTTATAATTGTTTTGTCACTCTAAGCTTTTAAGCGTGAGTGTTGTGTTTCTTGATTAAAGCTTCTAAGCACAATCAAGAGTTGTTTGAAGTATAACTTCACCATTGACTTTAAACTTATTAAAGGTTGTAATCATTGTGGTGATTGAGGGGGAGTGAGTAGGAACTCTGATCTTAGTTTCGATTGAAATTGCATTGGGTAGGTCTTAAGTGATAGGATTAAACAGTTGGTTTAAGTCCTGAATTAATACTGCTTATAGTGGATTTCCTCCCTGGCTTGGTAGCCCCCAGACGTAGGTGTGTTTGTCACCGAACTGGGTAAACAATTGTCTGTGTCTTTTACTGCATTTTTCGTTTACCATCTGCATACATTTCCTGTCTGCGCAGAATTGGATGTCATAAGATCCAGTGTGACATTGATAGTTTGTTACTAGAATTTCACAAATAGCAAAGATTTGAATCACTGCTGCAACACTCGGATAATCTCAACAGGATGGAAACACCAACTGGAGAAGATGCTAGGAATGAAAATAATCATCTAGATCTGCATAAATCAACTCTGGCTGGGAAAGTCATGGAGAACATGATTCCAATCAATCACGGTGAACTCTACGGGGAGAGAGTACTGCTGAAGGATGATCAAGCATGCCAAGAGTAGAGAAAAGATCTGTTGAGGATCAAACTGTCTACACTACGGGGAATTTTAAGTCAACACCATATCAAATGGGAGACAACCTTGCAGGGGGAAAAATCAAATACTGCTCCAAGTCCAATACTGTCGGGAATTAGGGATCTTCATATCAGAAGAACTCCGCCGGGGAATACAAGAGGTAAAACTCTGCACGGGGATTTAAGCAAATTGATAGGGATGTTATGACCAAGATCATTGCATTCCTCAATAATCATCAAATTCTTCTTCAAAATTGCAAAATAAACCAATTCCAAGGAAAAGATAACCGGATCCGATTCACACAAAGGAGAAACTGCCAAAGTTATGCAACATAATTTAATGCAAAACGGAAACCAAATAAAGGTTTTGGATCTCAACCCATAAAATGGAAGACTACAAAACATGAGTGTCTCAGCTGGGGGATATGAATTTGCCAAGGGGACCTATCATCATCTCAATTGGAGATGGACCTACTTGCTCTATTGGGGATGATGACACATTCAGGTAAAATCTCATCAACCAAGTTGGGGACAAATGACGAACTGTTGGGGAGGAACAAGTTACCAAACCAACTGCTTGGGGAAGACCAATAATGCTTCACACTTTAAGACTTACCTATTCTCATATTGCTGTTGACATTCCTTACTGAAATCGGTTATTATTAAAGTGATTGTTTTTATTATCTTAAGAAAAATAATCATTCATTAATTTAAAATTATCATCATAAAAATTCAATTTTATTTAGAAGAAGTAAATAAGAATAGAAATAATTGGATAAAAGTTCAACGTTATTTAATACAATGGTAGTCCGTAAATGACGAGACTCCATAGATCTTTACAAAATTTGAAAATGGTTATTTACATGGAAAATGGCTACATTGAATACAATGATCACTACTCTCCCTACCAACTTCGAAATCCGTTGTGCTCTTGTCTTTGGTTGAGAATGACGAATCAAAACCAAATGACTATTCAAAACTACTTCAAAGATTAGGACATAAACCGATGTAGTTATTTGCCATAATCCCTAATTTTTGCCTAGATTTCCCCAAGGTGGGGTACTCAATCTACTAGGATAAAATTTTTGTTTTATGTCTCTAACTTTTTCCTGGATCACCCTTTTAGGTTTTCAATTCACCGAGACGCTCATTTTTTCCTAAGCATCCCTTTCGGGTTTTCAACTTAGCGAGCTGTTCTTTTCTTTTTAGGCGAAGTATTTCTTGACTGCGTGTATATTCACAGGACGAGTGAACTCTTCACCATCCATAGTTGTAAGAATCAAAGCACCGCCTGAAAAGGCTCTCTTAACAACACATGTGCCTTCATAATTAGAAGTCCATTTGTCCCTAGCATCAGGTTTGAAAGATAGAATCTTCTTGAGCACGAGGTTACCTTCTCTAAACACACGAGGCCTGACCTTCTTATCAAATGCTTTCTTCATCCTTTGCTGATATAACTGATTGTGACACATGGCAATCAATATCGTCTCTTGAATTAAATTCAACTGATCATATTTGGCCTAGCACCATTTAACTTCTGTCAACTTGGCTTTCATCAAGACACGTAATGATGGGATCTCAACCTCCACGAGAAGCACAACTTCCATACCTTAAACAAGAGAGAAAGGGGTTACCCCTATTGAAATGCGGATGAATGTACGGTACCCATGTAAAGAAAATGAGAGCATCTCATGCCAGTCTTTGTATGTCACAACCATCTTCTGAAAGATGTTCTTAATGTTCTTATTCGCAGCTTCAACAACCCCATTCATCTTAGGTCTGTAGGGAGGAGAATTATGATGCGCAATTTTGAAGTCTTTGCAAAGAGCTTCCACCATATTATTGTTCAAGTTCGATCCATTATCAGTAATGATCTTACTTGGCACACCATAACATTATATAATCTGATTCTTGATAAACCTTACAACAACTTGCTTGGTTACATTTGTATACGATGTCGCTTCGACCCACTTTGTGAATTAGTCAATAGCTACCAGAATGAAATGATGTTCATTTGAAGCTTTGGGCTCAATCATGCCAATCATATCAACTCCCCACATGGAGAATGACCATGGAGAGGAAATGACATTCAATAGTGTTAGAGGAACATGAATCTTATCTGCATAAATTTGACACTTGTGGCATTTCTTCACAAACTAGCAACAATCAGATTCCATTGTCAGTTAATAATAACCTGCTCTCAACATATTTTTTGCCATAACATGTCCATTGGGATGGGTACCAAATGAACCTTCATGGACTTCAGTCATCAACAGGCCTGCTTCGTGTCTAACCACGCATCTGAGCAAAACCATATTGAAGTTTCTCTTGTAAAGCACATCACCATTCATGTAGAAGTTGCCAGCTAATCTTCTCAAAGACTTCTTATCTTTCAGAGATGTCCCAGGTGGGTAAATATGACTTTGGAGGAAACATTTGATATCAAAATACCAAGGCTTCTCATCTTTGACTTCTTCAACATCAAATACGTGAGCTTATCTATCAAGATGCATCACAGTCAAATTGGGAACTTCATTCCAAAATTTCACCACAATCATTGAAGTCAATGTTGCAAAAGCATCTGCCATCCAGTTTTCATCTCGAGGGATATGATGAAACTCAACCTTTGTAAATAAAGTTGAAATCCTCCTCGCATAGTCTCTATATGGTATCAAACCGGGTTGATTCGTCTTCCGTTCACCTTTGATTTGATTGGTAACCAAAGCTGAATCTCCATAGACGTCAAGATGTTTTATTCTGAAATCAATAGCCTCTTCAAGCCCCATAATGCAAGCTTCATACTCAGCCATATTTTTTGTACACTTGAAAGTTAATCTATCTGTAAATGGAAAATGAGTGCCTTGAGGAGTAATAATCACTGCCCCAATGCCATTACCATATGAATTAACAGTTCCATCGAATACCATGCCCCAACGGAAAGCAGTTTCTGGCCCTTCTTCAAGCAATGGTTCATCATAATCTTTCATCTTCAAGTACAAAATATCTTCGTTAGGAAAATCATATTGCACTGACTAGTAATCTTCAATCGGTTGGTGAGCCAAATGGTCAGCCAAGACACTACCCTTGATAGCCTTTTGAGATCAGTATTCAATATCATACTCGGATAACAACATCTGCCAATGGGCAATTCTCCCAATTAAAGCAGGCTTCTCAAAAATGTACTTGATTGGATCCATTTTGGATATCAACCAAGTAGAATGATTTAACATATATTGGCGCAGACGCTTAGCAGTCCAAGCCAATGTGCAGCATGTCTTTTCAAGCATAGAATACCGAGTCTCATAGTCGGTGAACTTCTAACTGAGGTAGTAAATTGCATAATCTTTCTTTCCAATCTCGTCTTGCTGACCAAGAACGCAACCCATACTCTCATCAAGCATAGTCAAATACATGATCAAGGGCCTTCCTTCAACAGGCGGAGACAGAATTGGAGGCCCAAGCAGATACTCTTTGATAATATCAAAATCTCTTTGGAAATCTTTGGTCCATTCACAAGACTGATTTTTCCGAAGAAGCTTGAAAATTGGCGCACATGTGACAGCCATATGCGATATAAATCTTGAGATATAGTTCAAGCGGCCAAGAAAACCTCTGACTTGCTTCTCAGTTTTAAGCGTAGGAATTTCTTGAATTGCTTTGACCTTGGCAGGATGAGCTTCAATACCCTTCTCACTGACAATAAAGCCCAACAACTTACAAGAATGAACACCAAAAGTACACTTATTGGGATTCAAGCGGAGTTTATATTTTCTCAAAGGCTAGAATAACTTCAACAAATGATCAACATGTTCTTCTTCATCACTTGATTTGGCAATCATATCATCAACATAAACTTCAATCTCTTTATGCATCATATCATGAAAAAGAATGGTCATAGCTCTCTGGTCTGTTGCACCAGCATTCTATAAATCGAAAGGTATCACTCTACAACAGAATGTTCCCCAGGATGTAATGAATGTGGTCTTCTCCATATCTTCAGGTGCCATCTTTATTTGATTCTATTCGGAAAATCCATCCATAAATGAAAAGACTTTGAATTTAGTTGTATTTTCTACCAACATATCAATGTGTGGCAGGGGAAAATCATTTTTCGGACTAGCTTTGTTCAAATCTCTATAATCAACACACAGGCGGACCTTTCCATCCTTCTTCGGAACAAGCACAATATTGGCCACCCACTGTGGATACTCAGAGGTTACAAGAAAACCAATATCAATATGTTTATGTACTTCCTCCTTGATCTTTATTGTCATATCAGGATGAGTTGTTCTCAATTTCTGCTTGACCAACGGGCATTCTGCCTTCAATGGAAATCTATGCTCCACAATTTCAGAATCCAACTCCGGCATGTCTTGATAGGACCAAGCAAACACATCAAAATAATCTCGAAGAAGATCAATCAACCCCTTCTTAGCTTTTGGACACAGTTGAGACCCAATCTTGACTTCCTTCACATCATCCTCGAAACCCAAGTTGACTAATTCAGTCTGCTCTTCAAATGGCTGAATGGTTTTTTCCTCGTGCTCAAGCAAACATGATAATTCATCAGATACTTCTTCATCATTAATCTCTTCCTCAGCTTCAAACACATGGAAATCAAAGTTTGGAGATGGAGTAGGATCATTGTATTCAACGGGTTTGAAAACCAACCTGCATAATGATTTGATATTTTGATTTTAGAAGTGGAGTGTGAACAAATATTATGCAGATGGAAGATTATTATTTATGTATGTTTTTTGTGATTACCATTTTCAGGAAAACCAAAAAGTGAAAATAAAACATCATAGATGTGGATGAATAAAATTGTATTTTTATTGATGATAATAATAAAAATGCCAAACAATGTTCACTTCTCCCTTAGGCATAGAAGAAGGATTTTTCTTAAAACAACAAAAAAACAAATTACTTAGAACGGTGAATGACAACAGGAACATCAACAGCGACCCAATTGTTGCAAGTCTGGCCATGCGTCACAAAGTTGGCGCAAGCTTCGTCTTTATCACCACTGTCTTCAATAATGGTAGATGAGTGTTGATCATTCTCATGAATGAACCCTCCATTGTGGAAAATTGGTTGCATAACTTTGGATTTGGTGTTGAACGGACCTGTTTGAAATCCTAGCCCAACTCTGTTCTTGTTCTTGGCGATCTCTACAACACGACCCCTCTTGTCAATACAGCCAGCTTGAATAGCCTCTTGTGCATCTTTCAAAGAAGACATGGGTGCCCTAGTTTTATTTATCTCATCAACAATAAATAAGGCTTGGAATAGCGTTCCAACCTCCTCATCAACATCAACATACGTGAAAGATGATAAATGGTTCACCAATAATGCCTTCTCTCCAACAACAACGACAAGTTTTCCGTTCTTCACAAATTTCTGCTTTTGGTGTAGAGTAAATGTCACTGCTCCAGCTTCATGAATCCATGGTCTTCCCAACAAGCAAATGTAGGTCTGGTGGATATGCATTACCTAGAAATTAATTTTGAAATCACTTGGACCTATCTTCATAGGAAGGTCCACTTCACCAATGACAGTTTTACGAGAACCATTGAACGCTTTGACAATTACACCACTATACCTCATTAGGACACCTTGGTAAGAGAGTCTTGACAAAGTTGATTTTGGTAACACATTCAGTGATGACCCTGTAATAACCAACACATTGGACAGAGCGTCCTCCTTGAAATTCATAGAAATATGTAGTTCCAAATTGTGATTTCTGCCTTCCTTAGGAAGCTCTTCATCATAAAAACTAAGATTATTACAAGAAGTAATATTGACAACTATTTGGTCAAACTGATCCACGGTCACATCATGCTTAACATAAGCATGTTCTAGTACTTTCTCCAAAGCCTCCCCGTGTGCCTCAGAATTCATCAATAATGATAGCACATAAATTTTTTACGGTGTCTAGAGCAGCTGCTCCATAATATTTAATTCACTTCTCTTGATTAGTCTTAACACCTCATCATCGTCGTTAGTCTTCGACTTGCTGGACTCACCAGACTGACACGTTGGAGCACTAACCGAATTCACCATTTGAATCTCTGCCTTCTTACTTGCTGACACATCTTCTACAACCTTCGAAAATACTGGACCAAACAGACGACCACTAAGGGTCACCTTTGATATATCTACGATATTTACCACTGAGTCTGCAACTTGTAGAGGAACATCTTGACCATTTTCTATCATAGTGGCATTGTACTGATATGGCACAGCTTTATCGGATGAGTAGGGGATAGGGCCCGCCAACCGTATAACTAACAGTGATGTCGGTCTATTGACATTATCATTGCTTCTAATATCAAACTGAATAACTACCCGCTCAGGGGTCTTAAACACTGGTACAATAACATTCACATCATCTCCCATATCCCTTGACTGTTGAATCTGGATTACATTCTCATCCATCAACTTCTGGATATATCTCTTGACAATCATACACCCACGGGGGTTCACGCTGCAAATGACACAATCATCATGGTCATGTTCACAATCAATGATTAAATATAAAGTCTTATGCGTCTCCACCAGAGATCTTTGGATACGTCTCACATCAAAAACTAAAAAATTCGTTGGACAATCATCCACCATGTTGACAAAAGCGTTATCATGAACAGGCAACAGATTGGCTTTCACATTTGGCGCTCTGTCCTCAAAGGACATCATACCACTCTTCATAAGCTTTTGAACTTCATACTTTAGAGGATATCAATTCTCTATATCATGGCCAGGGGATCCCTGGTGAAAAGCACAATGAAGATCAGGCTTGAACCACCATGGCAGTGGCTCAGGGATTTGAGGAGGATTTCTTGGCTGAATGAGATTTTTGAGGACCAATGATGGGTATAACTCTGCATAAGTCATATGAATAGGGACAAAGGAGACATTCTTCCTCTAAAAAATTTGTTGGTGATGATTGTTATTGTTGTAGTTGGTTCTTTGTTGCGGTTGTTGCTGATGTTGTTGTTGTTGAACTGGAATTGATTGATTACAGTTATTGGAAAAACCCGGAATTAATGATGAAACTTGGTGTTGATGTTGACGAGGTTGAGAACTCTTTCTAACATGAGGCCTCCTCTGCCTCCCCACTGGCACTGGGTTAGTTTCTCCTTCCTTACTCTTGGAGAAACTCCCACCATATTTGTTGCTTGTTGATGCTTCTTCTTTAGACAAACATCCTTCACGGACTCCTTCTTCTAGCCTCATCCCCATGTTTACCATTTTAGTAAAATCATTGGGGGAACTTGTAATCATACGTTCGTAATAAAATGAACTCAACGTCTTCAAGAAGATTTTCGTCATTTCTTTCTCTTCAAGAGGTTGACTTATATGGATATCCATTCTCTCCATCTATAAGCATACTCTTTGGATGTCTCTTTATCCTTCAAAGACATAGACCTCAACTGGTCTCTATCAGGCACCATATCCATATTGTACTTATACTGCTTGACAAAGGCTTCACCCAAGTCATTGAAAGTATGAACGCTTGCACTGTCCAGATCTATATACCACCTCAACGCAGCTCCAGTTAAACTGTCTTGGAAATAGTGAATCAGCAACTGATCATTATTTGTCTGAGTAGACATTTTTATGGCATTCATCACAAGATGGCTTAGTGGGCAAGTATTCCCTTTGTACTTTTCAAAGTCTGGGACCTTGATTTTCACCTAGATCTTAACATTAAGGACCAAGTAGAGTTCATCAGAAATCTTCCCAAACAAGTCTTTCCCCCTCAAAGTCTTCAACTCTTTACGCAACTCGAGGAATTGATCTTTCATTTCATTCATCTTCTCATACACATATGGACCCTCAGACAGCTCATAGTGGTAGATAGTGTCCTCAACACGAGGAAGAGTGTGAACAACAGGAGGAGGCACTGACATGACTGGGCTAGATGCCGACAGAGAAACAAATGTGGGTGCATACCCTTTTGGCATAAGATTAGGTGGAATTCCCCAAGGGAATCCATAAGGCATAAAAGGAATGGATTGACTGGCAGCAACAACATGAGTAGTTGAGGTAGCAACCTCAGAAATGACAATCCTCCTCCTCCGAGGAGTTGTAGGATTCGGTGATGAGTGATTCTGTGCAGTAATGACAGATTCCATCAGCATCGTCAGTTTTGCGATATCGTCCTTCAACTCTCGGTTCTCTTGCTCTAGATGTTCCATGATCTTTGGTTGATTACCACGAGTATTATAACGGTGAGTCATCTTGGCTTATGCACAAAAGAAGAACTGGTAAGACATCTGGCGATAGAAACCTGTTATGCAAATGATGCATGAAATGCAATGTTTTTTATTGTTCTTTAATTTCAAGGAACATATAAGGTCCTATATATATATATATATATATATATATATATTATATATATATATATATATATATATATAATATATATATATATAATCAAATAATAACAATAATAACAATTGGATAAAATCTCTTTTTATTCATAAAATTTAGAAGGATTACACTGAGTACAATTCCAGAAACCAAAATACAAATACAAGAGAAAAGGAAACTATCATCCTAAGGATCCCTAGCAAGTGTATCCTATGATCTGTCTATGGGCACATACTTCCTTCGGATGCGTCAAATCTCAGACTCAAAGGATGTCTTCATCTGAGCCTTCTCACGAACTAGCTGGTCAACAATCTTCTTCCAGGCACCGGAAGGATGAGGCATATCAGAGGAAGGTAAACCCTCTAGCTCTCAATCTCTCTTCATAGCACGGTCTTCAAAAATCTTAATAAGCATATCCTTGTCTTTCGACTCAAGCTGCAACTCTTCATGCTTTTAGCTCAAAGCATGGAACCACTCTTCCCACATATCTTTCTCTTGCTTCATCTTGGCGAGCGCGTCTTCTAAATCCTCTACATCTTGGTTAAGGATAGTTGATGGCTCAGCCATAACCACAAACATAGGTCTTTCATAACCGTACGGCATCTTTAACTCCAAATATCTCTTCTTCACCCAAATAGTGTAAGCTTCCAAGGCTACACAGTTGCATGGATCAAACTCGAATCTTCCTTTCCTATGCACATTATGCCACGCATGTATCATCCTCTACTTCAAATGTTGGGGATCTTTACCCTCCTGATAGAATAGACCTTCTAACTGAGTGTTATTGGGTTTATCTCTCAAGGGCAACCCAAGTTGACGGCGGGCCAAAGCAGGGTTGTAGCTGATTCCTCCTCGTGTACCAATAAGAGGCACATTAGAGAACTCATCACAACCATCATTAATGTACACACTACTCAATGCAGAATCATACCAAACAATATCATCATTAGTGAGAGACATAATTCTCTGAGACCACCGTAGGCATTGCTTGTTCTCCAAAAAAGAAGACGTTTGAGGCAAGTGCAACATAAACCACTTGTCCAGAAGAGGAACACAACACACAATAGTCCCACCCCCTTTAGAATTTATCAAATGCAAAGAGAAATACATGTCATCCAACAGAGTCGTAACAGGATTCCCAATCAAGAAGATTCTAATGGCGTTAAAATCAACAAAATCGTCAATGTTAGGGAACAAAGCTAAACCATAGATGAGAAATACAAAGATGGCTTTAAAAGCATCCATACTACCGACTTGAGCAAATACAGTAACTTTTCCAATGAGGAACTAAGAAGTCAACCTAAGAATATCTCCTTTCTTCACCAAATGAGCATCAATTTCAGATTTCTTCAACTGAAGAGCTTCAGCTATGACATGAGATATGGGAATCTCCTCCAATCCACTAAAATGTACCTTGTCAGATACAGGTATACCCAAGAGATAGTCATACTCTTCCAATGTAGGCACAAGCTGATAATCAGGAAAAGTGAAGCACCGGTAGAGAGGATCATATAGTTGAACCAAAACACTCAAAAGTCCTTCAACCACATCAGCAGATAATACCAACAAAATCTTCCCATGATGTTGCTTGAAGTCCAAGGGATCTAATACAAAAGATGACAACTTCCTTAGCTCTTTCAAATCAGGATATCTGAATTGTACTTCTTAGTGTTCCTTCATCCATAATCCATTGTCTAAACATATTTGCAAACAAGACCTCAGTTTCCTTGAAATTTATTTTCTATGATGAATGTCATGATGCACAGGTATGCATGAATGAAACAATCACACACAAGGGATCATACACAAGGCAAACACAAATAAAGGTCAAGTTATCAATCAAGTCATTATCAAGATCAATCATCCATTTTGGTGGATTATGGTTTTCACCTTATCAATACCCAAGTTCCATTGATATTGACAAGACTTGATCAGATCAACCGAGAATCAAAGGGTTTGTTGTGAGTCACGAGCATGGATTTAGGTTAAGAACCATCCCAAAGGAGTGTACTAAGGATAAAAACATGTAGATCATGTTCTAAAAAGTTCCCAGGGTCTTAATCCCATCTATCAGATATTATAGGTTAGGATGACTGACTCATCAACCCATGATATTCTTAGGAGAAACTCGTCTGAGTGTAGTGTGGCGTAACAACTATTATCAGGTCTACACCTGAACAGTCTCCGCACAACATCCTAAATATGCCAAGTTGGGTTAAATGTTCTATGGTCCTCAGCTTCTCGGACCCCAAATCAGAGAAAGTAATGCCTATCCGCAAATAACTTGTGTGACATCAATAACTCCAAAGAGGTGAGTGGATGTATCTCAAGCCAACTTGTTAAGGACTACTCAACACAAGTTGAACATGACTATACCATCATCCTATCTTAATTGCACGCAAGTTCGGGTTAGAACTTATCTCACCACTCAGAGATCACCAAGCACAACAGACAGATTATATCACACAATCAATATACAAATATCAAATATACATATATATACACACAAAAAGTAGGCTAAACCCACTGAGGACTACTCCGAAGCAGAGTATCCACTTAATTTATGTAGCGGTAAATTCATGAGCTTCAAGCTATGGATAAACTTGACGTCAGTAAAACCAGTCGCCACCGTGCTTTTATTGTTTCCAAAGGAAAAGGGAAAAGTACGAACAAAACCCAAAGATAAGAAGTTTTCAAATCAAAACTAATAAAATGCCAGAGATTACAGGTAAGGGGGTTGGTTACACAAAGGGAAGGTGTTAGCTCCCAAAGTGTCCTATGTACTCCTAGGGAGCCCTTTTTTATGTGTGCATGTGTTTTTGGTATAAAAAATGTTCGATAAAAATAGAGTGTGGGGATGAAAAAAGAATTCATTAATTATATTTTTGTGTGTGACAAGACCTTCATACTTGTGCCTACATACCAACATAAAAATGAGGGATCAAAACATCGTAGTTCATGGTAAAAATTTCAAAAAAGTTGGTGAATTACTTTTAACAAAAGTTTAATAAGAAAAAGGAACAAAGGACCAAGAGTTTGAATGGAGTTGTTAGTTCTTTTTGTCTTTTGAAATTTTAAAGTCAATATGATTAAGTTTATTTACAAATTTTATTTAAGAAAAGAAGTTCAAAAATTTAATGGCATAAGGCCAACGTTTCTAATTATTAAAACAAAGTCTAAGTTTGAAAACACAAGCAAAGAATTTTTTTGAAAAGGGGGGAGATTTTGAAATTTAAGAAGTGGGAGGAGATGAAGAGGCTATCCTAAGCACAAATTTAAAAGTTAAGGATTGAAAAGGTCTGACCAATGGGATGCAATCCAACAGACAAGAATGTCGTATAGAAACCCATTTTCCTTTGGACTTTTATCAAGCAATAATCAATAAGCAATGAGCAATATCCAGACATTATGAAGATCAAGGCATAAAATAAAGATAGCCACTTCCAAGCAAGCAATTCCCATAGCTAGCAGTCTTCATTGTCTTCCCATCTACCAGATGAAATATTCCTTGATCAACTCAGAGTAAAGCATCAAACACATAATCAAAATAATAATTAAGCACAAAGACAGAGTAGCAGATGAATTCAAACAAATCCCAAGGCTTATATCAGATGAAGGCTCAGTTTGCAATAGCTCAGTCTCAGAATGTTGGCATTAGCCAAGTCCTTTTAGCACAAGGAATGTTGCCTAATGTTAAGTCCAAAAGTTCAGATCAAGTCCAACAGTCCACCAAATGTTTTTTAGGGGTTTTGTTCTTATTATGTGTTTTTAAAATCCACAAACAAAATCAAAATATATAAACAAATATATAAAATCACAAGATATGGTTCAAATGAGCAAAAGTAAAAATTACATAAACATAAACAAATCATATGAAATGTAGATGGCAATGAATGATAAATGACTGCAATTTAAATTGCATAAGGTTAATGACTTGAAAGTAAAGTAATATTAACAAGAGTTAGTTAAATGTTAGTCAAAGGTTAGTCAAGTGTTAGTGGTTGTAAGACCCCAATTTTGGCCCTAAGATCCCTCATGGCATCATATCATATCATTGCATTGCCTCAAGGATCATTGGACACCTTGCTCCCTTCCCTGTGGGTGGGATCTCTTGAGAGTTGGTTCTTGATCACCAAGCATTGCTTGCATTTGTATATCATTGCTTTTCTTTTAATCACTAACCAAAAATGTACAAAAATATGTCATCTAACATTGGTTTTGTAGCTTAAGCAGTCAACAGGTCAAGGCATCAGGTGAATTCATGGTACAAAGAGCAGATGGTATTTTCTTAAGATATGGATCATGTGATCATTATATGGAGCTTATATGAGCTATGGGTTCATTTTGGAACCAAATCCCCAGGTGGTTGAGGCCCAAATTCATCAGAATATTTTCAGGTCATCTAAAGGCCTATGCCAGTCAACTGAAAAGTCAACTGAAGGCTTTGAAGTGTGAAATTGAGATTCTTCATCCCATTCATGTCCCAATCATGCTTATTCATCATACCAAAGATCAAGGTTGAAGAATTTGAGGTAAAGTCAAAAGTTTCCAAAAATGGAGAGTGACCTGTAATTTCAACTTTCTAAAAATGGAAAGTTTTTGGTTCAACTTCAACTCAACTTTCCAACATCAAAGAAGCTTCAAATGAATTTTTTTCCCAACATGAAAGTTGAAGATCTCTCTCTCCCATTTCCAAAAGAGTCCAAGATCATGAGCATCTGATGAATGGTTGAGGAGATATGGTCCAATCATTGCCAAGTGTACATGGAACTTCAAATGGGCATATCTTTTGATTCATAACTCCAAATTTGGTGCCACTTTTTCTAAAATGCTTGTCATGACATGAAGTTTCCAAAACATCCATCACATTGCATGAATTTCCATCACATGATCATTTGCTTTTTCAAGTCTTTTTTGGAGGGAAATTCAAACATTTAAAAATGGTGCATTACATGAACTTTTTACCATTGCCATTGTGTTCAAAAGATGATTTTGAGTGACTTTGATCAAGCATATGACACTGTTCACGTGGGTTTACTACATGCACCATGCAAATTTCAAAATTTTGCCAAACACCCTTATTTTGCTTAATCTCAAATTAACCATGATTAACTTTAATTAAAATGAGATTAGGATAGAGTATATATTGATAATCATAACAGAATTTTGGGGGATTCACCATTTTAGATCTAGTTTTCATCTCTCAACCAAAACTTGTAATTTCTTCACATAACCTTGCATTTTTCTTTGATATTCTGAATCATTGAGTGTAGTAGATGGAGAATCAAGCTTTGGATCATTGATTTTGGTTAGAATTCATGCATAATTCAAGCAAGAACACAAATATGGAAGTTGATTGATAAGCTAGATCTACACGGTTTCAAGCTTCAATTGCTTCATCAAACATCATTACAAGTATTCTGGATTGGATTTGGATCATTGCAAGCCTTGGATCGTGCGTTTTCAAGGAGCTGTTCTTCAAGAGGTCACATTTTCGATCCTTTTAATTCTCTGTTTTATGTGTATGTTCATGTAGATCTTGTGTTGCTGACAATTCTGAGCTAAATTTCATGTGAAATGGTGCATTATTGAGTGAGTTATGTGTGATGGAAGTTTGATGCATCAATTTTATTTTGCTCGATCTGCATTTGTTGTGATGATTTAGCATGAATTGACAATGGATTATTGATGTACGTTGCATGAGCTTTGATTTGGTATAATTTTTGATGAATTCTGGAATATTCTGGAAAATTCTGGAAAATTGGTTTGAAGGTCTACTGTTCATCATCGTCTTCACGAGGAAGACGATGTTTTTCCAGATTAGCGACGACCTAGCGTCCTTCTTTGCGTCCATCTGGTACGCTAGGGTTCTTCATGTGAAACGGCTGCGTTTCAGTGTAGCGCGCCTCATTTCAAATCTGGACCGGCTTCGATTCTTGGCGCAAGAAATTTTTCAAATTAATGCTTCATTATCCAATTCCCTCCATATTTCATGCTATGCTTCATTTTCATTTCAAAAATTTTTATCCAACTTCAAAAATTCACAATAAATTGAAAAATGCTCCAAATAATCCCTGGTTTTTTGCTACTTGTTCATTGAGATGTCCTCTATTATATGATGTTAAATTATGAAGTTGTGCATGGCTGGATTTTGAATTGTGTTAGAATAGGTGAACATGTGTACATTTGTGACCTTGCTCTACTCTTCCTATTGTGAAATGCTTGATTTTAATCCAAATGCCATGAAATTTTGCATGATTGTTCCTAACATGTTAATGGATGTTTGAGGCTTGGTTTGGTATTTTTCTCATTTGCCATTTCTGTTTTATACACATGTTTGCATGGTGTGACAATTTGTGTCACACAATTGGATGTTCAACTTGTGCAATTTAATTTCCATATCAAATGACCTTTGTTGATTTTGATTTTTTATAGGATGATTGTATTGGACATGTTGTATGCTCATGAATTTTTCCATAATTGTTTGAATCATTTCTGTTTTGATTTGGAATTTTCATTCTCAATGTCCATTTGAATGCTTTGAAATTGTCTTTGACTTCTCTTGCTTATTACATGGCCTTGCTTGATGATTTTGACTTGGTCCTTTTTAGGACATGTTAATATGTGTTTGAAGTTGCATTGTGTTGAATATTAGCTCCTGTTTTGGATTTTTTTCTTCACCTTTGACCCTAGGCTTTGACCTAGTGGTTTGTACTTACATGTGAGCTTTGAATTTCAGGACCAAGCACTCAATTTCCATGGTTGATGTTGCTTCATCATTTGAATGTTGATGTTTGATATTGATTGCTAACATTTGGTTGTTTTGTAGGTTGATGATAATTCACTTGAGTTTGCCTTATGGCTTATTTGTTGTTCATTGGGATTGTCTATTTGTTGTTGACTGTTGTCTGTTTGTCTGAATACTGTACTGATTTGTTTAGTTGTTTACACAGGTACCTAAGTTGCTTTAAGTTCATTTGAACTTTGCTTTGCTTTGCTTGTGGTTGGCATACCACTTAGGTATAATCCCTATTCTTCATGTAGTCTGGAAGACCTGTCATGTTATTTTGGCAGGCACCTGTCTGAAGCCCTCCTTAAGAGGCCATGTCTTTGTTTGTTTATGTTTGTACCAAGCAGGTTAAGTCCTCTTAAGAGGCAATTGGCAGATAGAAGGGATGTGCAATCCATCCCCTGCTATTCAGTTGTGTCTTACATCTTGCTCACACCATGTGTTGATGCAATTTGAATAAAAACCCAAAATCTTGTATATAGAGTCAGTCATTGTGGAATAGAGTTCCTCATTCTGGACTCCCACACCTTCTATTTGATTCAAGCTCTCCCAAGCCAGGGATAAGAGCTGTGAGGCATAACCCTCATCTCCATTTCATCTGCTCACCCTAACTCTCAATGTTAGAGGTTAAGAGCCTGACTACCCATTCCAGTAGTTGGCTTGTTTGTTGAGGTTAATGTGACCCCTTGACTAAAGCCCAACCTTGCTTGAGCCTATTGATTGTGTATAGTGTGTGATAATTGACTGTTTGTTTGCTTACTTATCCATCTGTGCATAATTGTTGTGTGTGCCTCTGTGCATTTTTTTCATCTTTGAGCATTAATTGTATATCATTTCATGATCATTGTTCATATTGTGTGACATTTTGTTTTGACCATTGAGGAGTCAATTGTAAGTCCAGTTATTGGCAGTTGTTTCCTGTGATCTGGTAGGAGTTGGGACTAAGACCATTGATTGGCATCCCATTTCCTTGGAGTCGAGTGTAAGACCATTTATTGGCAACTTGTTTCCTCTTGCTTATTGCATTTGTTTTCCTTATTTTGTGAGACTAGTATAAGTCCATAGATTGGCATCTGGTATCCATCTTTGTTTTGTGAGTCTGGTGTAAGTCCATTGATTGGCATCTGGTTTCCATCTTTGTTTTGTGGAGGTGGACATAAGACCATTGATTGGCACTCCATTTCCTATTTTATTTTTGTCTTGTGAGGAGTCAGATGTAAGACCATTGATTGGCTATCTGTTTCCTGTGATCATTTTGTGGAGTCAGGTATAAGACCATTGATTGGCAACTTGTTTCCTATTTTGTTGTGGAGTTGGGTATAAGACCATTTATTGGCATTCCATTTCCAGCTTTTGTTTTCTTTTTGAACCTTGTTTGCTTTGTGCTTGTTGCCTTATTCCAAAGGAATCACTTGGATCATCTACATATGATTTCAAGAGGTGAACTCCTAAGAAGTTTTACCCCTCATCCCCACCTTTTGTTTCTTTACAACCTCCATTTGCATGTTAACCCAAACCAGAAAATTTGTGCAAACATTTTCACCTCTTTTCAAATTAGAAACCTAGGCCTTAGGCCTTTGATTTTCAAACTTCATTTTCACAATACTTCTTTTGAATTGAATCTAATGTCAACTTTGACTTCATCTTTGTGAATACTCTAATTGGTTAATTCCACTCACTCAATTGTTTTGTGGCTTGGTCCACTTCTTGATAAGTTTTCATACATTAGCCATAGATCTCAATTATCTTAGTGGTTGATGTAAATCTCACCTTTTGTCCTTAGTGATTGAATTGTAAGACTTCCTTGCTTATTATAGGGCATGGTCCCTCACTAGCAAGTTGAAGCTTTTCTCACATGGTGGACTTGTGGTTGTATAGGTTGAGTTTTCTCCCGTGGATAATGAAAGACCTTAGGGCTTTTGTTTAAAATCAATCCACTTACTTTTTGGAAATCTTTTAGCCGAACTACGAGGTTTTGATCCTGTAAAGGTACGTAGGCAATGGTTTTCCATCCAAACACAAAAATAATAAAATTGTATATTCTTTTCTCATCCTCCCAATCAATGTTTTCACAATAAATATTTTCATAAATAATATCTTTTGCAACAATTTGTGAAAAGGGTTCCCTAGGAGTACCTAGGATGCATTGGGTGCCTAACACCTTCCCTTTGCATAATTACCCCCTTACCCAGATCTCTGACCTTTCATTAGTTTTCTATGTGTAAAACTTCTTAGGCTTTTGTTCGCTTTTTAGTCATTCCTTTGGATAAATAAAAGTGTGGTGGCGACTCTATCTTTGTATGCTTTGCTTTTGATTTAGTCAATAAATCATAAAGTGACGAATACACCGCTACAGAAAAGTGGCGACTCTGCTGGGGAGTATAATCCTTGGTGGGTTTTGCCTACTTTTCACACTTGTTGTATTATATTGTTTATTTTTTATATGACATATTTTTGTGCAAATTTGGGATGACTGTATTGTTTGTAATGATTGATTTGCTTGATATATCAATTGTTGCTTGTTTGGTGATCTCTGTGAGATGAGTTATATACCCGAACTCGAGTGCACCTTATGATAGGAGAATGGCATAGTCTCGTCGACTTGTGTGGAGTTATTCCTTAGCAAGTTGACGTGCGAGTCCATTCACTTGGTGGAGGTCATGTTGGATTAATGATGTCACACAAGTTATTTGTGGTTAGGCATTATTCTTTCAATATGTGTCGTAGAAGCCAAGGACCTTAGTTTACCAAGTGCGGAAGTCGTTCAGATGTAAGATCTGATGCGATTGTTACGCGATACTACACTCATAAGAGTCTCTCTTGAGAATATTTTTGGAATACGAGTATTCGTTCCTCCGATAATATATTCGAAAGATGGGATGATGACTATGGGAACCTCTGGTAGAACATGTTCGGCAGGTTTAAACCATAGTACACTCCCTTTGGGTGGTTCTTAACCGAGACTCCATGCTCGTGACTCACAACAAACCCGTGATTCATGGTTGATCCGTTCACCCATCGTTAATATCAATGGAACTTGGGTGTTGATAAGGTGAAAACAATAATCCACCAAAATGGATTATTGATATTAAGGATAGTTGAATCGTTCGTATATCGTTAATATCAATGGAACTTGGGTGTCGATAAGGTGAAAACCATAATCCACCAAAATGGATGATTGATATTAAGGATAATACGAACCATCCCATGACCTTTGTCTGGTGTGCTTTGCTTGATCCTTGAGTGTGATTGTTGCATTCATGCATTCATGCATTCATCTGCATCCATATCATCAGATAAAAAGAAAATTTTCAAGGAATTTAAGGGGTTTATTTGCAAAATTTTCAGATATGGAAAGACCGAAAAGGCATACAAAGAAGTACAGCTTTAGACAGCCCGATCTGAAAGAGTTAAGGAATCTGACATCCTATGTATTAGATCCCTTGGGTTTCAAAGCTCGTTATGGAAAGCTTCTGCCTCTGCTGACTACTCAGGTTGATGAAGGATTGATGAATACTTTGGCGCAGTTCTATGATCCTCTGTATCACTGCTTCTCTTTTCCAGACTTTCAGCTATTGCCTACCCTTGAGGAGTATGCTCATCTTGTAGGTATCCCGATTCTGGATCAGGTGCCGTTCAGTGGCTTGGAGAGTATTCCTACTTCTCGAGAGATAGCTGACATGTTGCACATAGATGAATATTTGGTTAAAGCCCATATGACTTCTAAAGGTGGAATTCAAGGTCTCCCTTCTGAGTTCCTCATCGCTCAAGCTACCGTTTATGGGAAGGCCATGAGTGAGGATGCCTTTGAAGCCATATTTGTGCTTCTCATCTATGGATTGGTATTATTCCCCAACATCGACAAATTTGTGGATGTGAACGCTATTAGGATCTTCTCTGTTCTTAATCCCGTTCCGACTCTGTTGGTTGATGCCTATGTCTCTTTGCACTTGAGGAATGCGAAGGGTGGTGGCGTTATTGTGTGTTGTTTGCCTCTGTTGTATAAGTGGTTTATTTCTCACTTACCTCAGACGGTCGCTTTCAAGGAGAACAAGGGATGTCTACGGTGGTCTACGAGACTTATGTCTCTCACTAATGATGATATCTCTTGGTATGATCGTGCATATGATGGTGTCCAGATCATTGATTCTTGTGGTGAATTCTCCAATGTGCCTCTTCTCGGCACATGTGGTGGGATTAGCTACAACCCCGTGTTAGCACGACGTCAGCTTGGGTTCCCCCTAAAGGATAAACCTAATAACATTCTGTTAGAAGGTGTGTTCTTTCAGGAGGGTAAAGATCCCCAAGGCCTGAAAACAAGGATGGTCCGCGCTTGGCGCAAGATTCACAAGAAGGGTAGAAGTGAGTTGGGTCCGAAGAATTGCATTGCTTTGGAGCCGTATACTACTTGGGTGAGGAAGAGAGCATCCGAGTATCTCATGCCCTATGATTATCCGAGACCTACACCTTTGGTTATGGTTAGGCCTTCAACCCTCCCTATCCAATGCGTAGAGGAGTTGAGAGAAGAAGACCTTTCACGTGCCTGGGTCCGTGAAAGAGAAGAGTTGCTTCAACAACTGAAGGAGAAGGACGCTCTGATCGAGTTCCTCGAGCATCAGGTCATTGACGATCCAAACGATGCATGGACTTCTCTACTTCCTCAGTCTTCCAAGTTCTGGAAAAGGAGGTATGACAGACTCGCCAAAGATAAGGCAGATATGGAAGCAACATATGAGAGAGAGATTAAGAGGCTTCGTGCAGCTTATCTTCCGGCATCCCGAGCTTCTAGGGATCCATAGGATGTTTATTTTCCTTCTCTCTTGTAATAATTGACAATGCTGTACTTCTTTGTTCAAACATATTTGATGAGATATTTTCCATATGCGATTAAATGCTTAACATTCAAAAATGCAAATAATACCCTACAAGTTCCTTTGAAAATAAAAACAAATCATATGCACGAGCATTGCATGCATCATTTGCATAAGCAGGTGTTGTTCCGGTCATCTTGTCTGTGGCCTAACTCTGTGCTCTTCATTTATTTTGAAGACAAGCTGACTCATCGGTACTACACCAGAGCCAACTCTGCAAGGTTAATGGATCATCTCGAGCAAGAGAATCATGAGCTGAAGGATGAAGTCGCCAGACTTACTGCTTTGATGGAGCAATTCCTAGCTGCTCAGAACCAGCCGTCACCACCTCCTGCAACTCCTCCCCAGAGGACTGTTATATCCAAAGTTGCTTCGTCAACAGTGCCAGCTGCCAATGCTCATTTTGTGCCAACAGCCATGCCGCCCGGGTTTCCGTGGGGGATGCCTCCTGGTTATATGCCTGATATTCCAGCTCCGACATTTGCTTCCATGCCGGCATCTAGCCCGGTCCTTGCAATGCCTCCTCCTGTCGTGCATACCACTCCTAGGGTAGACGACACCATCTATCATTCTGAGCCGTCTGAGGGCCCAGATGTTAATGAGAAGATGGATGCAATGAATGACCAATTTCTTGAACTCCGCAAGGAATTGAAGACCCTTCGAGGAAAGGATTTGTTCGGCAAATCTGCGACCGAGCTCTGCTTGGTTCCCGGCGTAAAGATACCTGTCAAATTCAAAGTCCCTGACTTTGAGAAGTACAAGGGGAACACCTGCCCTCTCAGCCACCTGGTTATGTATGCCAGGAAAATGTCTACTCAGACGGATAATGATCAACTGCTGATTCATTATTTCCAGGATAGCTTATCCGGTGTTGCACTAAGATGGTATATGAGTCTGGATATTGCAAACATCCGTTCCTTCAATGATCTTGGCGAAGCCTTCGTCAAGCAGTACAAATACAATGTGGATATGGCTCCCGATCGGGATCAGCTCAGAGCCATGTCCCAGAAGGACAAAGAGACATTTAAAGAGTACGCCCAGAGGTGGCGAGAGCTGGCAGCTCAGATTACTCCTCCGCTGGAAGAGAAGGAAATGACTAAGATCTTTTTGAATACTCTTAGTTCATTTTATTATGAGCGGATGATCGCTAGTGCTCCCTCTGATTTCACCGAGATGGTGAACATGGGGATGCGATTGGAGGAAGGAGTCTGCGAAGGACGGTTATCTAAAGATGAAGGCTCTTCTAGCAAGCGGTATGGAGCATTTGCTAAGAAGAAAGATGGGGAGGCACATGTCATGCAATCCCATGTTAAATCCAGAAGACCCTCTGCCAAGAGGAAGCCTGTGCGTCATGCCAGCAGTCAGCATCAGGTGGCTCACATAGCACCTGTCTTCCGTGATAATCAGCAGCATAATCAGCAACAATCTCAACAGTATCAACAACAGCATCGCCCTCAGCAGCAGGCTTATCAGCCTCGCAACAGTAATCCAGCTGGTCCGAGTTATGAAAGGAAGAAGATCACCTTCGATCCGATTCCAGTATCATATGCAGAGCTGTATCCCTCTTTGATAGAGAGGAAATTGATTACTCCAAGGGATCCTCCGGCTATACCTGCTAACCCGCAGTGGTGGTATAAGCCTGATCAGCATTGTGTTTACCACTCCGGTGCTCCGGGTCATAATGTGGAAAACTGCTTTCCTTTGAAGACTAAGGTTCAAGACCTTATGAGATGCGGCATTCTGAGCTTCGAGGACTCAGGCCCCAATGTTACGAAGAACCCATTGCCCGAGCATGGGAAGTCGGTTAACATGGTCCAGGGTTGCCCTGGTAAATACAAGGTCAAATATGTAAGCCATATTCGACAGTCATTGGTTGAGTTGCATCGTCTGCTGTGTGATTACAGTCATATGGAGCACGACCATGACAAATGCCGTATCTGCTCTGTCAATCGTCTGGGTTGTCGCCAAGTGCGTAGAGAGCTGGAAGAGCTGTTGGATGATGGGACTATTGAGATTCTTCAGAACAGAAATGTTGATGAAGACGAACCAGAGGTGAATGTGATTTCTCCTATGTTCAAGATACCTGAGCCTGTTGTCATTCGTTATGATGGCAGCAAGCAAAAGGTTTCTCCTTCGCTGATTATCAAGCCTGCAGGCCCTGTGCCTTATTCGTCTGACAAAGCAGTTCCCTTCCGCTATAATCCTGTTGCTGTTGAAGATGGGAAAGAAGTGCCTTTGCCTTCATCTTCTGTTGTGAATATAGCTGATGTGAGCGGGTTGACCCGTAGTGGTCGCGTGTTTTCCCCCCCGAAGCCTCAGGCTAGGGCTGATTCTGATGTGCGTCCGGTTGGGAATGCGGTGAATCCTCTGAACCCGACACTTGTTGTTAAAACCTCCTCTGTACAAAAGACTCCTACTTCTTCTGTTGGCCCTAGTGGCACTATGAATGAAGACTGTGATGAGATGCTGAGGCTCATCAAGAAGAGTGAGTACAACGTTGTAGACCAGCTTCTACAAACGCCGTCCAAAATCTCCGTGCTATCTTTGCTGCTGAATTCAGAACCCCATAGGGAGGCTCTGCATAAAGTATTGGACTTGGCTTATGTTGATCATGATGTCACTATTGAACAGTTTGACAGCATTGTTGCGAACATCACTGCTTGCAACACTTTGAGTTTCTGTGACGCTGATCTCCCTGAGGAGGGAAGAGACCACAACATGGCTTTACATATTTCCATGAATTGCAAGAACGACGCCATGTCCAACGTGCTGGGGGACACTGGGTCATCTTTGAATGTATTTCCGAAATCCATTCTCTCTAGATTGTCATATCAAGGGCCTCCCATGAGGCAGAGTGGTGTTGTTGTGAAAGCTTTTGATGGGTCGCGTAAGACTGTGATTGGGGAAGTTGATCTCCCAATCAAGATTGGACCGAGTGATTTCAAAGTTACCTTTCAGGTTATGGATATCCACCCATCTTATAGCTGTCTCCTTGGTAGACCATGGATTCACGAGGTTGGCGCCGTGACATCCACCCTACACCAGAAGCTGAAATTCGTTAAGAATAAGAAACTGGTTGTGGTAGTGGGAGAAAAGGCTCTCCTGGTTAGCCACTTGTGTTCTTTCTCATATATTGATGCTGAGGATGAAGTTGGAACGCCTTTCAAAGCTTTATCTATTGCTGAGCCAATTGAGAAGAAGTCTCCTTCATTTGCTTCCTATCGCGATGCGAAACTAGCCATTGAATGTGGTGCAGTTGCTGGTCTAGGAAAGATGATTGAGCTTGAAGACAATAAATCCCGGGCTGGCATTGGCTATTCTTCTGGGGTCTTCAACGACAAAGGGTTGTTCAAGAGTGGAGGTTTCATCCACGCCGATCAAGTTGAGGAAGCTGCTGCTATCTTGGAAGAGGATGCAGAGGATACTGACAATTTTGTCATCCCTAGCGGGATTTGCCACAATTGGGTCGCTTTAGACGTTCCTACAGTCATCCATAAGTCAGCGTAATATGTTCACTTTGTTTAAAAACCCTTCTCCCATGCCAAAAGGAGAAGTGATGACATTGTTGGCATCATATATACAATGATATTTCATTCCATAAATTCATGTTAAACATTTGTTTTTCCATTTGTTTTCACTTTTTGCTTTTTGCATGAAATTGGTGATCACAAAAAACCCTAAAAACAAGAATAAAAGCAATCTTTTCATCTGCATAATGATTTGCTTGTTTAAATTCTAAAGTTTTTCATTATCCAAAATCATTATGCAGGTTGATTCTTAAACCCATTGAACATAATGATCCAACGTCATCTCCCAATTTTGAATTCCCTGTATTTGAGGCAGAGGAAGATGATGTTGAAGAGATTCCTGATGAGATTACCCGTCTGCTTGAGCACGAAGAGAAGATCATTCAGCCGCACCTTGAGAATCTAGAAACAGTCAACTTGGGGTCTGAAGATTGTGTTCGAATGGTGAAGATTGGGGCACTTCTTGAAGAGTCTGTCAAGAAGGGGTTGATCAGTTTGCTACGAGAATATTCCGATATCTTTGCTTGGTCGTATGAAGACATGCCGGGTCTAGATACAGATATTGTGCAACATTTCCTGCCTTTGAAGCCTGAGTGCGTGCCTGTGAAGCAGAAGCTCAGAAGAACTCATCCAGATATGGCAGTGAAGATCAAAGAGGAAGTTCAGAAGCAAATTGATGCGGGGTTTCTGGTGACTTCCACATATCCTCAATGGGTGGCCAATATTGTGCCTGTGCCTAAGAAGGACGGAAAAGTCCGTATGTGTGTTGATTACAGAGATTTGATTAAGGCTAGTTCGAAAGATGATTTCCCTCTACCACACATTGATATGTTGGTAGACAATACAGCTAAATTCAAAATCTTCTCGTTTATGGACGGATTTTCCGGATATAATCAAATCAAGATGGCACCCGAGGATATGGAGAAGACAACATTCATCACACCTTGGGGAACATTCTGTTATCGAGTGATGCCCTTCGGTTTGAAGAACGCCGGAGCCACGTATCAACGAGCTATGACTACCTTGTTTCATGATATGATGCACAAGGAGATAGAAGTCTATGTCGATGACATGATTGCTAAGTCTAGAACGGAAGTTGAACATGTTGAGCATTTGTTGAAGCTTTTTCAGCGTCTGAGGAAGTTCAGGCTTCGTCTGAATCCGAACAAGTGTACATTTGGAGTCCGTTCTGGCAAGTTATTGGGTTTTGTTGTCAGCGAGAGAGGTATTGAGGTTGATCCTACAAAGGTCAAAGCAATACAAGAGATGCCTGCGCCCAAAACTGAAAAGCAAGTCTGAGGTTTTCTTGGCCGCTTGAACTATATTTCCAGATTTATATCCCACATGACTGCCACATGTGCACCGATATTCAAGCTCCTCCGGAAAGATCAATCTCATGATTGGACCAAGGATTGCCAGAAAGCTTTCGACAGTATCAAAGAGTATCTGTCTGAACCTCCGATCTTGTCTCCGCCTGTAGAAGGAAGACCTCTGATCATGTATTTGACTGTTCTTGAAGACTCGATGGGTTGTGTACTCGATCAGCAAGATGAATCGGGAAAGAAAGAATATGCTATCTACTACCTGAGTAAGAAGTTCACTGATTGTGAGTCTCGATACTCTATGCTTGAGAAGACGTGTTGTGCTTTGGCTTGGGCCGCTAAGCGTTTACGCCAGTACCTGATAAATCATACAACTTGGTTGATATCCAGAATGGATCCAATCAAGTATATCTTCGAGAAGCCTGCTTTAACCGGGAGGATTGCCCGTTGGCAGATGTTGTTATCTGAGTATGATATCGAGTATCAAGCTCAGAAAGCTATCAAAGGTAGTATCTTGGCTGACCACCTGGCCCATCAGCCGATTGAAGATCATCAGTCTGTTCAGTATGACTTCCCAGATGAGGAAATTCTATATTTGAAAATGAAAGATTGTGATGAGCCTACACTTGATGAAGGTCCGGAACCTGGTTCCAGATGGACGATGGTGTTTGATGGCGCTGTAAATCAGTATGGAAATGGTATTGGGGCAGTAATCATTACTCCTCAGAGCACACATATTCCGTTTACAGCAAGGCTAACTTTCAAATGCACGAATAATATGGCTGAGTACGAAGCCTGCATTATGGGATTAGAAGAGTGCATTGATCTAAGGATCAAGCATCTTGATGTGTATGGTGATTCGGCCTTGGTTGTCAATCAGATCAAGGGTGAGTGGGAGACGAATCAACCCAGTCTCATTCCATACAGAGATTATGCGAGGAAGATTTCGACGTTCTTTACAGAAGTTGACTTTCATCATATTCCTCGAGAAAATAATCGAATGGCAGATGCTCTTGCTACGCTTGCTTCCATGATTGTGGTCAAGTATTGGAATGAAGTTCCCAATATCACCATGATGCGCTTGGATAGACCAGCTCACGTATTTGCAGTTGAAGAAGTGAATGATGACAAGCCTTGGTATTATGATATCAAGAATTTCCTCCAGAACCAGGCCTACCCGCCTGGGGCATCTGTGAAAGATAGGAAAACTTTGAGAAGGTTGTCAGGCAGTTTCTACCTCAGTGGAGAAGTGCTGTAGAAGAGAAATTTTGACATGGTTCTGCTCAGATGCGTGGATAGACACGAAGCAAACCTGTTAATGACTGAGGTCCATGAGGGTTCATTTGGTACTCATTCCAATGGACATGCCATGGCTAGAAAGATGTTGAGAGCAGGCTACTATTGGCTGACAATGGAGTCTGACTGCTGCAAATATGTGAAGAAATGCCACAAGTGTCAAATTTACGCGGATAAGATTCATATTCCTCCGACACTTCTGAATGTGATTTCATCACCATGGCCTTTCTCTATGTGGGGAATCGACATGATAGGCATGATTGAACCTAAAGCGTCCAACGGACACAGGTTTATTCTCGTAGCAATTGACTACTTCACCAAATGGGTTGAAGCGGCGTCGTATGCTAATGTGACCAGGCAGGTGGTCGTGAAGTTTGTCAAGAATCAGCTGATATGCCGTTATGATGTGCCTGATAAGATCATTACTGATAATGGATCTAACTTAAACAACAAGATGATGGAAGAGTTGTGCACTGAGTTCAAGATTGTACACCATAATTCCTCTCCCTACAGACCCAAGATGAATGGGGCTGTTGAAGCTGCTAATAAGAATATCAAGAAGATTATCCAGAAGATGACAGTTACGTACAAAGATTGGCATGAGATACTGCCATTTGCTTTGCATGGATATCGTACATCTGTCCGCACTTCAACAGGGGCAACCCCTTTTTCTCTTGTTTACGGCATGGAGGTTGTTCTCCCAGTAAAGGTGGAGATCTCATCAATGAGAGTCTTGATGGAAGCCAAATTGACTGATGCTGAATGGATTCAGAGTCGTTATGACCAGTTGAATTTAATTGAAGAGAAGCGATTGACTGCCATGTGCCATGGTCAGTTATATCAGCAGAGAATGAAGAAAACATTCGATAAGAAGGTCAAGCCTCGTGTGTTCCGAGAAGGTGACCTCGTGCTCAAGAAAGTCTTGTCTTTCGCTCCCGATTCCAGGGGCAAGTGGACTCCAAACTATGAAGGTCCATATGTTGTCAAGAGAGCCTTTTCAGGCGGTGCTTTGATGCTCACAACAATGGATGGGGAGGATTTCACTCGTCCTGTGAATTCAGATGCAGTCAAGAAATACTTTGCCTAAAAAGAAAAACAGAATAGCTCGCTAAGTTGAAAACCCGAAAGGGAGGCTTAGGCAAAAAATGAGCGTCTCAGTGGGTAACCCGAAAGGGCGATCCAGGCAAAAATTAGAGACTTGAAAAAAAATATTTGTATCCCGCTAGATTGAGTACCTCACCCTGGGGCAATCTAGGCAAAAATTAGGGATTTGGCAAGTAACTGCATTCTGACAAGACTTTCCGTTCTACAGCCGTCTTTTCGTCAGAGATTCTCGATTCATCGTCAACTAAAGCTTCGAATACATCGGATTCAATTGGTAGAGAAAGGATCATTATGTTCAATGTAGCCCTCTTCCAATATATATCACCGATTTCAAATTTGTACAGATCTATGGAGTCTTGCCATTTGCAGGCTACCATTCCATCAAATAAATTTGAGCTTTTATCCAATTATTTGCACTCTTATTTGTTTCAATTCAACAAATGTTTTGCATATTTTAATTGATAAAATGTCATTGTTTTAAACAAACAAAATTTTTGTTCATAAAAATTGTTTTTTTAACAAAATGAACATTCACAATGATAAAAGGATACTTAAGAATTTCTCAGTGCTCTCCCAAGGGTGGCATGATTTCCAACAGGGTAAGACATTTGTTCATATTCCTGGCATGGCTGTATCCTCTTTCTCCAGATTGTTGTTGGGGTTTCCCCTCGAGTAGAGCTTCTGTTGAGATTTTGTTCCCTAAGCAGGGTGTCTGTTGGGATTTTCTCCCGAACAGATTTTGTTGAGCAGAGCCTTTATCATGACTCCTCCTCACTCAGAGTGTTTGTTGAAGACTTCAATTTTCCTCTCCAGCAATATTCTCTCCCCAGCATGGGTGCTTTCCTTTTGGAAGACTCGGTAGTTGGTGGGTTGATACCCCAATACTACGTCGTTTCCTCAGTGAAGTCGCCAGCGGAGTTGTTGGTGTGATGTACTTCATCTATGTTATCTCTTCCCATCAGAATGCTTGTTGAGGTTTCCACCTCTCCTCCCTTCAGCAGAGCAATGATTATTTCCTCCTCAGCAGTCGTGGTTCTTTTTAGAAGGTTTGGTATTTGGTGGTTGATCCCCAGTTCTCCTTCTCTGCCTCAGATAAATCCCCAGTAGTGTTGTGGCATGATGGATTGTATCTGTGATGATCTTCCCCTGCAGAGATTTGGTGATTTCCTGATGCTTTTGATCCCCAGTAGAGTTGCTTGTGTGGCAGAATCGACTTGCGTGATCTTGTTTCCCTCAGTGGATTCGTCCAGCACAGTATCCCCAGTGGAGTTGCTTGTGCAGCCAGATTCTACTTGTGTGGTCTGTTTCCGTAGAAGTTCGTGTCCGCGTAGTGAGCTCTTGTTTCCCAGCTGAGGCTGATGATCCATCCCTGCAGAAATCTCGTGATTTCTCCACTTCCCTAACAGAGTTGCTTTCGTGGCAGTTTCTGCCTGTTGTGAACTTCTGATCCCTAGTTGGGTTGATTGATGATCCATCGCTCAGAGATTTTGTGATTTCTTTGATATCTCTGGTTTTTTCCCAGCAGATCTTTGCTTTTTAGCATTCAGATCTCCAGCAGATTGGCTTTCCAGTTGGATTTCCTAGCTTTCTCTCTGGAAGTGTAGTACCGGGCGTTTGATTCCTGGACCTGTTTGTGTTAGATATGTCTGTTTTGTTAGCATTCATCAAACGTAAATCACGCATATTCATGCATACTTTCAACATTCAGATATTCATGTTGTATTCTTTCCATATATCTTTTGTTTGTTGTCTCCTGCTATTGGTGATATAGATCTCTTCAGTAGATCTCCCCAAGCAAATGTCAGGTGTCTAATCTCTCAATATAGAGTCAGCCCCTTAAGCAGAAAGTGTCTGTCATTCCTTCTGCAGTTCCCCACTGAGATATATCCTCGTGGATGACGGTTGTTTTCGTTTCCTCCCAACACATATATTGGGATGGGTTTTCCCTATTGAGTTATATCCTCATTAGGATGAGTCTTGATTCAGTTTGCCTTTTTGGTTTGGTCTTGAATTGGCCTTTTTTCAACTGTCTCTTGTGCTTCCCTGTGGAATAAATGAATAAATTGCCCAGTAACTGGCAATCATTCATCTTATCCCCAGCGGAGTTTATGGTTCTCTACCCAGTAACCGGTAGTTGTAAGTCCTTTCCTTTGTGGTTTACTACCCAGTAACCGGTAGTTGTAAATCCTATATACCTTTTTTCCCTTTTGTGGAATCTGTGGTTGTGAACATTTTGTTCCTCAGCAGAGTTGGTGGTTTTCTACCCGATATTCGGTAGTTGTAAATCCTATTGCCTTGCTCTCCACGCAGAGTTTATGGTTTTCTACCCAGTAACCGGTAGTTGTAAGTCCTATCTCTATTCCCCTAGCAGAGGTAACCTTTGTGGTTCATTCTGGTTGATGGTGGATTTTGTGGTTTTCTACCCAGTATTCGGTAGTTGTAAATCCTATGTTGTTGTTGTCTCCCTATCGGAGTTTGTGCTTTCTTGTGGATAATTGCCGTATGCTAGCAATTTTATCCTCAGCTGAGTCTTTGGTTTTATACCCAGTAGTCGGTAGTGGTAAACCTCTTGTTTCCTCAGCCAGAGTCTTTGGTCTTCTACCCAGTATTCTGTAGTTGTAAATCCTTTGTTCTCCCCTTTGCAGAGTTAACCTTGTTGTTCATCCTAACCGATGATGGTTACTCTTGTTGGTTATCAATATCCAGTATTCGATGTTGATATTCCCTCTTTTCTGGGTAATTGCTCTGAGTAAGCAATGGTATTCCCCAGCAAGTCTTTTTGTGGATAATTGCCGTATGCTAGCAATTTTATCCTCAGCGGGTCCTTTCACCGTATGCCAGTGATATGTTCCCCGGATCATTGATTTTTTTTATCAATGCATCCCCGGTGAGTCATCTTTCATTTACCCTTTTGTTGGTAATGATTGTTTCTCCTTTTGATCGGTCATCTTTATATACCTAGTTTTGGTATCCCGATGCCTTTCTTTTCGGTTGATTTTATCCTTTATTAACCCAGTAACCAGTTGTGGATAATCTTCCATGTGAGTATACTATCCATGTTCTGACGGTAATGGATAATATATCTCATGCACTCTTCAGTTGAAGCCCGTTGTGTTTCCCCGGTTGAGTAAGATTTGTGTTCCTTTTGCGGAATCGAATATTCATTTCTTCCCCTCTTTTTGAGCGTATCTCCCAGTAACCGGTGATATGTCTCCTGGATAATTGTCGTATGCTTGCAATTTATCCCCATGTGAGTTATCTTTCGTCTACCCTATTGTTGTTGGTAACGATTGTTTCTCTTTTCGGTCGGTCACCTATTATATACCCAGTAACCGGTATCCCTGGTGTTCCTTCCATGCGAGTATATTATCTATGTTCTGACGGTAATAGATAATATATCTCATGTGAGTATACTATCCACGTTCTGACGGTAATGGATAATATATCTCATGCACTCTTTGGTTGAAGCCTTTTGTCCTTCCCCATTTGAGTAAGATTCGTTTTCCTGTTGTGGAGTCGAATGTCCATCCTGTAAGTCAATTTGCTTTTTCAAGCCCTCCTTTCGGATGATGAGTGTTTTGGCAGTAAAAACCAATTCACGTTTTTGGTTGGTCACCTATTATATACCCAGTAACCGGTATCCCTGGTGTTCCTTCCTTTCTGCTCCCTATTATGACCTTGGTCCCCTGTGGAGTCAGATTTTCCTGAGTTGATGTACCTTTTCAGGTCTTTCTCAGATGTTTTGGTTGATTGATATCTCTCACCCTTATACCGGTCTTAGATACTCTTTCTTCCTGAGCTTGTTGTTCTTTCACCCAGTAACCGGTGTTCAGATCACATGTCTCTTTGAGCTTGTTACCCAGTAACCGGTAACACCTCATCTTGCAGATTTTCCCCAAGAGAGTCTCTTTGTTAGGCATTCCCCAGTGGAATTTCTGTTGTGATTTTACCCTTTTGTTGTATTGGCGTTTTCCCCAATATATGCAATCTTCCCCGGTAGGGAGGTTCTGTGTGAATCTTTCCCCAGTCCGAGTCCGGATTTTATCCGAAGTATCCTTTATGGATAGTTCTGCTGTATTGGTGTTGTTCCCCCAATACATGCATCTTTGAGTCAGCTTGAGTCTTTCCATTGGATTGTGTCTTCCTTTGGAACTCTTTTCCCCAGTTTGAGTCCTTTACTCCCCAATAAGGTCTCCAGTCCAGTCGTGTCCTGCTCACGCAGTGTCAAGTTCTTGTTTCCCCTAATTCAGAGTCGTGTCTTGCTCACGCATTCTTTTTTCTTATCCCCATAAGAGTCATGTTAGAGTCTCTGTTCCTGGTGAGTGTATTACTCCGATGGATTGTCTTTTCTCTCTTGTGGACGTATTCCCCACATAGTTTTGTTTCTTTTGCATTCATACATTTGCATCATGAGGTCTCTTAGGGACCAAGATTTGTCTCATTACTGTTATTTAAGCCCATTCTACCGCGTCGAGATGAAGATTTTAACCTTCACTTCTCCGGCTAGAATGACCTTAAATAGGGGCATCTGTAAGACCCCAATTTTGGCCCTAAGATCCCTCATGGCATCATATCATATCATTGCATTGCCTCAAGGATCATTTGACACCTTGCTCCCTTCCCTGTGGGTGGGATCTCTTGAGAGTTGGTTCTTGATCACCAAGCATTGCTTGCATTTGTATATCATTGCTTTTCTTTTAATCACTAACCAAAAATGTACAAAAATATGTCATCTGACATTGGTTTTGTAGCTTAAGCAGTCAACAGGTCAAGGCATCAGGTGAATTCATGGTACAAAGAGCAGATGGTATTTTCTTAAGATATGGATCATGTGATCATTATATGGATCTTATATGAGCTATGGGTTCATTTTGGAACCAAATACCCAGATGGTTGAGGCCCAAATTCATCAGAATATTTTCAGGTCATCTAAAGGCCTATGCCAGTCAACTGAAAAGTCAACTGAAGGCTTTGAAGTGTGAAATTGAGATTCTCCATCCCATTCATGTCCCAATCATGCTTATTCATCATACCAAAGATCAAGGTTGAAGAATTTGAGGTCAAGTCAAAAGTTTCCAAAAATGGAAAGTGACCTGTAATTTCAACTTTCCAAAAATGGAAAGTTTTTTGTTCAACTTCAACTCAACTTTCCAACACCAAAGAAGCTTCAAATGAATTTTTGCCCAACATGAAAGTTGAAGATCTCTCTCTCCCATTTCCAAAAAAGTCCAAGATCATGAGCATCTGATGAATGGTTGAGGAGATATGGTCCAATCATTGCCAAGTGTACATGGAACTTCAAATGGCCATATCTTTTGATTCATAACTCCAAATTTGGTGCCTCTTTTTCTAAAATGCTTTTCATGACATGAAGTTTCCAAAACATCCATCACATTGCATGAATTTCCATCACATGATCATTTGCTTTTTCAAGTCTTTTTTGGAGGGAAATTCAAAAATTTTAAAATGGTGCATTACATGAACTTTTTACCATTGCCATTGTGTTCAAAAGATGATTTTGAGTGACTTTGATCAAGCATATGACACTGTTCACGTGGGTTTACTTCATGCACCATGCAATTTTAAAAATTTTGCCAAACACCCTTATTTTGCTTAATCTCAAATTAACCATGATTAACTTTAATGAAAATGAGATTAGGACAGAGTATATATTGATAATCATAACAGAATTTTGGGGGATTCACCATTTTAGATCTAGTTTTCATCTCACATCAAAAATTTCTCTCAACCAAAACTTGCAATTTCTTCACATAACCTTGCATTTTTCTTTGATATTCTGAATCATTGAGTGTAGTAGATGGAGAATCAAGCTTTGGATCATTGATTTTGGTTAGAATTCATGCATAATTCAAGCAAGAACACAAATATGGAAGTTGATTGATAAGCTAGATCTACACGGTTTCAAGCTTCAATTTCTTCATCAAACATCATTACAAGTATTCTGGATTGGATTTGGATCATTGCAAGCCTTGGATCGTGCGTTTTCAAGGAGCTGTTCTTCAAGAGGTCACATTTTCGATCCTTTTAATTCTCTATTTTCTGTGTATGTTCATGTAGATCTTGTGTTGCTGATAATTCTGAGCTAAATTTCATGTGAAATGGTGCATTATTGAGTGAGTTATGTGTGATGGAAGTTTGATGCATCAATTTTATTTTGCTCGATCTGCATTTGTTGTGATGATTTAGCATGAATTGACAATGGATTATTGATGTACGTTGCATGAGCTTTGATTTGGTATAATTTTTGATGAATTCTGGAATATTCTGGAAAATTCTGGAAAATTGGTTTGAAGGTCTACTGTTCATCATCGTCTTCACGAGGAAGAAGATGTTTTTCCAGATTAGCGACGACCTAGCGTCCTTCTTTGCGTCCATCTGGTTCGCTAGGGTTCTTCATGTGAAACGGCTGCGTTTCAGTGTAGCGCGCCTCATTTCAAATCTGGACCGGCTTCGATTCTTGGCGCAAGCAATTTTTCAAATTAATGCTTCATTATCCAATTCCCTCCATATTTCATGCTATGCTTCATTTTCATTTCAAATTTTTTTATCCAACTTCAAAAATTCACAATAAATTGAAAAATGCTCCAAATAATCCCTGGTTTTTTGCTACTTGTTCATTGAGATGTCCTCTATTTTATGATGTTAAATTATGAAGTTGTGCATGGCTGGATTTTGAATTGTGTTAGAATAGGTGAACATGTGTACATTTGTGACCTTGCTCTACTCTTCCTATTGTGAAATGCTTGATTTTAATCCAAATGCCATGAAATTTTGCATGATTGTTCCTAACATGTTAATGGATGTTTGAAGCTTGGTTTGGTATTTTTCTCATTTGCCATTTCTGTTTTATACACATGTTTGCATGGTGTGACAATTTGTGTCACACAATTGGATGTTCAACTTGTGCAATTTAATTTCCATATCAAATGACCTTTGTTGATTTTGATTTTTTGTAGGATGATTGTATTGGACATGCTGTATGCTCATGAATTTTTCCATAATTGTTTGAATCATTTCTGTTTTGATTTGGAATTTTCATTCTCAATGTCCATTTGAATGCTTTGAAATTGTCTTTGACTTCTCTTGCTTATTACATGGCCTTGCTTGATGATTTTGACTTGGTCCTTTTTAGGACATGTTAATATGTGTTTGAAGTTGCATTGTGTTGAATATTAGCTCCTGTTTTGGATTTTTTTCTTCACCTTTGACCCTAGGCTTTGACCTAGTGGTTTGTACTTACATGTGAGCTTTGAATTTCAGGACCAAGCACTCAATTTCCATGGTTGATGTTGCTTCATCATTTGAATGTTGATGTTTGATATTGATTGCTAACATTTGGTTGTTTTGTAGGTTGATGATAATTCACTTGAGTTTGCCTTATGGCTTATTTGTTGTTCATTGGGATTGTCTGTTTGTTGTTGATTGTTGTCTGTTTGTCTGAATACTGTATTGATTTGTTTAGTTGTTTACACAGGTACCTAAGTTGCTTTAAGTTCATTTGAACTTTGCTTTGCTTTGCTTGTGGTTGGCATACCACTTAGGTATAATCCCTATTCTTCATGTAGTCTGGAAGACCTGTCATGTTATTTTGGCAGGCACCTGTCTGAAGCCCTCCTTAAGAGGCCATGTCTTTGTTTGTTTATATTTGTACCAAGCAGGTTAAGTCCTCTTAAGAGGCAATTGGCAGATAGAAGGGATGTGCAATCCATCCCCTGCTATTCAGTTGTGTCTTACATCTTGCTCACACCATGTGTTGATGCAATTTGAATAAAAACCCAAAATCTTGTATATAGAGTCAGTCATTGTGGAATAGAGTTCCTCATTCTGGACTCCCACACCTTCTATTTGATTCAAGCTCTCCCAGGCCAGGGATAAGAGCTGTGAGGCATAACCCTCATCTCCATTTCATCTGCTCACCCTAACTCTCAATGTTAGAGGTTAAGAGCCTGACTACCCATTCCAGTAGTTAGCTTGTTTGTTGAGGTTGATGTGACCCCTTGACTAAAGCCCAACCTTGCTTAAGCCTATTGATTGTGTATAGTGTGTGATAATTGACTGTTTGTTTGCTTACTTATCCATCTGTGCATAATTGTTGTGTGTGCCTCTGTGCATTTTTTTCATCTTTGAGCATTAATTGTATATCATTTCATGATCATTGTTCATATTGTGTGACATTTTGTTTTGACCATTGAGGAGTCAATTGTAAGTCCAGTTATTGGCAGTTGTTTCCTGTGATCTGGTAGGAGTTGGGACTAAGACCATTGATTGGCATCCCATTTCCTTGGAGTCGAGTGTAAGACCATTTATTGGCAACTTGTTTCCTCTTGCTTATTGCATTTGTTTTCCTTGTTTTGTGAGACTAGTATAAGTCCATAGATTGGCATCTGGTATCCATCTTTGTTTTGTGAGTCTGGTGTAAGTCCATTGATTGGCATCTGGTTTCCATCTTTGTTTTGTGGAGGTGGACATAAGACCATTGATTGGCACTCCATTTCCTATTTTATTTTTGTCTTGTGAGGAGTCAGATGTAAGACCATTGATTGGCTATCTGATTCCTGTGATCATTTTGTGGAGTCAGGTATAAGACCATTGATTGGCAACTTGTTTCCTATTTTGTTGTGGAGTGGGTATAAGACCATTTATTGGCATTCCATTTCCAGTTTTTGTTTTCTTTTTGAACCTTGTTTGCTTTGTGCTTGTTGCCTTATTCCAAAGGAATCACTTGGATCATCTACATATAATTTCAAGAGGTGAACTCCTAAGAAGTTTTACCCCTCATCCCCACCTTTTGTTTCTTTACAACCTCCATTTGCATGTTAACCCAAACTAGAAAACTTTGTGCAAACATTTTCACCTCTTTTCAAATTAGAAACCTAGGCCTTAGGCCTTTGATTTTCAAACTTCATTTTCACAATACTTCTTTTGAATTGAATCTAATGTCAACTTTGACTTCATCTTTGTGAATACTCTAATTGGTTAATTCCACTCATTCAATTGTTTTGTGGCTTGGTCCACTTCTTGATAAGTTTTCATACATTAGCCATAGATCTCAATTATCTTAGTGGTTGATGTAAATCTCACCTTTTGTCCTTAGTGATTGAATTGTAAGACTTCCTTGCTTATTATAGGGCATGGTCCCTCACTAGCAAGTTGAAGCTTTTCTCACATGGTGGACTTGTGGTTGTATAGGTTGAGTTTTCTCCCGTGGATAATGAAAGACCTTATGGCTTTTATTTAAAATCAATCCACTTACTTTTTGGAAATCTTTTAGCCGAACTACGAGGTTTTGATCCTATAAAGGTACGTAGGCAATGGTTTTCCATCCAAACACAAAAATAATAAAATTGTATATTCTTTTCTCATCCTCCCAATCAATGTTTGCACAATAAATATTTTCATAAACAATATCTTTTGCAATAATTTGTGAAAAGGGTTCCCTAGGAGTACCTAGGATGCATTGGGTGCCTAACACCTTCCCTTTGCATAATTACCCCCTTACCCAGATCTCTGACCTTTCATTAGTTTTCTATGTTTAAAACTTCTTAGGCTTTTGTTCGCTTTTTAGCCATTCCTTTGGATAAATAAAAGTGCGGTGGCCACTCTATCTTTGTATGCTTTGCTTTTGATTTAGTCAATAAATCATAAAGTGACGAATACACCGCTACAGTGGTGATTTTAATTGATTAAGTCATTCTTTGGAGAACACTCAACCATTCATTCACAAGTATGAATCCTTAAACAAAGACATCTTCCATGAGAAGGGCTCCAAATTGGATAATTAAACAAGTATGCCACTAACTCCCATCAAAGGAAAAAAGGTCAAGTCTCCATACAATGCCATGAAGAATGGGAGACTTACAAACTCACTTACTAGAATGCTATGTCTTGAGGGTCAAATTTCGCTCTATGTTAAGCAATCGTAATTAGACTTATGTAGAAGTCACAACTATCTGAGGTCGGGCAATAAAAATGTAGGTGTTAATGCATGTTATAGATTTGGTATGAAGAACCAAAATCTAAAACGTACCACACACTAAAAGAAAAGATCAAGGGGGAGGGACCTATCTCAGTCACACTTGTATTAATTCATCTGACACAAGGTCATTGATGAATCAATTAGCCTTTAGACATTAGAGATTTCATTGGTCAAACGACGGAATGAGGAAGAATAGGGATATAAATGAAGAGGGAGGGGAAGATAGAAACACAAATTGATCATGAGAGGACCTTCATCAAATTAAAACCATCAATTCATTTTTGGAGATGAATTGTACATTTTATCAATCCCCTAAACCCAATGGTTTTGAACCAACAAAAATCAAATCAACCTTGACCAATACCCAAACAGAAAGTCAAACACCACAAGACCATAAAAATGGCTCAACATTACTTTTAAACATTTAATCAATTAAAAATAAATTTAAAAATGAATTAAAATTCATTTTAATTTGGTCAAAACCTAAAGTCCCTTAAAAACATCAAATAAATGGCAAGGGATTTATCCTAGGTCAAACAAGGTCAAAGGACCTTAGACAAAAAATAAATTTAATTCAAAATATGAAAGAGGATTTTATTTTTTAAAAATTGGTGAAACTCTAATATTTTTTTGGATCAATATTAAAATTAATATGAATTAATGAAAATAAAACAAATTATGAAATTCAAATAATCAGAAAAAACATGGACCACTAGATCTCCCTTATTAATTGAGGTGGCAGATCAAGTGGATGAAAATGCGCGCTCCATGGTACACTTGAGTCAGCACACCACACCAATGGTAATCAGAACCAACGCGTGAGATTAAAACATTTCAAATGAGATCAATGGCTCAGAAACCTGTCCAGCACACCACCGGCGCTGGAAATCTGGTCACCTTCTCAGGCGAGACTCATCGGACTAGTTCAGTCATCACCATCGAAAAAATGAAAAAGGAGGACATGATCTGAAAGAAAAAATGGCGTAAAACACGAATCTGACCTCAATTTTAACTAACTCCAAATATATAGAAAGATATGAGGAGTTGAATTTTGAGGTGTGTCAACTGAATTTCTTTGATTTGACCTCAAAGCAACTCAATCTTCTTGCTTATATTGGTAGGACTTCAGACAACCAAAGATCCAAGAGAATTGGTGAGATTAAGTGAGAATCAAAAAGAAGAAGTTTTCTGAAAATTACCTTCAATGCTGTGAAGAACTGGATCTTGCTTGCTTCAAACTTGACTTGATCACACTCGAGGAGCTTGCAGAAGTGGATTGGCAATGGAACAAAGCTTTGGATCCTGGAGTTTTTGAACCTCCAAATAGTGAGATTCAAACTTAATTTTCAAGTTGAAAATTCTAAGGTTTTTCTTTGAATTGTGAGGGTTTCAATTGGGGGGCAAAGCCGGCGTGCAATGTGTGTTTGAAATGAGCTTAGAGGTCTTGTATTTATAGCATTTGGGATTGATAATTGTACACTTGAAAATTTGCTAAATTTGGCAGTGTGATGCACAAGCTTGCATGGGTGTGTACAGGCCCATGAAGCAATCCATTTTGATCCAATTATAATTGTACTGAAGTTCAAATGATGCTTGAGTGGCAAGGCAATGTGAAATGGAGTTTTGGACATTTGATTTTTTCACTTGATGCAGACATGTTAAGACCATGTGCAGCCCTAGCAAACCTCATCCCAAATGCATGAAAGAGGAGTCTTTGTAAAGCTTAGATCAAGGGGAAAAACTTGGATGTTGGACATTTTTCCATTTGGGACTTGGATCATGGTGAATTTTGAGGTGGAAGTTTGGAAATTTCAACATGTTGAAATTTTTTCTAAGTGTTAAGTCATATATCTCAATATTCCACCTTGCTTAAATTTTTATGTGAGCTCAAAATGAGAAAGGTGTCTTCATCAAAGTTGTAGATATTTCAAATAGCTTTAAAATGGTCACCCATTTCATGTCATTTGGATTTAGAATGATAGAGTTATGCATATTTGAAGTTGAGGAAAATCACTTGTTCAATGGTATAGGGCAAAAATGACCTATAATGTATCCTCATATCACATGCTCATAAAAGTTGATTTAGCTATCACTCAAAACATAAAAGTTGAAGTATACATCTTGAATTTGATTGTGAAACTTGTAAATATTTCATCTCACAAAAATTGAGCAAGTTATGTCCTTGGGAAGTTGACTTTCAAATTAGGGTTTAGACAAAATGACCTATAATGTTTCCACATAGAAAATGATTTTCCAAGAAAAACTAGATCTAGGTCTAAACATTAAAGTTGGTTGGAATGTCATTTAGAGTAACTTTGCACTTGGAATAATTTTCATATGGTGAAAATTGTAGGAGATAGGGTCTAGGGAGACCCAGTTTTGATCGGATGAATTCATATGGCCAACCACCATCAACCAACTTGCTAACTTCCAATTCTCTTGACTTTATAGGATCATGATAGATAATATATGCATAAGATGATGAATTTTGAAGTGTCCCTTGAGAAATTTGATCAATTAGTGAGATAGCTTGTTGAAGAAGTTACTCAAGATACCCAAACAAGCTAGGGTTTCCAAGGCAAACTATCTCCAAATTCTTGAAGAATGCTTGATCAATATAACATGTAGAGATCATTGGGAATCATATATGATGCTTTGGGATATTATGGCTCCTTCCTTGGTTGTGCTCTTAGCTATGAGGGTCTTAAACCCTAGATATGAACTTTATAGATCAATGATGATCATGCCCTACCTACAAAAGAGTTAGGCAATGCAAAGACATATTTTTGGTATTTTGGTTAGTAAAATGATAATATACAAGTATGATACAATCACATAGTACTTGGTGATGTCTCCCAAAACAAACCTAATGAAAGAGGGGTAAGGAGGATGCCAAGGTATGATCTCAATGCTAATGCATATGATGAAGTTGCATGAGGGATCTTAGGGTCAAAATTGGGGTCTTACAGTTGCCCCTATTTAAGGACATTCTAACTGAGGAGGTGAAGGTTTCAATCTTCATATCGACTCAGTAGAATGGGCTTAAATAACAACATAGAAACAAATTTTGGTCCCTAAGAGACCTCATGATGCATATGATATGAATGTAAAAGCGAATTCTCTGTGGGGAAATATTACCATAAAGGAAAAGAAGTCAGAGCGACCGAAATTCCGCAGGAGCATAATGCATTCCGTAAGGAAAGATCACCGGCGAGACAGAGACTTTGGGGGGATAAAAAGGGTTATGCGTAGGCCAGGCTACAACTTAAAAACTGCTGGGGGACTAGAGGAATTCCACGAAAATGGAAAGACTCGGTCGAGGAAACAAAAGACGTCTGCGAGGGGAAACAGGTAGATCAGAATAAAACTAAAATACTCGAATCATGCAGGAAAAGAGATTTCACTGAGGAAATACGCACTCAACTCAACTAGGGAAGAAATAAACTTTAACACAGGAGGAGCGGAAATCTATTATCCACTACCGGTTACTGGGTAAGAGGATAATAAAGATCTGGCAAAGAGTACATCTGTCACCAATTAAGATGATCATATCAAGGATGACTCGCTGGAAACCGCCAGGAAGGAGTATTCATTACCGATTACAACTACCAGTTACTGGGCAGAAGACCAAAAATGAGAATATTCGTCACCGATTAAAGTGAACATATCAAGGATAGACTCAAAGGAAAGAAAATCCGCCATCAGTTAGGATGAACATATCAAGGATAGACTTGCCTGGGGATGTCAAGGAGGATATATGTCATCGGTTAAGATGAACATATCAAGGATAAACCAACTGAGCAAAAAAGGTAGGAATTACATCTCTCGAATGCCTGATAGAATACCATCGAAGAGAAAATCTGTCACTGGTTAGGATGAACATATCAAGGATAAACTCTACGAGGAGAAATAGGAATTATAACTATCAGTTACTGGATAGACTACCACAAGAGAGTATTCGTCATTGGTTAAAGTGAACATATCAAAGATAAGCTCGGCAGAGGGAAAGTAGGATTTACACCTGCCGGCTACTGGGAAGAAGACCACAAAGAGAAGGAAACCCGTCATCGGTTAGGATGAACATATCAAGGATTAACTCTCTGGGGAACATAATAGGGATTACAACTACCTTTTTATTGGGTATAACCAAATATGAGAATATTCATCATTGGTTAGGATGAACATATCAAGGATAAACTCAGACAAGGGAAGAAAATATCTGTCATCGGTTAGGATGAACATATCAAGGATATACTTCCGGGGAAACATATAAATGAATCCATTAGGGACTCTACTAAGGAGAAAAACAAGGGTACTTTTGTCGGGCATTGGGCAAGAAGTAACAAACTGCAAACTAAGAAGAATATTACCAGTTACTGGGTAATTAACTCTTAGGGGACCCAAAACATCTATCTAGGTAAGATCTAGAAAGAAACGGTCAATCAAGACTCAAACTAATGAGGATATAACTCAAGAGGAGTGATTCCATCCAGTTAATCAACTAGGGAGGAAACTGAAATAATAATCATCCACGAGGAGATAACTCAGTGGGGAAAGGAGAAAGATTAAAGTCTTTCTACTTAAGGGGCTGACACTCTACAATTGAGGGAGGACAGACACCAAACTTGTATGGGGATAAAGTACCGTCATGACAGAGAATGAGAATCTCAAATAATGAATCAATAATGATGCGATTATGCAATTATGAGATTATATGAGTGTATATGTATATGTATATGTATATATGATGATTATGCTGACAAAACGATCGCAAAGGATACAAAGGTGTCGCAAAAATGAATCATCGATACAATCCTTGGTCAATCCACAAAAGAAGGAGACAAATGTTGGAGAAAAGAGACATCAACATCCCACAGGCTCAACCCTAGTTGGGGAAGGAGGAGATCTGCTGAAGAAAGGAAACGTTTTCGAATCTGCAGGGAATTTTAAGTCAACACCATATTGAATGGGAGACAACCGTACAGAGGATAAACGCAAATAGCCGCTCAGAAACCAGGAGAAAACTCTGACTAGGAGTGAGTCGGGTGGCGACTGGTGGGGAAACCAAAGTTCTTCTGCCATTACACAAACTACTGAGGAAACCCTCCTTACTCTGCTAGAGATCAAAACTAGTTGGGTAATCACCAATTCTGTCGGGAACTTATGCACAAACTCCGCTGGGGACAAACACTCCGCAAGGGAACTGAATCGACCAACTCGGTTGGGGATAACAAATGGTTAACTGCTCGGGGGAACCATTAATGCTCTACACTTAGGGCTTGCTGTTTTTGAATTGCTATTGACATTTCTTTTTACTTGCTCTTAAAATTCATGCTCTTATGTGTTAAAGAAAAATTATTTTGATTTAAAAATTTTAATTTCAAAGATGATCATAATAAAATTTAAACTATTTGGCTGAAGTAAATAAGAGCGGAAATAATTGGATAAAAGTTCAACTTTATTTAATAGAATGGTAGTCTGTAGATGACAAGAATCCATAGATTTTTACAAAGTTGAAAATGGTAATTTTCATGGAAAAGGGTTACATTGAATACAATTGATCACTAATCCTTCCGCCAACTCTTGATATTCACTGTGCTTTTGGCTACTACTGGGGATGATGAATCGACGTCAACCCTTGTGCTCAACAAAGTTTCTCCAAGACTGGAAGATCAGCAGAATGCAGTTACTTGCCAAAATCCCTAATTTTTGCATAAGGTGCCCCAGGGTGGGGTACTCAACTTATCGGGAAAATTCTTTTCTATTATATTTCTCTAATTTTTGCCTAGATCGCCCTTTCGGGTTTTCAATCCACCGAGACGCTCATTTTTGCCTAAGTCGCCCTTTCGGGTTTTCAACTTGGCTTCCATTAGCACATGCAATGATGGAATCTCAACCTCTACGGGGAGCACTGCTTCCATACCATATACAAGGGAGAAATGGGTTGCCCCTGTTGAAGAGCGGATGGATGTACGGTACCCGTGCAAAGCAAATGGAAGCATCTCATGCCAATCCTTATATGTTACAAGCATCTTCTGAATAATCTTCTTGATGTTCTTATTTGCAACTTCAACAACCCCATTCATCTTAGGTCTGTAGGGAGAAGAATTATGATGTCCAATCTTAAAGTCTTTGAAAAGGGCTTCCACCATATTATTATTCAAGTTCGATTCATTATCAGTAATGATCTTACTTGGCACACCATAACGGCATATAATATGATTCTGGATAAACCTTACAACAACTTGCTTGGTTACATTTGCATATGATGTCGCTTCAACCCATTTTGTGAAGTAGTCAATTTCCACCAAGATGAAACGATGTCCATTCGAAGCTTTGGGCTCAATCATGCCAATCATATCAATTCCCCACATGGAAAAGGGCCATGGGGAGGAAATAACGTTCAACACTGTCGGAGGAACATGAATCTTATCTGCATATATTTGACACTTGTGGCATTTCTTCACAAACTTGCAACAATCAGATTCCATTATCAGCCAATAGTAACCTGCTCGCAACATCTTCTTCGCCATTGCATGTCCATTGGAATGAGTACCAAAGGAACCTTCATGGACTTCAACCATCAACAAGTCTGCTTCGTGTCTTTCCACACATCTGAGCAGAACCATGTCGAAGTTTCTCTTGTACAACACATCATCATTCAGGTAGAAATTTCCGGCTAATCTCCTCAAAGCCTTCTTATCTTTTAAAGATGCCCCAGACGGGTAAATATGACTTTGGAGGAAACGCTTGATGTCGTAATACCACGGCTTTTCGTCTTTCATCTCTTCAACAACAAACACATGAGCTGGCCTATCAAGACGCATCATAGTCAAATTGGGAACCTCATTCTAATACTTCATTATAATCATTGATGCCAATGTTGCAAGAGCAATTGCCATCCGGTTTTCATCTCGAGGGATATGATGAAATTCAACCTTTGTAAAGAAAGTTGAAATCCTCCTTGCATAATCTCTATATGGTATCAAACCGGGTTGATTTGTCTCCCATTCACCTTTGATCTGATTCATAACCAAAGTTGAATCTCCAAATACATCTAAATGCTTGATTCTGAGATCAATGGCCTCTTCGAGCCCCATAATGCAGGCTTTGTATTCTGCCATGTTGTTTGTAGACTTGAAAGTCAATCTAGCTGTAAAGGGAAAATGTGTGCCTTGAGGAGTAATAATCACTTCCCTAATGCCATTACCATATTGATTAACAGCTCCATGAAATACCATGCCCCAACGAGAACTGGGTTTTGGCCCTTCTTCAAGCAATGGTTCATCACAATCTTTCATTTTTAAGTATAAAATCTCTTCATCAGGAAAGTCATACTGCACTAACTGATAATCTTCAATTAGTTGGTGAGCCAAATGGTCAGCCAAGATACTACCTTTGATCGCTTTGTAAGATCGGTATTCGATATCATACTTTGATAATAACATCTGCCAACGGGCAATTCTCCCAGTTAGAGCAGGCTTCTCAAATATATACTTGATTGGATCCATTTTTGATATCAACCAAGTGGTATGATTTAACATATACTGACGCAGACACTTAACAGCCCAAGCCAATGCGGAACAAGTCTTCTCTAGCATATAATACCAAGTCTCACAGTCGGTGAACTTCTTACTGAGGTAGTAAATTGCAAATTCTTTCTTTCCAGTCTCATCTTGCTGACCAAGAACACAACCAATACTATCTTCAAGCACAGTCAAATACATGATCAACGGTCTTCCTTCAACAGGCGGAGACAAAATCGGAGGTTCAAGCAGATATTCCTTGATACTATCAAAAGCTTTTTGGCAGCCTTCAGTTCAATCACAAGACTGATCTTTCCAAAGAAGCTTGAATATAGGCGTACATGTGGCAGTCATGTGTGAAATGAATCTTGAGATATAATTCAAGTGGCCGAGAAAACCTCTAACTTGCTTCTCAGTTTTGGGCGCAGGCATCTCTTGTATTGCTTTGACCTTGGCATGATCAACTACAATACCCTTCTCACTGACAATAAAGCCCAACAACTTACCAAAACGAACACCAAAAGTACACTTATTGGGATTCAAGTGGAGTTTATACTTCCTCAAACGCTGGAATAGCTTCATCAAATGCTTAGCATATTCCTCTTTATAAATTGATTTAGTAATCATGTCATCGACAAATACTTCAATCTCTTTATGCATCATATCATGAAAAAGAGTAGTCATTGCTTTTTGGTAAGTTGCACCAGCATTCTTCAAACCGAAAGGCATCACTCTATAACATAATGTTCCCCAAGGTGTAATGAATATGGCCTTCTCCATATCTTCGGGTGCCATCTTGATCTGATTATATCCGGAAAATGCATCCATAAACGAAAAGACTTTGAATTTAGCAGTATTGTCTACCAACATATCAATGTGCGGCAGAGGGAAATCATCTTTTGGACTGGCTTTATTCAAATCTCTATAATCGACACACATGCGGACTTTTCCATCTTTCTTTGGCACAGACACAATATTGGCCACCCATTACGGATACTCGGCGGTCACAAGGAAACCGACATCAATCTGCTTCTGAACTTCTTCTTTGATCTTCACTGCCATATCAGGATGCGTTCTTCTCAACTTCTGCTTGACTGGCAGGCATTCTGGCTTCAACGGAAATCTATGCTCCACAATCTCAGAATCTAAACCAGGCATGTCTTGATAGGAACAAGCAAACACATTTGAATAGTCTCGAAGAAGATCAACCAACCTCTTCTTTGCATCTGGACACAGTCGAGACCCAATCTTGACTTCCTTCACATCATCCTCGGAACCCAAGTTGACTAACTCAATCTGCTCTTCGAACGGCTTAATGGCTTTTCCTTCATGCTCAAGAAGACGAGACAATTCATCATTCACTTCTTCATCACTTTCCTCCTCGGCCTCAAACACGGGGAATTCAAAATTTGGAGAAGGAAAAAGACCATTGTATTCAATGGGGTTAGGAACCAACTTGCATAATAATTTGATATTTTGATTTTAGAGAAGTGAATTTGTGACCAAATATTATGCAAATGGACAATTATATTATTTATTTGTGTTTTTTGTGATTACCATTTTCAGAAATAAGCATAAAATAAAAATAAAACATCATAGATGTGGATGAATAGAATTAATTTTATTGATGATCAAATTTGAAATGCCTAACAATGTTCACTTCCCCCTTAGGCATAGGAGAAGGATTTTTTAAAACAAATAAAAGCAATTACTTAGATCGATGCAAAGTAACAGGAATATCAACAGCAGTCCAATTGTTGGAAGCCTTTCCATGCGTCACAAAATTGGAACAGTCTTCCTCTTCGTTATCCTCTAGCACATCAGCTAAGTGTTGTTCATTGCCATGAATGAACCCTCCGCTACGGAAGCTAAGTTGCATATCCTCGGATCTAGCAGTTGATGAGCCTTGCTGAAAACCTAGACCGGCTCTGCCCTTGTTGTCGGAGACCTCTATTATGTGCCCCCACTGATCCACACTACCTTCTTCAACAATCTCTCTACAGTGCTTCTCTATGTGCTTCAGAATTCATCAGCAGAGACAATACTGAAATCTTTGAGGGGGTTTGGAGCAATTTCTCCACCATATTAAACTCACTCTTCTTTATCAACCGAAGCACCTCATCATCATCATTAGTCTTCAAACAACTGGATTCACCAGACTGACACTTTGAAGAACTAACTGGATCTACTGCAGACACTTCAACCTTCTTACCAACTGTTGAATCTTCCATATCTTTTGGGAACACCAGCCCAAACACTCGACCACTACGGGTCACCTTAGTAACATCAGCAATGCTCACGACAGAACTGGTCGTAGGCAATGGAACCTCTTTACCATTCTTCACCATAGTTGCATTATACTAATACGAAACATCCTTATCGGATGAATACGGGACTGGGCCCACTAACCGTATGACCAACGGCGATACCGATCTTTGACTGATGTTGTTAATGTTACTACTGTCGTACTGAATTACTTTTCTTTCTGGATTCTTGAAAATGGGCACTATGACATTCACATCATCATTTACTTGAAGGGATTGAACAATTTGAATCATACCCTCATCCATCAACCGTTGGATGTCTCTTTTTACAATCATACAACCCCTCGGGTTGACACTGTAGATAGCACTACCATCGTGGTCATGCTCACAATCACTCACCATACAAATGTCTTTGTGCATCGTCACCAAGGATCTTCTTGTTGGTGTAAGCCCTAGAGGCCAATACTTTTGGTACTTGTATCGAATTATTTATTAATAATAAAAGGCTTTTTCTTTATTATGTTTGTCTAATAAAGTCCCTAGAATAGATAGTCTGTTTAATGTATCAAGTGTGACTTAATCATGAGATCACATTAAACATAAGGACATTATTCTTAAAGTATCCATAGTCGAGCTTTATTGTGAAGTGGGATAACATTAAAGCATTAAGACTATTATGTATATAGACTGATGATCACGTCTCATGGATCATGGATAAGGAGTTATCAAGTCTTAAACATAGGTATGAATATTAAGAGTAATATTTATACTAGATTGACCCGCTATGAGAATACTATATAGAATGTTATGTAAAGTGTCATAAGTTATTCTCATGGTGATAATGGTGTATACCACCCTTCGACCTGAAACCACTATGGACCCTAGATGTAGAGTCGAGTGCCTTATTGTTGATCAAACATTGTCCGTAACTGGATGACCATAAAGACAGTTGATGGGTACTCCACGAAGCGTGCTAAGGGACATGAGTGACCTAGATGGAATTTTCCCATCCTGCGTAACAGGATAAATGTCTATGGGCCCAATATTGAACTGGACAAGGATGACACGGTCTATGCCTTGTGTTCAATATAGACATAAGGGCAAAAGGGTAATTGTACATATAAGTATTATCAAAAAAGGATTTGTCAGATCACATGACATTTTCGTGTCTTGGGTAGCAGTGATGTGTTGTTAGATACCGCTCACTATTTATTATGTTAAATACATGATTTAATATAATTGTCAATGCCGCAAAAACCGACAGGGTCACACACAAAAGGACGGATTGATGATAGATAGAGTAACTAAGGAATACCGTAATGTACGGTTCCCTTAAGTGAATTGTAGAACATCGTAAGGTACAGTGTACTTAAGTAGAATACGAAATATTGTAAGGTACCACGCGCTTAAGTGATTTTGGCATATTAAAAGATATGGGTCACATACACTTAAGTGGGCTTTTTAGCTTGCAGCCCACACAAGTGGTTCTATAAGTAGAACCCTTGTGTAGAAGCATTTGTGTAGTTACAATTTCGTTTCTCTCTCTCTCACTCAAAGCCTTCATTCGTAGCAGCTAGCACTGAGATTGAAGGAATTCGTTCGTGTGGACTGAGTAGAGGCGTTGTCATCGTTCAACGTTCGTGATCGCTCCGTAGATTTGCATCAAAGGTTACAATCGTCACAAGAGGTAACGATTTTATCACTGGTCATGCCCATTCGTAAGGATCACTAAAGGAGAAAATTTTAAATCCCAATGGGTTTTGGATCGCCCTTCTCCTTCAGTGGTATAAGAGCCACTTACGAAACCATGCATCTGATAGCTATTTATTTTCTGTATTAATATGATTAAAAGACAGAATGAATCAAAGAATAAACGAGTAATTAAATTTGGCATCATGTGTGTATGATTTGGATGATTGATGTTGACTATGCTTTGGAATCTGACATTAGTATGGTGAAGCAGTGATACATCGATCGTCCATAGGTTACGCAATTGAGATCGATCAAGTTATATATATGATATAAGTAATCCTAATGCAAAATACGGTATATATGATATATTGTTTCTGTTTCTTTCATTAAAACACTTAATGGTTATTTTCCTTTGAGCGATCAATGGTCGTTTTCTTCTTGATCCGACATTAGTATGCCGAAATTTAATTTGGTTTTTAATTAATTAAAAGAATTAAAATTAATAATAATAATGTGTTTATTATTATTGTCTTGTGGTGATCGGTTATGGCCTTAGTTTTCCTTTATTTTGTTTTGGGTTTTTAAAATACGACCTGCGTGTCGTGCCTCTCTTTTAATCTCTTAATGTAACTTCTTTTCTCATCTCACTCCCTCGTATGTAAAACGAGTTTCTTTTATGTAATGTAATGTTATGAAGAAAGAGAAGAATTCAATATCAAAGGAGGACAACCTTGGAGAAGCTTAGATCGTTATTAGGTTAGCTTAGGTTCTCTCATTGGCTTGGGAGAACAATTGCGCTAGGGGCCACAACTATTTCATTATGTATGTTGATGCATGTGAATGTGTGTTGATGCATGTGAGAGACGATTTATATGATAAATAAGCCGGTGAGATCAGAATACTCAAATTAAATATTAAGTTTATGCTTTCCAAGTTTTAGCACTCATCCAGACTAGTATCGGATAATGTAGGTTTCGCCTACGCGAGGTGCATGTTCTATATTAGTAAGGTGCGATGGGATAATTGTAATATCCAATTGCTAAAACAATGGGTCAAACTTAACTAAACAAATTATAATAAGATTATATATGTTTAGAAGCAAGAGTTGGAAATGATCCATGTGGTGGATTGGAATAAGGAGTTATTCACCCAACTAGAATATTCGAGAGTTGTATTAGATACAATTGGAAGGAGTTCCTACCTAAATAACCTAGTTTTTTGTAATCCGCCTACGCGGACATAAAACAAAGTGAAATGTGGATCTCGACCCACTAGAAAATCTTCCAACGGGATTTTCCGAATCAAATGGTGAGGGTCATTTGTTTTGAGTAAAATAGTGGGAGCATATTTAATTAAAGGCCTAATTAAATATGTTATTGATACTTATATTTTCATTATTTTCATATAGATTACCATGACAACAAACACCTCTAACAACATTTTGCGATCAATCCTTGACAAGGAAAAATTGTCTGGGACAAATTTTCTGGATTGGCACTGAAATCTGAGGATTATCCTCAAACATGATAGAAAGCTGTATGTCTTGGAGAAACCTGTTCCTGAAGAGGAACCTCCTAGTTCTGCACCTAAGGCAGAAAGAGATGCTTATAACAAGCATGTCGATGATGCCAATGAAACTTCTTGTCTCATGCTAGCTACCATGAACTCAGAGTTGCAAAAGCAACATGAGAACATGGCAACATTCGATATGATCGAACACCTGAAGATGCTCTATCAAGAGCATGCAAGGCATGAAAGGTTTGAAGTTTAAAAAGCCTTTTTTCAAGGCAAGTTAGCTGAGGGAGCCCCTGTAGGTCCCCATGTGCTCAAGATTATTGGGTATGTGGAGAACCTTGAGATGTTAGGTTTTCCCCTCGGAAAGGAACTTGCGACTGATTTAATCTTGCAATCGTTTCCAGATAGATTCAGTCAATTTGTCTTAAACTTCAATATGAATGATATGGACAAATCTTTTCCTGAACTGCTAGCCATGTTAAGAACTGCTGAGCAGAATCTGAAGTCAAAAGGGAAGTCCATTCTGATGATCGGAAATGGAAAGAGACAAAACAAAAGACTCACCAAGCAGGGTGATAAAGGGAAAGGCAAGGAAGTTGCCAAACCCAAACACACTGTTGCTGCTTTGAAGCCTATTGGAGGCATAGCAAAGGAAGACACCTGCTTCCATTGCGGTAAGACCGGACACTGGAAGAGAAATTTCCCAAAATACCTGGAAGATAAGAAGAATGGAGTAGAGACTTCAACTTCAGGTATTTTTGTTATTGAAATTAATTTATCTACTTCTGCATCATGGGTATTAGATACTGGATGCGGTTCTCACATTTGTACCAATGTGCAGGGGCTAAAAAGGAGTAGAGATTTGGCAAAAGGTGAAGTTGACCTACGAGTTGGCAATGGAGCAAAGGTTGTTGCTTTAGCCGTAGGAACTTATGTATTGACTTTACCTAGTGGTTTAATATTTCAGTTAGAGAACTCTTATTATGTACCTGCAATTAGCAGGAATATTATTTCCGTTTCTTTTTTGGACAAGTTTGGTTTTTCATTTATAATAAAGAACAATTGTTGCTCAATTTATTTGAATGATACATTCTATGTTACTGCACAAATGAACAATGGACTATATGTCCTTGATCTTGAAATGCCTATTTATAACATTAATACTAAAAGGATGAAACCTAATGAGTTAAATCCAACTTACCTTTGGCATTATCGATTAGGCCACATAAATGAGAAACGCATTTCCAAACTCCATAAAGATGGACTCTTGGACTCTTTTGATTATGAATCATATGAGACATGCAGATTTTATTTAATTGGAAAGATGACAAAGTCTCCATTCACAGGAAAAGGTGAAAGATCTAATGATCTTTTGGCCCTCATACATACTGATGTATGTGGACCACTGAACATACCAGCCAGAGGAGGTTTTCAGTACTTCATCACATTTCCTGATGATTTCAGTAGATATGGTTATGTGTATTTAATGAAACACAAATCAGAGTCCTTTGAAAAGTTCAAGGAATTCAAGAATGAAGTACAAAACCAACTAGGTAAGAATATTAAAAGTCTTCAATCAGATCGAGGTGGTGAGTATTTAAGCCTAGAGTCTGATGACCATCTGAAAGAGTGTGAGATCCTATCCCAACTTACTCCTCCTGGAACACCCCAATGGAATGGTGTATCTGAGAGAAGAAATCAAACCCTGTTAGACATGGTCCGATCCATGATGAGTCACGCCGATCTTCCAAACTCCTTTTGGGGACATGCACTATTGACAACAGCTTACACACTAAACTGTGTTCCATCCAAAAAGGTTGAGAAGACACCATATGAGATATGGAGTGGTAAGAAACCAAATATGTCTTACATGAAGATTTGGGGTTGTGAAGTTTATGTGAAACGACAAATTTCAACTAAGCTTGAGCCCAAATCTGACAAATGCTTATTTGTGGGGTGATAACGCGAAAACACATCAGATATTTGCCTTGATTTACACTCAAAGATCATACTACTTTAGTTAATATTTCGATTATTCCATAAGTATTCAAGTTATTTTTGCAGGTATTTAAATCTCCAAACATTAATAAGCAAAATGTAGAAAAGGAAGAAAAAGAAGAAGAAACAGATGAGAAAGCACAAAAAAAGCAGAAAAAGCAGAATACAAAATTTGCTGATGTGACGACCGTCACAAGCTGCATGACGACCGGCACGGCCCAGCCTGTGACGACCGTCACAGGCCCATGACGAGCGTCACACGGCCAGATTTTACGCTTTGAAGCAGTCATCAGAGGCAACCAAACATGCCTAAAGTCTCTCCAACAGAATGACTCCCGCGTGGATTCCTCATCCAACCAGTCTTCCTTAATTTTCTCAACTGCCAAGACCTACCAAAGCAATATATAAAGGACAGAAGTTTGAAAAAAAGGGGACGCCTACACTTCCGCTCTGCAATTGATTTTTTACAGCATTCTAGCTTTTTAGTTATTTTCTTTCAGCAACTTTGTTTCCATTGCCTTCATTCATTTACCATTCCTTTTAAAATTCCCGTTTTCTCTTTTCCTTTCCGTTTTCTAGTTAGCCATAGTAGTAGTTTCCTACACTAGGGAACTACTACACTTTATTTAATTTATTAAGCAATTGTATTGAAGAAGCAGAATCCTACCGACCTGTGGAGGACTGCTCAAGTACTCCAAGATTCGTCGTATTCTGTTAATCCAATTTCCAGGTTTTTATTCAATTATTATTATTGTTGTTCTGTCATTGCTATAAATATGTTTGTTGCACTGTTAATTTGTTTATGCCCTGTGGTTGCGCTATTTAACATGTCCGGCTAAACTACCGGTATTGATATGTAACAATTTAATTAGATGGGATTTAATAATAATCGGTGAAAACTCTTTCTCTCAAACAATCTTTTAGGTTGGGGTTTTTAATTTAAATTTAATTAACTTTGTCACAAAAGTGAGAAGCTATTTAATACGATTTTGCCACGAGAGTGGGAAATTAACTAAGGTGAGAACCAACAATCGCGAGAGCATGAGGCTCGAGCTGGATAGTAAAAACTAGGCATTGATTTTAAAAACAGCGAGAGCACTTTAAAAGCAATTAGAACTTATTTATTTTCAAAAAGTATTTTTAACTTCAAATGGGACAGCGAGAGCGTACATTATGACTTAAAGCTATAGGCCGAATCAACAATCACGAGAGTGTGAGATAAAGCCTTTTAAATAAATATTTTCTACTGAAAGATATTTGGCATTTAAAATATTTACCGGTGACTTATCAAATCCTTGACAATTAATGCGTTGCATACTGATTCCTTCCATCAATTCTTTCTTAAAACTAAATTTCTCTTAGATTTAATATTCTGCAGCCAAACTTCTATTAATCATTCCCTTAGCTAAACATAGTGACGTTAGTAAATCTAGTTTGACCATAGGTCCCTGTGGGTTCGATATCTTTTAAAACTAAAACGACTGGACTGTGCACTTGCAGTCAAGTACCCGATATACTATATTTTATATATAGTCACGACATGTATCAAGTTTTTGGCGCCGTTGCGGGGGACCTGTTTTAGTCGAATAGTGTGATTCTTCCCTTGCACGGTATAGACTAAGGTAAAAATAAAAACTAATTTGCTCTCCCTTATTTCCCCGATTGTATGCCAAGTACTCGCTCACAAGGCGATAACTTAGCACCACCAATCTAAGAACTAGAGTGTTTCTTATATATAAGACGTCGAATACTAGAGTACCAACAAAGGTACGATATTCCTGATATCTTCTTTCCTGCTAAACAAGACGATAAGCCAACCATGGCTGACGAAATACCACAGAGTCGTCCTCTTAAATTCTACGCTACCCCGTCCCAACAAGAACCTCACAGCAGCATTGTTGCTCCGGCTATCAATCGAAACGATTTTGAGCTGAAACCCTCATTATTATCAGCCGTCCAACAACATCAATTTTCCGGAAATCCTATGGACGACCCTAATGAACACCTGACCAAGTTTGTGTAGTACGCAGACACTGTAAAGGCGAATGATGTATCTCAAGATGCGATAAGACTACGCCTCTTTCCTTTCTCACTAAGAGACAGAGCTTGGGCTTGGTTGCAATCCTTGCCATCCAACTCAGTTACAACATGGGAAGAACTGAAGAACGTTTTCTTATCCCAATATTTTCCGCCAAGCAAAACTGCTATGATGAGAGCTCAAATCAACGGATTCCGATAAAAAGATGTAGAATCTCTCTACGACGCGTGGGAGAGGTATAAAGACATGATGAGGATATGTCCATATCACGGTCTCGAATACTGGGTGATCATTCACACATTTTACAATGGGCTTCTGTATAACACAAGACTGACAGTAGACGCTACCGGGGGCGGTGCACTTATGGACAAGCCATACAACGAAGCCTATCAACTCATTGAAAACATGGCCCAAAACCATTTCCAATGGGGAGGTGAAAGAACTCCAGTAGAAAAGTCCCAAACAAAGAGTGGAATGTACGAAATCAGTAGCCTTGACCATGTTCATGCCAAGGTAGATGCCCTTGTTCAAAAATTAGACAACTTGACCATACCACCTGCAGCCACCGTGGTTGCTGTAACTCCAAACTGTGAGTTATGTGGAAACCCTGGACACACTACACAAGAATGTCAGATATTAGCAGGAGTCCCAACCGATCAAGTGAATTACGCATAAGGAAATCCCTATTGGAATACCTACAACCCAGGTTGGAAAAACCATCCTAATTTTTCGTATAAGAATAACAACGCCCTGTATGCACCTGGCCAAGCACCAGCTGTTCCGCCTGGATATCAAAAGCCATCTAATAATGCTCCTAACATGCCTAGGAAGTCGAACCTCAAATTAATGATGGAAAGCTTCATAGCTACCCAAGCTCAAACAAACAAAGACTTCTTGAACCAAAACATACATACTAGCGAGCAACTTAAACAACTAGCGAGCAAAGTAGACGCCTTAGCCACCCACAATAAAATGCTTGAAACACAGATTTCACAAGTGGCTCAACAACAAGCATCTACAGGCGCTCCTGTTGGAACATTTCCTGGACAGCCGCAACCTAATCCAAAAGGACATGCAAACTCCGTTATATTGAGGAGTGGAAAAGAAATAGACGGACCCGTAGATCCAAGACTCCAAAACCCTGCCATGTACCAAAAACCAGACAAAACCTCAACTGAGCAGGTGAATGAACCAAAGGAAATAAAAGATAATACTCGAGAGGCCGAAGAGAAAGAAAAACCTTATGTGCCTCCACCTCCTTATAAACCATCCATTCTGTATCCTCAAAGACTTACAAGTTCTAAATCCGCAAGTCAATTTAGGAAATTTGTTGAACTTCTGAAGCAACTAAACATTACAATACCCTTTACAGAAGCCATCACACAAATTCCCTCATATGCCAAACTCCTTAAGGAAATCCTATCCAATAAGAAAAAGATTGAGGATAACGAAACATTTACACTTACTGCCGAGTGTAGCGCAATAATCCAGAATAACATGCCTCCCAAACTAAAAGACCCAGGTAGTTTTTCCATACCCTGTGTCATCGGAAAATTCATCATAGACAAAGCTCTATACGATCTAGGAGCCATCATTAGTGTAATGCCCTTAACCATCTGTAAAAGGCTCAGTATGGGAGAACTAAGACCAACCAAGATGTTTGTTCAATTAGCTGACCGCTCAATCAAATATCATGTCGGTATACTAGAGAATATCCCCGTACGTGTAGGACAGTTTTACATTCCTACAGACTTCATGATCATGGACATCAAAGAAGATGCTAGTACACCTATCATACTAGGAAGGCCATTCTTGGCTACCGTCGGAGCCATAATAGACGTAAAGAGAGGTAAGCTAACATTCGAAGTTGGAGAGGAAAATGTTGAATTCATCTTGACCCAATTCTTACAAGCGCCAGCTATAGACGACACATGTTATCTACTTGATGTCATAAACGAGTGCGTGAGAGAAATGGAGATGCAAGAAACCACATACTCTGATATAATGAAAATCCAAATCCCTCCAATCTTTGAAGACGATAATTGGCATGAACCATACCAGAATGACAGTCTAAGCGAATGCTTAGCACTTACGCCCAACCACATGCCATGCCCAAAGAAACCCGACTTGGAATTAAAAGAACTACCAAAGAACCTAAGATACGAATTCCTAGACATTGGACTCAAAAGACCAGTAATAGTCAACGCTGACTTGGGACAAATGAAAACTGAAAATTTACTAGATGTCTTAAGAAAATATTCAACTGCGTTAGGATACAACATCGTCGACCTAAAAGGGATAAGCCCTTCTATCTGTATGCATCACATTATGCTGGAGGAAGATTCTAAAACCTCTAGAGAACACCAGAGAAGGATCAACCTAATCTTAAGTACGGTAGTCAAGGATGAAGTACATAAGTTACTAGATGCTTGAATCATATACCCGATCTCTGATAGTCAATGGGTTAGTCCCGTTCATGTAGTACCCAAGAAAGGGGGTGTTACAGTCGTTAAGAACGAGAAGGGAGAATCTATAGCACAAAGAGTTGTGACTGGAAGTAGAATGTGCATCGACTATAGAAAACTAAACAAAGCCACTCGGAAAGATCATTTTCCTCTCCCCTTCATTGACCAAATGCTTGAACGATTGGCTAAGCATTCTCACTTCTTCTATCTAGACGGTTATTCAGGATTCTTTCAAATCCCAATCCATCCTGACGACCAAGAAAAGACAACCTTCACATGCCCGTATGGTACATTCGCTTACCGACGAATGCCATTCGGATTATGCAACGCTCCCGCAACATTCCAAAGATGCATGATGTCAATCTTCGTTGATTTTATAGACGACATTATGGAAGTCTTTATGGACGACTTTTCTATTTGTGGGCAAAGCTTTGAAGGATGTCTATCAAACCTTGAAATGGTACTTGAAAGATGCGTGAAATTAAATCTCGTTTTGAACTGGGAGAAATGCCATTTCATGGTCCAACAAGGAATCATGTTAGGTCACGTAGTATCTGATAAAGGAATCGAAGTAGACAAAGCTAAGATCGAAATCATAGAGAACCTTCAACCTCCGAAAATCGTACGAGACATACGAAGCTTTTTAGGACACACCGGTTTCTACTGACGTTTTATCAAAGATTTCTCGAAAATTACCAAGCCACTTACGGGTTTATTAATGAAAGACACTGATTTCATCTTTGATGAAAAATGTTTAACAACGTTCAACCAACTAAAAACATCTTTAATCACCGCACCCATAATGCAACCACCTGACTGGAGATTACCCTTCGAAATCATGTGTGATGCGAGTGATTACGCAGTAGGCGCAGTACTAGGACAAAGAAAGGATAAGAAGCTTCATGCTATTTACTATGCAAGTAGAACACTAGATCCAACCCAAATGAACTACGCCACCACTGAAAAAGAACTTCTAGTCGTCGTGTTCGCTTTGGACAAATTTCGTTCCTACCTGGTAGGGGCGAAAATTATCATCTATACCGACCACGCCGCTATTAGATATCTGCTAAGTAAGAAGGATTCCAAACCAAGACTTTTAAGATGGATCCTCCTCTTACAAGAATTTGACTTAGAGATAAAAGATAAGAATGGTAGTGAAAACGTAGTAGCAGACCACTTATGACGAATCAAAGGGAATAAACCTGAACAAATTCCAATTAATGATGATTTCCCTTACGAACGACTCATAGCCCAAATGGAAAGCGACATGTATGAACTAACATTAAATGATACCGAAATGGAAGAATCCGTGGAAGAAATACATGCGAATGCAACTCTGCCATGGGATGCTGATTTTGTCAACTACCTAGCTGTCGGAGTACTTCCACCGGACCTATCTTACCAACAAAAGAAGAAATTCTTCCATGACCTAAAACAATACTACTGGGACGAACCTCTGCTTTTCAAAAGAGGTACCGACGGTATTTTTCGTCGATGTGTTCCTGAGGATGAAATAGACGACATAATCTCTCATTACCATTTCGCTCCATATGGAGGGCATGCAAGTACCTCAAAGACCTGTATTAAGATCCTACAATCGGGCCTCTTTTGGCCTACTCTATGGAAAGATGTCCATAATGCAGTTATAAAATGTGATCGGTGCCAACACACTGGTAACATCTTAATACGCGATGAAATGCCACAAACAGGAATCTTAGAAGTGGAAGTCTTCGATGTATGGGGGATTGACTTCATGGGACCATTCCCATCTTCTTTTGCTAATAAGTACATACTTGTTGCTGTCGATTATGTTTCAAAATGGATCGAGGTTGTAGCTTCTCCGACAAACGACACACAAGTAGTGATTAAGTTGTTCAAGAACATCATCTTTCCTAGATTCGGTGTGCCAAAACTAGTAGTTAGTGACGGTGGCTCCCACTTAATATCAAATATCTTTGGAAAACTTCTTCTGAAGTATGGAGTCCGACACCGTGTAGCAACACCTTATCACCCACAAACCAGCGGGCAAGTCGAAGTTTCGAATCGAGAGATCAAACAGATTCTAGAAAAGACTGTTGGAATGTCCAGAAAAGACTGGTCATCTAAACTAAACGAAGCTCTGTGGGCGTATAGAACAACTTACAAAACCCCAATAGGGACCACACCCTTTAAACTAGTCTACGGTAAATCATGTCATCTCCTTGTGGAATTAGAACACAAAGCTTACTGGGCAGTCAAGACCCTAAATATAAATTATACTTCCGCAGGTGAGAAACGAATTTTGGACATTCACGAATTGGAAGAACTGAGACTAGACGCCTATGAGAATGCTAGGATATACAAAGAGAGAACCAAAAGATGGCACGAAAAACATATATCTATGAAAGAGTTTAATGTCGACGACATAGTACTACTATTCAATTCAAGACTTAAATTTTTTCCAGGAAAACTTAAATCTAGGTGGTCAGGCCCTTTCGAAATCACTAAAGTCCTTAAAAGCGGTGCGATAGAAATAAAAGGTCGGAATAGTGAACCGTTTAAAGTAAACGGGAAGTGATTAAAACATTATCATAATATTGAAAATAGAGACTATTCAAACAGTCTTAGACTTATAGAGCTGCCTGCTCAACCCCAAAACTAGTACATCGCGACGCTACTGTCGAACTTGCGACATTAACCAAAGTGCTTAGTGGGAGACAACCCACCTTTTCTTTTATTTGTTAACTTTGTTACAAAGTATTTTCCTTCTTTGATTTTCTTCTTTATTTTTTCCCCCTCTTCTTGATTCTATGCAGTAATTCTTGTTGCTTCTAGTTACTAACTTAGAAACATTGGATACTGATTAACAGGAAAATTAATAACTAGTTAGTTACTAACTTTCATCATGCAACAAGTAGATACAGTTTTCAGAGGCAGAGTTCAGAGAAGGCGGTATGATTATCTAGCTCGGAAGGATATGATATTATCCATTTATTATGATGGACCTACCATGGATAGGTTAGGTATCCGAGATAGCATCATGTTTATGTATAACCAGCTAGGGTGGGAGAATGCTGCTATTAAGAGACGGTTTGTCACTTACCGTGAACTAACCCTAGAATTCCTTAGGCTGTTTAGCATGGACTTCACCTATAACCGTAGAGACCTTGTTGACCTCATAGGATTTCCTAGTGGCCCATTCGTTTTTACTACCCGCCAGGAGGAACTAATCGATGACAACGACCTAGATCACTTTTGGGGTAGCTTAACTGGAGACTACAACCTTAACCCAAACGAGATGCACTCCCAAATGATCCACAACCCTGTTATCCGCTATTTCCATAAAATACTAGCCCACACCCTGTTTGATAAGGAAGAGAACAACACCATAGTGTCCCGCGATGAGCTTTTCATCTTGATATGTGTCGATCAAGGTCAACATGTCAATGTCGTGACATTTATGATGGAGATATTCGTTCACCTTGTAAAGAACAATCGTACCCCAATAATAATAGGTGGCCTGGTAACCATGATAGCAGACGCCATCAGACTTAGACGCCCACTTTACGAGCATGTATCATTTGGAAACATCTGACCCATGGATATCAAATTTTGCCTTAACCGTAGAATCATAGGCAACCTTGGGCCGGATACTTTTGATTATCTAATCAATAACGAAGTGGTCCGACTATTTACCTTGCCTAACCATGAGAGAACGAGTGTTCACAACCGTAATAACTAGCTTTATGACTTAGATGAACACCCAATTGATCCACTTTCACCTCCCGAGACACCGCCTAAATATGAGTATTTCAATGACCCTATCCATGTTGAAGAATCTGACCCTGAAACATCTCCCAACTACTATAACATTGATGAACCGGTTCCTCCATCATATGTTGATAATCTTGCCATGCTTCTTACCCGTCTGAATGATTTCCAAGCCAACATCATAACTGTGAAAGAAGAGATAAAGATCATGCGCTTTGATATCTTAGGCCTGATGGATATAGTTGTCGAGCAGTTTCATCACCTGAACCATGCTGTAGCTGCATTGGGACAGAACCGTGGCTAATATTACTGACCACTGATCTCTCCTACTCGCACTAAGCAATGAGGACACTGCTATGTTTTGTGTGGGGAGGGAGCACATTTATTCTATTACTTTTGTTTATTGCTCTTTTATCGTTATTAATTTTTTTCTTATATTACATTTAATTTTAATTTATTAATTCAATAACATTGCTATTCATTTATTTATGCTTCTATATTTATTTATTTATTTATACTTCTATATTTATTTATTTATTCATTTATGCTTTTAAATTCAATTGCTCAGTTATCATATTATATTGTATTAAACTGCTGCAACATTTAATGAAAAATTGAAAAAATTGCAAACAAGCGTCTGACGACCGTCACATATAATGTGACGTCCATCTCACAGACGTGACGACCGTCACAGATCTACCACAATCGTCACACGGCATGCAAATGACCGTTACGAACATCTGACCGTTGCAGACGACCGTTACGCACCCGTTGCGCATGACGACTGTCACACCCCTGTGACGACCGTCATGAAACCAGAGGGCGCGCCTATAAATACAGGCGCACTTCCTCTCTTCTTCCTCATCAATCATCCTACTCATACCATTCTTCTCTGCATTATTCAATTCTTTACATCCTTTTAAGCGAGAAGCGTGTAACTCACATATCCATCTCACCCACCAACACCAAAAGTTCCATAAATCACACCAATGGCCCGTCAAGAAAGAGCTACTCCCGACCTCTCAACCGACGTATTCAGAAATGGAGAAGCCGGTGAACGCCAAAGAGACAACTACCTTAAGTTCTACCAATGCTCAGTCTAAGCTACGAGGTATATTGATAATGAATGCTTGACGGAGCTGGGGATTTTGCATGGCGTAGGGTGGATGCTGACCAACTCCAGCTTGATGCAACTTTGTACCACACCGCAACCAACCTACAAAGCGCTAACCCTGGAATTCCTGAGTTCCTTATCCTATATTACACCCCCTGGCGCAACTCAATTTCTCACCGGAGTCGCCACATTTAGAATGTTCGGCACCGAGTATTCCCTAAACCAAACACAGATAGCGCGAATGCTTGGCTTCCGACATGGAGAAGGAGTTCACTGTTGTATCCCTAACGGATAGTCAGAGGTAGCATTTCAGGTTTGGCATAGCCTCACCAACATGAACGCCACGAGCTGGGATACGCTTAACGCAACATACATTCACAACCCAGCCATTAGATATTTCCATCGAGTCCTGGGGCACACCGTTTTTGGAAGAGTCAGCAATCATAAGGTAAACTCCAAGGAACTTTTCCTTCTTCACTGTGTGTTTACCCCAATTGCGTTCAATGCTACTCCTTTCCTGTTAGCCAACATTCAGGTTGCATACATGAGAGGCAGCCAAGCGCATCTTCAGCTCTAGCCACAGACGAACCTTGTTGGGAACCCAAACCGGCTCTGCTCTAATTGTCGGAGACCTCTACCATTTGTCCCCACTAATGGGACTGGCCATCCTCAACAATCTTCTTTTCATATTTGAATGAGGCCATGGGTGACCCAACTCTCTTTTCTTCAGCAATAGATAAGGCTTGGAACGGAGTTCCAACCTCATCCTCAGCTTCTACATAAGAGATAGATGACAGGTGGCTGATCAACAACGCCTTCTCCCCACCAATAATAACCAGCTTACCATTCTTGACAAATTTGAGCTTCTGGGGCAATGTTGAAGTAACGGCTCCTGCCTCATGAATCCATGGCCATCCCAATAAACAGCTATAGGCCAGGTGGATATCCATTACTTGAAAAGTAATTTGGAAGTCACTCGGACCTATCTTCACTGGAAGGTCTACTTCACCGATCACAGTTTTGCAAGAACCGTCAAATGCTTTGACGATCATGCCACTATATCTCATAGGCGCTCCTAGGTATGACAGCCTAGACAAAGTTGACTTCGGAAGTACATTCAATGAAGACCTGGTGTCTACCAATACATTGGACAAAGTGTCATCTTTGGAATTCATCGAAATGTGCATAGCCAAATTATGATTTCTTCCCTCCTCGGGGAGTTCTTCATCACAAAAACTGAGATTATTGCAGGAAGAGGTGTTAGCTACAATATGATCAAACTGATCCACCGTAACATCATATTCCACGTAAGCTTGCTCTAGAACTTTCTGTAGTGCTTCTCTGTGCACTTCTGAATTTATTAACAGAGACAGTACTGAAATCTTGGAGAGAGTTTGGAGCAACTGCTCCACCATATTGAACTCGCTTTTCTTTATCAATCTGAGCACCTCATCATCATCGTTAGGCTTCAAGCCGCTGGATTCACCAGACTGACACTTTGGAGCGCTAACCGGATCTACCACAGGCGCCTCAACCTTCTTGCTAACAGAAAAATCTTCCAAATTCTTTGGGAACACCAACCAAAAGACACGACCGCTACAGGTCACCTTAGTAACATCATCTATGCTCACAACAGAACTGGTCGTAGGCAAAGGAACCTCTTGACCATTCTCCAGCATGGTAGCATTATACTGATATGGGACAGCCTTATTAGACGCATAAGGGACGGGGCCCGCTAACCGTATAACCAACGGTGATACTGATCTGTTGCTGACATTGTTATTGTTGCTGCTATCATACTGAATAACTACTCTCTCAAGAGTTTTGAAAATCGGTACCATAACATTGACATCATCATCTACATGACGGGATTGGATAATCTAAATTAAACCTTCATCCATCAACCTCTAGTTGTCTCTCTTCACGATCATACAACCTCTGGGATTGACACTGCAAATAGCACAACCATCATGGTCATGCTCACAATCGCTAACCAAGAAAATATCCTTGTACATCCTCACCAAGGACCTACTAATGAAGCGTGCATCAAATACCTTGAACTCACCAGGACAGTCGTCCACCATATTAACAAATGAATTCCCATGGGCAGGTAGTGGGTTAGCTTTAACGTTCAGAGCACGGTCCTCAAAGGAAACCATTCCACTCTTGACCAACTTCTGGACTTCATATTTTAATGGGTAGTAGTTCTCGATATCATGACCGGGAGCTCCTTGATGAGAGGCACAGCGAAGTTCCTACCACCATGGAAGTGGTTCAGGAATTTGCGGTGGGTTTCTTGGTTGCAACAGGTTCTTGAGAACCAAAATGGATATAATTTTGCATACGTCATAGGAATTGGGTCGAAAGAGACCTTCTTCCTCTCAAAATTTGATGGTTGTTGAAGATGATTGTTGGTATTGTTATTATTGTAGGTGTTCGTTTGTTGCGGTGGTTGTTGTTGTTGTTGTTGAATTGGTGTTGCCTGATTGGTTGAAAATACGGGGATCACAGATGATACTTGATGATGGTGTTGACGGGGTGGTTGACTTCTTCTTACATGAGGCCGTCTCTGCCTTCCAACAGACACTGCATTAGTCTCTGCTTCCTTCTTCTAACCAAAACTATTACGATACCTCTTACTAGATAACGCTTCCTCCTTAGATAATCGTCCCTCTCAGACACCTTCTTCTAGCCTCATCCCCATGTTTATCATTTCGGTTAAATCACTGGGGGCACTGGCAATCATCCGCTCATAATAAAATGAGCCCAGGGTCTTGAGAAAAAATTTAGTCATCTCCTTCTCTTCCAAAGGAGGGGTAATCTGAGCAGCAAGCTCCCTCCATCTTTGCACATACTCTTTAAACGTCTCATTTTCCTTCTGAGACAACGACCTCAACTGGTCCCTATCTGGAGCCATATCAACATTATACTTGTATTGCTTCACGAATGCTTCACCCAAGTTATTGAACATGCGGATGCTTGCACTATCCAATCCCATGTACCACCTCAGAGCGGCATTAGTTAATCTGTCTTGAAAATAATGGATCAACAACAGATCATTATCGGTTTGAGTAGACATCTTTCTGACGTACATCATAAGATGACTGAGTGGACAGGTATTCCCCTTGTACTTTTCAAAGTCAGGCACTTTGAATTTCACCGGGATCTTCACATTTGGAACCAAACAAAGTTCTACAACACTCTTTCCAAATAAATCCTTACCCCTCAAAGTTTTTAACTCCTTACGCAGCTCAAGGAATTGGTCCTTCATCTCGTCCATCTTCTCATACACATCATGGCCTTCAGACGACTCAGAATGATAGATGGTGTCTTCCCCACGGGGCAGAGTATGCACAATTGGCGGTGGCACAAACATGACCAGACTAGATGCCGGGATGAAAGCAAAAGTAGGCACGAAAACTTTGGGCACATAGTTGGGCGGCATTCCCCACGGGAATCCGGCAGGCATGTTAGGTGCAAAGTGAGCAGCGGTTGTAGGAATGGTAGAGGTAGCAACCTCGGAAATAACAGTCCTCTGAGGAGGAGGAGTTGCAGGCATTGGAGAAGATTGGCTATGAGCGGCTAACACTGACTCCATCATGGCAGTCAGACAGGCGATCTCATCCTTCAAGTCTCTGTTCTCTTGTTCTAGATTCTCCATAATCTTTGAGTGATTGGCGCGGGTATTGTACCGATGAGTCAGCTTGGCTGAAGCACAGAAGAAATACCAATAAGACATTTGGCGAAAGAGAAACCTGCTTATGAAAATGATGCATGAAATGCAATGCTTGATTGTTTTTATTTTCAAGGAACTTACTATATTATTTGCAAATATATATATATTCAACAATAATTGCAACAATTTGATATGACCATAAAATCTCTTTTATTTATATAATTGGAAGGATTATACTGAGTACAATTTCAGAAACCAAAAATATAAAATACAAGAGAGGAGACTAGTCATCCTATGGATCCCTAACAACAACATCAGAAGGTTTGGTTGCAGACGCGTACTTCCTTCGAATGTGTCGGATCTCAGTCTCAAAAGAAGCCTTCATCCGAGTCTTCTCGAGGACAAGCTGGTCAACAATCTTCTTCCAAGCAACGGAAGGCTGAGGCATACTAGAGGAAGATGAAACCTCTGGTTCTCTCTGTCTCTTTGTTACTTGGTCTTCAAGTAGCTCAATGAGTGCATCTTTGTCCTCGGACTCAAGTTGCAACTCCTCATGCTTTCTACTCAAAGCATGGAAACACTCTTACCACATATCTTTCTCTTGCTTCATCTAGGCGAGTGTGTCTTCCAACTCCTATACATCTTGGTTAGGGAGAGTTAATGGCTCAACCACAACCATAGACATAGGTCTTTCGCAAGCATAAGGCATTTTCAATTCCAAAGCTCTCTTCTTCACCCAAAGAGTGTAAGCTTCCAAAGCTACACAATTGCATAGACCAAGCTCGAATCTTCCTTTCCTATGCATATTATGCCAAGCATACACATTCTTCTGCTTTAAATATTGGGGATCTTTACCCTCTTGATAGAAAAGACCTTCTAACAAAGTGTTATTAGGTTTCTCTCTCAAGGGGAACCCAAGTTGATGACGAGCTAAAGCAGGGTTATAATTGATTCCTCCTTGTGTACCAATGAGAGGCAAATTAGATAATTCACCACAATAATCAATAATATCCAAACTGCTTAATGAAGGATCATACCAAACTATATCATCATTAGTGAGAGATATAAGTCTCTAAGACCACCTTAGACATTGTTTGTTCTCCACAAAAGCGGGCTTCTGAGGCAAGTGTGAAATAAACCACTTGCAAAGAAGAGGAACATAACATACAATAGTTCCACCACCTTTAGAATTCCTTAGATGCAAAGAGAAATACATATCACCCAACAAAGTAGGCACATGATTCCCAATCAAGAAAATTCTAATGGCGTTAACATCAATAAAACCATCAATGTTAGGGAACAAGGCTAAACCATAGATGAGCAACACAAAGATAGCCTCAAAAGCCTCCACACTACCGGCTTGAGCAAAAGCAGTAGCTTCCTTGATGAGGAACTCTGAAGTCAACCCAAACAAACCTCTTTTCTTCACCCAATGAGCCTCAATCTCAGACTTCTTCAAGTGAAGAGCTTTAGCTATAATATGAGATCTGGGAATCTCCTCCAATCCACTAAATGGCACTTTGTTAGAAACAAGTATTCCCAAAAGATGGCCATACTCCTCCAACGTAGGCACAAGCTGATAATCAGGAAAAGTGAAGCAATGGTAGAGAGGATCATAAAATTGAACCAACACACTCAAGAGTCCTTCAACCATATTAGTAGATAAGATAGACAAAAGCTTCCCATGACGTTGCTTTAAGTCCAAGGGATCTAATACAAAAGATTCTAGCTTCCTTAACTCTTTCAAGTCTGGACATCTGAAACTGTACTTCTTAGTATTCCTTCGTCCACAATCCATGGTCTGAAAATATTTGCAAATGTGTTAGGGACCAATTAGTACTACTTTTTATACCATTTTATTGGTCCCTTTTACCAAGTTTTGATGTAATTACACACTTTTATTCTCATTATTTTGTATAAATGCAATTAGGTTTAATTTATTTTGTTTTGAATAGTTATTTCACATATTTGTTAGTTTTGTAGAATTTTTGGATGAGAAAGCTTTGGATTGCAGCATCATAATATGAAAGATTTTGGATGAAGCTTGCAAAACAAGGAAACTGAGGCAGCTTCAGTTCGCCCCGCGAACAAAGTTCGCCCCGCGAACTGCATGACAGGACCAGTTCGCCCCGCGAACAAAGTTCGCCCCGCGAACCCTGCGAATCCAGCAAACTGATTTTTGGGTCAAAAGTGTTGTTTTGAAGGCCAGCTGTTTTGGCCATTTTGGGTCTGCCTTGGAATTGCTTTTCTGCATTGGATGAGAATGACCAATTAAGGAAATGTCAACTCTTTTAGGAGAGAAAATACATTATTCTAGGCATTGAAACATTATTGATTCCATTCATTCACACATTGTTCTTGAGAGTTTTTGATATAGAAAAACAGAGTTTTTCATCTTTTACATTCTGCTTTGAACAATGATGATGAGGAGCTAAACTCCCTTTTGTCAAGATTGGAGGTAGTAGCTATTCTCATCTATTTATGTATTCACTTTGATATATATATGAGATAGAGATTGTTGATGTATTGATAACTGTTTTTGCTTTAAGTTGAAAACCAGATTTGAGTAGTTGTCGAGAGAGATTACTCGAGTTTAGACATAAAACAGATTTTCAAGTAGTGAATAAGTTGTAGAGATAGATTTATTCATTACTATTCTTTGATATTGAACATTCAAGGTTACTATATTGATAGTTAGGTGGAGAGATCGTCTAAGGATCAATATAGTAACTATCACGATATCATTTAGACATAAATGACTTTGAGAGGATATTTGAACATCATCAATAATCTTGAATCTAATTATTTATCATAGGGAATCATAGATATTTGAAATAGTGAACTCCAATCTTGCCAAGCTTTTGTATTTGTCTAAAACCACTTAATAGTTTATGTTAACATCTATTAACAAGATATTTTTCCAAACAAAACAACCCTGTTACTTTCTAAAACTTATAACATTTGAATTATAGAACGGCGGTAATATTACCCAATCTCTGTGGATACGATACAAAAATATTTGCCAAAGATATACTCTTTCAACAAATTGGCGCCGTTGCCGGGGATTGGTGTCGATATTACAAGCATTGCAATAATTCATTGTTTTAAGTTTTGTTACTTTTATTGTTATCCCTCTTTTGTTTCACTTGGTTTGTTAGTTTTGAAGATTCTAGTGCATGCGAGGAAAAGCAACTGAGGAGCAACTTCAATTCGATCCTGAAATTGAAAGAACACTTCGGAAGCTCAATAGCAAAACACGAAGAAGAAGGAAACTAGCCGAAGAGAGGAACCGGAGAGAAGAAGCATCTACTTCCACACTTGTTCAAATCGAAGAAGTGGTTGTAGAGGCTTGTGAAGGAGACATGGCGGAGGATAATCGTACCGAAATGTCCGCTAATAGTCCAAGAAGAAATGCTCAATTTGCCCGTGGAGGAAGAAATACGGAGATGAAGACCGGAATCCTCCAACTTCTCTATGCAAATCCATTCACCGGAATGGACCATGAAGATCCGTATACCCATCTCATCAAATTCTATGAGATTGCGGGTTCTACGGGAATTGATGAAGCGGGTGAAGAAACATTATTCAAGAGGATGTTCCCACACTCCTTAGTGGGAAAGGCAAAAGAGTGGTACCTTGATCAAGAATCAAGAGTGATGACGGATTGGAATTTGTTAGAAGAAAAGTTCTTGGAAAGGTACTTCCCTCAATCCCGATTCATGGAAGCCAAAACGGCTATTGCGGTATTCACTCAAGGAGGCAACGAGTCTCTAAATGAAGCTTGGGAAAGATTCAAATCAATGTTGAGGAAATGTAAGGGACATGGTTTTGATGAGCTCACTCAAATCCATATTTTTTTAAATGGTCTCCAATCAACTCATAAGACACTTCTGGACGCCACCGCGGGTGGATCGCTTATATCAAAAACTGCGGAAGAAGCTAAAGTCATTATTGAACGGATGGCCCGTAATGATCATCAAGGTCAACATGGTCGTAGCCCTTCACAACGTAAGCCTGGAGTTCTAGAGATTGAATACAAATGATGCCATCCTTGCTCAAAACAAGCTACTCTCTCAACAAGTGGAGCTTCTTACTCAACAAATGGCCAAGCTTCCACAGCAAATAAAAGAGATTCAAGGGTTTCAAGTTCAGCATCAAGTAGCATGTTGCGAGTTGTGTCAAGGGGATCATCCCACTGGTTTTTGCCCTCCGCTAGAAGAAGTGAGCTATGTGAACAATCAAAATCAAGGCTATCAAAGGAACAATCAAGGTTACCAACCAACAAGGTTCAACAATCAAAATTTTCAGCAGCAAAGTCCTTATCAACACCCCAATTCTCAAGGCCAACAATCGCAAGGAGGAAGTTCCAAGCTAGAGGACACTCTTCAACAATTCATGCAAGCTTCCATGGCAAATCAGAAGAGTAATGAAGCAGCAATCAAGAACTTGGAAAATCAAATAGGTCAACTTGCGAAACAGCTGTCGGAACAAACTGCAGGATCTTCTTTCTCCGCTAATACTCAAACTAATCCAAAGGAGCATTGCAAAGCAATTTTTACTAGAAGCGGTAGAGAGTTGACAAGTAAAAAAGGTGAGGAAATTACAGTTGAGAATGATATGGATGCTGTGCTGGAAAATGAGGATGTGGCTTGTGGGAAGAAGAAAGTGGTAGAAACTGCTCAGTTCGCGCCGCGATCTCCCTTCGCGCCGCAAAAAACAGCAGAACCAACAACTGATGGAAGAGCAGCGGTGTGAAGCGGAAATGAATAAGGAAATCGAACCAAGAAATAAGAAAAAAGGAGACAAAGGAGTGAATGTCATTCCAGTTCAACATCTACCATATCCGCACGCACCATCAAAGAAGGATAACGCTAGACACTATGCACGGTTTATGGACATCTTCAAGCAGCTTCAAATCAACATTCCATTTGCTGATGCATTAGAACAAATGCCACGGTATGCCAAGTTCATGAAGGACATTCTTACAAAGAAAAGGAGACACGTGGAAGACGAGACCATACTGCTTGATGCACGGTGTAGTGCTATCATCCAAAAGACTCTCCCAAGGAAGGAGTCCGATCCGGGCCGGGTTGTTCTACCGGTGACCATTGGAAGCACATACACTGGAAATGGTTTGATTGACTTGGGCTCTAGTATAAATTTAATCCCTCTCTCCATTGTTAAAAGATTAGGGAATGTTGAGATTAAATCGACGAGAATGACTTTACAACTAGCCGACAAGTCTACCACTTTACCATACGGAATTGCTAAAGACATGTTAGTGAAGGTGGACAAATTCTTGTTTCCGGTAGATTTCGTAATAGTGGAGATGGATGAGGACCGTGATGTGCCCCTAATTCTTGGAAGACCTTTTATGAAAACAGCTCGGATGATGATTGACGTAGATGATGGACTAATGAAGGTGAGAGTGCAAGACGAAGAGGTGACCTTTAATCTTTTTAAAGCTATGAAGCATCCACATGACAAACATGATTCATTCCGAAATGATGCAATTGAAGAAAAATACCATGATGGAAAGGCCCGTCGCAAGGAGTTTCATGTCGGACAAATGGTACTGCTTTTCAAATCAAGGTTCAAGTTATTACCGGGTAAGCTGAAGCCAAAAGGGTCAGGACCGTTCGTTGTCAAGGAAGTACGGAATTATGGAGCCATTGTAATCGAGGATCCAAAGTCACAAGAGAGTTGGACCGTAAATGGTCAAAGACTCAAAGTTTACCATGGTGGCGACATAAATCGTGATGTGGATGTCGTGTCTCTATTTAAACCGGGCTAATCAGTGGACCGTCAAGCTCAAACGACGTTAAACAAAGCGCTTGTTGGGAGGCAACCCAACGTTGTAAGTCTGTATTTTAATTTTTTTTCTGCTGTGTGAGTTTTTACTGTGTTAAATTTTGAAAAAAATTGGGTTCTGGTTTTTACAGTTCGCCCCGCGAACTGCATGACAGGACCAGTTCGCCCCGCGAACAGTAAATAACAGAACTAATTTTTTTTGAAATTTCCTTCAGTTCGCCCCGCGAACAAAGTTCGCCCCGCGAACTGAAAAAAAAAAAAAAAAAAAAAAAAAAAAAAAAAAAACTTTTGTTTTATGTCATTTTCGTTTCATTCCTATTTTCACGAACTTAGGAGATTCTTTCAACAACCTCGCTACTCCACATCCAAACCTCCAAATTTCAAAACTTCCCCTTTCCATTCCTTTTTTAAGAGGATTTTGTTGATTATGCTAAGTGGCCTGAGGGCAGGCCAAAATTTTGGGGGGGTGCAGGAGGTGGTGTAAACCATGGCGATGAGTTGAAGGAAGATTGAGGAGTTTGTTGAATTTTAGAGTGTGTCTTGATAATTGCATGAATACTTTTTGAAATTTAAGTGTGTTTTAATCAAATATTGGTTTGCCAACATTTTTGTTTAATTGTTCTTACTCATAAGTCAAGCTTTAAGCAACCGAGAAATGATCGCAAAGAAAGAAGCATAGGACACTTCGAGTGGTGATGATAAGAATTAGTGTCGGCATTTCAAGGTACACTTTATCGCTTTCTAGACTTAACATGAGTAGTTTGATGGTTTGTGCAAATTCCATGTCATAAATTAATTGAAGTATATGTCATTTTTGAATCAAAATAGGACTTAGCCAGTTGTGAGGAGACTTTCCATTGTACACTAAAAAGCGGGAAACCGAGCATTGTTTTAACTCATTCTTATCATGCTAAATCATGCATCAATCCATTTTTGTGTGAAATTTTTGAAAATGATAGAGGCATTGTTTGTGAGAAAAACCACTTGACCAAAAAAGTTTGAATCAACTAACCTTGTGAGGAATAATCCTTAGTTAACCCCCTTTGAGCTTAATTTAGGATTCATTTGATTGATCATTGTAAAATCAATTGAAAATTGTGGAATAAATGAATCCTAATTTCTTTCGTATCAGTTGAAACCTCAAACCGAGTTGTTTGCAAAATTTTGCCTTTTGCTTATGTCTAAGTAGGGAGCATTATTGAATAAATTTGGTTTTGGAATCTAAAGTTGGGGAGAGTAAAGTGAAAAGTTGATTAGAAACTTGGAAAAGTGAGTTTCTATGAAAGGGTAAAAATATGAAAAGAAACAAGAAAAAGAAATCACCCTTGAAACCATAGAGCATAGAAAAAATTAGAAAAAGAAAAGCAAAGGAAATGCTCATGGTTGTGTGGATTTGAAAAGAAAAAGAAAAAGAAAAAGATAGGGATCAAAGAAAGGGAAATTGTGTAGAGTGAATCTTTGGGAATGCTCCCTTAGGATAGGCAATTTGGTTGAATTGTCTTAATCATATCCTTTCTTGTAACCTAAGCCACATTACAACCTTTGAAAGACCTCTTGATTCTCATTTTTCACATGATTTGGTACTTGTTGTGATAACCGCATGATTTGAGTTGTTGTTGATTTAATTGCTTGGATGAGTGAAAGTAACCCTTCATGTTATTCATCATTATTATGATGTGTGTGTAAGCTTGATTCAATTTTGACATATATGGCTTTGAATTCCTTGGAATGATTTTTGCACTTTACCATTTCCCTTATTCATATTTTGTCTAGAATTGAGATAGGTGAATTGAGAAAATGCCAAACACTTTTGAACCATTTGAATGTTCTTGGTAAATCCTTGTTTCAATCTTTTGTGTCATTGCTTTGATTGTAAGGGTGGAAACTTTTGTTTAGGGACAAACAAAATGCTAAGTTGGGGAGAGTTGTTAGGGACCAATTAGTACTACTTTTTATACCATTTTATTGGTCCCTTTTACCAAGTTTTGATGTAATTACACACTTTTATTCTCATTATTTTGTATAAATGCAATTAGGTTTAATTTATTTTGTTTTGAATAGTTATTTCACATATTTGTTAGTTTTGTAGAATTTTTGGATGAGAAAGCTTTGGATTGCAGCATCATAATATGAAAGATTTTGGATGAAGCTTGCAAAACAAGGAAACTGAGGCAGCTTCAGTTCGCCCCGCGAACAAAGTTCGCCCCGCGAACTGCATGACAGGACCAGTTCGCCCCGCGAACAAAGTTCGCCCCGCGAACCCTGCGAATCCAGCAAACTGATTTTGGGTCAAAAGTGCTGTTTTGAAGGCCAGCTGTTTTGGCCATTTTGGGTCTGCCTTGGAATTGCTTTTCTGCATTGGATGAGAATGACCAATTAAGGAAATGTCAACTCTTTTAGGAGAGAAAATACATTATTCTAGGCATTGAAACATTATTGATTCCATTCATTCACACATTGTTCTTGAGAGTTTTTGATATAGAAAAACAGAGTTTTTCATCTTTTACATTCTGCTTTGAACAATGATGATGAGGAGCTAAACTCCCTTTTGTCAAGATTGGAGGTAGTAGCTATTCTCATCTATTTATGTATTCACTTTGATATATATATGAGATAGAGATTGTTGATGTATTGATAACTGTTTTTGCTTTAAGTTGAAAACCAGATTTGAGTAGTTGTCGAGAGAGATTACTCGAGTTTAGACATAAAACAGATTTTCAAGTAGTGAATAAGTTGTAGAGATAGATTTATTCATTACTATTCTTTGATATTGAACATTCAAGGTTACTATATTGATAGTTAGGTGGAGAGATCGTCTAAGGATCAATATAGTAACTATCACGATATCATTTAGACATAAATGACTTTGAGAGGATATTTGAACATCATCAATAATCTTGAATCTAATTATTTATCATAGGGAATCATAGATATTTGAAATAGTGAACTCCAATCTTGCCAAGCTTTTGTATTTGTCTAAAACCACTTAATAGTTTATGTTAACATCTATTAACAAGATATTTTTCCAAACAAAACAACCCTGTTACTTTCTAAAACTTATAACATTTGAATTATAGAACGGCGGTAATATTACCCAATCTCTGTGGATACGATACAAAAATATTTGCCAAAGATATACTCTTTCAACAAAATGATACCTCAGTTCCTTGAAATTTTCGTGTGATGAATGTTATGATGCGCATGAATGCAATAATCACAAATAAGGGACCACACACAAAGCAAACAAACAAAGGTCAAGGGATGAATCAAGTCATTATCAATATCAATCATCCATTTTGGTGGATTATGGTTTACACCTTATCAACACCCAGGTTCCATTGATATTGACAAGACTTGATTAGATCAACCAAGAATCAAGGGTTTGTTCAGAGTCATGAGCATGGAGTCTGGGTATGCACCATCCCAAAGGAGTGAACTAAGGATAAAAAACTGTAGATCATGTTCTAAAAAGTTCCTTGAGTCTTAATTTCATCTATCGGATATTATAGGTTAGGATGACTGACTCATCAACCCATAATATTCTCAAGAAAAACTTGTTTGAGTGATATCGTGTAACAACTATTATCAAGTCTACACTTGAACAGTTTCCGCACTACGTCATAAATAGGTCAAGAGGGGTTAAATGTTCTACGGTCCTCAGCTTCTCGGACCCCAAATCAGAGATAGTAATGCCTAACCACAAATAACTTGTGTGACATGCCTAACTCCAAAAGGGTCTCCACTAAGTAGATGGGTCTCAAGCCAACTTGTTAAGGACTACTCCACACAAGTCGAACATGACTATATCATCCTCCTATCTTAATTGCACTCAAGTTCGGGTTAGAACTTATCTCACCACTCAGAGATCACCAAGCACAACAAGCTGATTATATCACACAAATAAATATACAAACATCAAATATACAAATATATACACACACAAAAATAGGCTAAACCCACTAGAGACTACTCCTCAGCAGAGTCACCACTTAATTTCTGTAGCGGTAAATTCATGACCATCAAGCTATGGATAAGCTAGATGTCAATTAAACCAGAGTCGCCACACACTTTTATTGTTTCCAAGGGAAAAGGTAAAAGTACGAACAAAACCCAAAAATATTAGAAGTTTTCAAATCAAAACTAATAAAATGCCAGAGATTACAGGTAAGGGGTTGGTTACACAAAGGAAAGGTGTTAGCATCCAAAGTGTCCTAGGTACTCCTAGGGAGCCCTTTTTTGTGTGCATATGTGTTTTTTAACAAAATGATGTTTGCAATAAATAGAGTGAAGAGATGAGAAAAGAATTCATTAATTATATTTTTGTATTTGACAAGACCTTCAGACTTGTGCCTACATACCAACATAAAATGAGGGATCAAAACCTTATAGTTTGTGGTATCAACTTCAAAGTGAGTGCATTGCTTTTAGTAAAATTTTAAATTTTAACAAAGGCACAAGAGGCCTAAAATGGTTTGAATGAGTGTTGGTTCTTTTTGTCTTTTTGAAAATTTTAAGTCAAGTATAGTTAAGTTTATTTACAAGTTTATTTAAGAAAAGAAGTTTGAAAATGCAATGGCATAAGACCAAAGTTTCTAATTAGCAATATGGTCTAAGTTTAGAAAACAAGCACAAGCAAAGAAGGTTTTAAAAGGGGGAGAGATTTTAAAATTAAAGAAGTGGGGAGGAGATGAAGAGACTAATCCTAAGCATAAATTTAAAAGTTAAGAGTTGAAAAGATCTGACCAATGGGCTGCAATCCAATAGACAAGAATGTCATATAGAAACCCAAATTTCCCTTGGACTTTAGAATCAAGCAACAATCAATATACAAATAGCAAGTTGAAGAGCAATGCATCAAATAAAGATAGCCACATCCAAGCTTAGCAACTCCATGATCTTCTTCAAAATTTCCCATGTATCACATGACTTCAAAGATGGCATAAGACACCAGTTCAAAATAACAGCTTCACAATGATCATGTTGCAGATGAACTCAAATGGATCTTCAATTTTGTATCAGATGCATGTTCACTTCACAAGCACTTGGTTTCATGAAAGTTGGCATTGGCTAAGTCCTTTGCAAAGGGAGTGTTGCCTAAATTCTAAGTGCAATAGTATCAGATCAAACCAACAGTCCACACAAAATGTTTTTTAAGGTTTTTTGTTCTTATTATGTACATTAAGGTCAAAAGACCACACAAACACACAAGTATACAAACACAAAATATCACAAAATATGGTCCAAGTGGACACAAGGAAAATGACATTAAAGTAAATAACTTGAATGGTATGAATAATGGCAAATGGATAAAGCTTAAAAGTTAAAGTTCATTAAAAGTAAATAACTTGAAATTAAATGTTAGTTGTTAATTGATTAGAAGTTAGTATTGCTTTTGCTTTGTTTTTGTTTAAGTCATTCTTTGGAGAACACTCAACCCACTTATCACAAGCATGGATCCTTGAACCAATACATCTTCCAAAGGAAGGAAAAAAGGTCAAGTTTCCACACAATACCATGAAAGAGGGGAGACTTACAATCTCACTAACTAGAATTGTATGCCTTTTGTGTCACAAATTTAGCGCTATGTTGAGCAATCATAATTTGACTTATGTAGAAGTCACAACTATTTGAGGCCGGGCAATAGAATTTTGGTGTTAATACATGTTAGAGACATAGTATGATGAACTATGCTCATGAAACATGCCACACACAAAAGGAATATGCAAAATGGGGGACCTAATCTCATCCATATTTATGTTGATTTTGCAATCAACTAGCCTTAGGATATAGAGATATCATAGGTCAAATGACATGAATGGATAAAGAAGGGGAATGAGATGAATAGGGAGAGGGAATGGATTCAGCACAAATTGGTCAAGGGAGGACTTTTACCAAATTAAGATCATTCATTCATTTTGGGAGATGGAATGTACATTCCGTCAATCCCCTAAATCCAATTATCTTAACCTAGCAAAGTCAAATCAACCTTGACCAAGGCCCAACAAAACAAGTCAAAACTCACAAAGTCAATTAAAATAGCTCTACACAATTTATTTGACATTTAAGCAATTAAAAATAATAAAAATATGCATTAAATTAAATTATGGTTGGTTAACTTCCTAAAACCTCATCAAAACACCAAAGAAATGGCCATGAGATTTATCATAGGTCAAACAAGGGCAAAGGACCTTGGAGAAAAAAATTCATAATTTTTGGAAACTTAAAAGTATTTTTAAACAATTAAAAATATTCACAAAATCAGTTAAATCATGAAAATAATGATCCAAAAAATAATTTTAATTCAGAAAATGAAAGAGTATTTTATTTAAATTTTTTTGGTGAAACTCTCATTTTTTTTGGATCAATATTAAATTTAATATGAATTAATGAAAATGAAACTAATAAAATGAAAATCAATTCATCTGAAAAAATGTGGACCACTTGATCTCCCTCATTAATTGAGGTGGCAGATCAAGTGGACCAAAACACGCGTTCCATCGTGCACTTAAGTCAGCGCGCCACACAGTTGATATTCAAAAGGAACACTCATGATTAAAACAAAATAACTTGATCCTGTGGCTCAGAACCTATCCAGCTCATTGTCGGAGCACACCACCGGTCGTCTTCTCAGGCGACCTTGGCCGAATTGGTTCTCTCATCACCATCACAAAAATGAAAAAGAAGGACATGATCTTAAAGTAAAAATGGCATTGATCACGAATCTGGCCATAATTCCACCTAACTCCAAGTATATTGAGAGATACATGGAGTTGAAATTTGAGGTACATGAACTGAATTGCTTCGATTTGACCTCAAAGCGACTCAATCTTCTTGCCTACATTTGTAAGACTTCATACAACCAAAGATCCAAGAGAATTGATGAGAATCGAGAGAGAATCGAAGAGAAGAAAAAAACTGGAAAATACCTTCAATGTTGTGCAGACCTCGGTCTCTCTTGCTTCAATTCTTGCTTAATCTTACTCAGAAAGCTTGCATGAGTGCCTTAGGATTGAAATAAAGCTTTGGATCCCTAGAGTTTTCAATCTCTAAACAGTGAGATTCAAACTCAATTTTCAAATAAAAATTCTCAGGTTTTCCTTTCAATTGTGAGGGTTTGAAGTGTGGAGGAAAAGCTGGCGCGCAAGGGTCCTCATTTCTGATGCTAGAGGCTCTTATTTATAGAAAATTCAAGTGTTATTTGCACCTTCTAAGTTGTTTCCAAATTTGGCAATTGAGTGATGCATGCTTGCATGGGCATGCACAGACCCATGAAACTACTCAATTAAGTCCATAATCACATGTAATTGAGTTTGAAAGTGAATTGGAATGCAAGGCAAAAGTGTGTAGCTGTTTGAAGTTGATTCTTGCCAAATGATGATGCCATGTTCAAGCCATACATAGACCACTCAAACCTTGTCCAAAATGGATGAAATTGGACTATTTGGAAAGGTTAGATCCAGAGGAACAACTCTTATGTTGAACACTTTTCTATTTAAAGCTTGTATCATGATGAATTTTGAGGTGGAAGTTTGGAAATTTCAACATGTCAAAAAAATTTCTAAGTGTCACGCCATATGTTCAATTATTCCACCTTGGCTAACTTTTTATGTGAGCTTCAAATGAGAAAAGTGTCTTCATCAAAGTTGTATCTCTTTCAAAAACATTCAAAATGGTCACAAATTTGACCTCATTTGGATTTGGGATGAATGCGTTATGAATTTTTGAAGTTGAGGAAAATCACTTGTTCAATGGTATTGGTAAAAAATGACCTATAATGTATCCTCATATAACATGCTCATAAAAGTTGAATTAGCTCTTACTCCAAACCTAAAAGTTGAAGTAGACACCTTGAATTTGATTGTGCAACTTGGAAATATTTCATCTCATAAAAATTGAGCAAGTTATGGCCTTGGGAAGTTGACCTCCAAATTAGGGTTTAGACAAAATGACCTATAATCTTTCAACATAAGAAATGACTTTCCAAGCAAATCTAGGTCTAGACCTCAACATGAAAGTTGTTTGGAATGTTATTTAGAGTAACTTTTCTATTGGAATCATTTTCATATGATGAAAAATGTAGGAGATAGGGTCTAGGGGACCCCAACTTTGATCAGATGAATTCCTCTGGTCAACCACCATCAACCACCTTGCAAACTTGCAATTATCTTGACTTTTGGGACTCATGGGAGATCATATATGCATAAGATGATGAAATTTGAAGTATCCCTCAAAATGTTTGATCAATTGGTGAAGAAGCTTGTTAAAGAAGTTATACAAGATACCCATATGAACTAGGGTTTCCAAGGCAAACCAATTCCAAACTCTTGAAGAATTCTTGATCAAAATAACATACAAAGATCATGGGTACTCATATATGATGATTAGATCCATTTTGGATCATTTCTTGGTTGAGCTCCTAGCAAAGAAGGTCTTAAACCCTAGATGTGTGCTTGATAGATCAAAGGTGATTAAGTGCCCTTCCTACAAAAGAGTTAGACAAATGCAAAGACATATTTTTGGTATTTTGATTAGAAAATGATAAAATACAAAGTATGATACAATCACATAGTGCTTGGTGATCTCTCCCAATACAAACCCAATGAATGAGGAGGGAAGGAGGATGCCAAGTTATGATCCCAATGCTAATGCATATGATGAAATATCATGAGGGATCTTAGGGTCAAAATTGGGGTCTTACACATATCATCAAGAGTTAAGGTTTTGGAGACCCCTGAAGATTGCTTAGATGACACCTTATTGAATCCATACCTCCACCATCAAGCAACTAGGGTTTCACATCCCCTATGCTTTGATGAAAGTCCAAATCACACTTTTGAAGTTATTCCATATGCAAACCCTAGCTCCACAAACCAAGAGTTTTGAATCTTTGGCGATCCACTAATGGATGAATGATGCATATGAATGATGCATATGAATGAATTGTTAATGTATGCAACTGATCCCCAAGTCAAATGGTTGGATTGAAAGATGAAAAAGTGAAGGGCACATTTTGGGGTACAACAACGACCAACAACAAATCCCCATCCAAGAACAATGTCAACTCACCCAAACCCAACGACTAACCTCACACCATCACTCTACCATATACACCTAACAACCAAATACCCAACCTCGTAACCAATTCATGCCACACACTCAAACTCAAAACCAAGAATCAAACCCTAACCACCATTAATCATACGCAGCCACCACAACAGTCTATAGCCTAGATGATTCATACGATTCATCGTCATGCCATCGTAGTCCCCCACCAATGAACACCCAAACATCCCATCGTCATAACACCCAACCATTGTTTGACTATAGTACACCCCAGGAACCATTGCTTCGTTTCCAAACCGATTCAATGTCCCAATTCGGGCAACCATACCGTCCACAATTCACCCAATCACAACGACCCAACTACGACAACATGGACACCGAACTCAATTACGGAAGTGCCGTTGGCGACAACCCTTTCAACTATTGGAGACAAATGATGACACATCTATCAAAAACCGATGTACCTTCTACCAGACCTTCACACCAGCCACCATTGGATCATGTCAGCACTCAAAGACCCCAAAACCTTCAGGAAAATCGTGGGAGACCTCGAAGACAGACTAACGCACTTGGATGTGGAACAAGGAGCGTTTCAATCGGGCGGGTCATTGAATTTCTTGTCAATTCTATGTAATTTTTTATTATAATATAATATAATTTTTATTTTCAATATTTCATTTAATTAGTTATAATTATATAACATTTAAAATAAAAAAATATATATGAAAGGAGCATGTGCCACATGCATTGGTGCATACACTATATAACGTATGCATGCACCAACGCATGTGGCATAAAGGCATGCATGCGCCAATGCATGTGACACCTACATGCATTGGTTTTGCATGCATGCGCCAAAGCTCTGGACGTTTCCTATGATGGTTAATTGGATGCGGCACTTCAATTGGCGCATAAGTAAAAATAAGTGATTTTTTTGATTTTTTTTTTGAAAAATTGATTATTTTAAGATTTAATTTAAAAAAACGGATTATTTTTATAAAAAAATCTAAAAAACATAAATGATCATTAAAAAATCATCTTTTATTTCATCCAAATTGAAGTGGTCTATATAAATTAAGTATTAGATTGCCAAATCCGATATATAAGGGTGTGTTTCTTTTAAGTTTAGAAGTAACATTCCTTGAAATCTTATTCCCATCATTATTATTACTTGGAACAATATTCATATCCAAGTGTTTGGTAAAAATCAAATTTCCTAGGAATGTTTATAATATTTATTTAATTTAAAAATTATAATAAAATAAAATAAATAAATAAATGTGAGTAGTAGTGGGGAGTTGTAATTAGTTGAATTTTATTTCCATGGGAATGTTGGATTCCCACCCTTTAAACCTTGGAATAAAAATAAAAGAACCATGTGAAAATAAAGTTTCTGAAAATAAAATATACCTTGGAATAATTTTGAAAAAATTGAGTCAAACATGAGAATCTTGCATTCCCATGACAATATTCTCAAAAATATTTTTTAAAACCTTAAAAGAAACACACACCCTAAATGTACAGCCCTAAGATAAAGTATTGAAACCACCCTTGAATGGTGCAGTTATGATAAAACAAAAGGGAGTGGATCTCCAGCGTTGCCAAAACGCAGTGTAAAACACACGTGTCTTGTTTTGCTCCGTCGCCGAACTTCCAACACCCCCACACTCACCGCAAATCCAGAATCTGTTTTTTTTTCTTCGGTCACGCACGCTTCTTCTCTCATATCTCTCTTATACCCTTCGCTTTCAATCATTTATTGTAGGTACTACGGTACTCTTTCAATAATTTATTTGATGTGTACTTTGCACTATATTCATATTCTGATACTATAGTATTAATCATGATTGTTCTAGTGCATTTACGGTAGAATCAAAATGCCACTGTTTTAATTTACTTTGTTTTGCAGGTCAAGACTTTCATAATTTCTGGGATCTCAATGAACTGAAACTCGAATGCAATTCAATACCAATCAGATATAATGATGCAAGGTGGCTGCTATAATTAACTACTTTATCTTTTAACTGTTACAGTTCTTTTAACGGTTACCATTCGATATTCTGAATGGGTGTACCAAATCAATAATTTTGGTTTAGTTCGGTTTTGTGTAAATTCAAACGGTTGAAATAAGGGAATAAATTTATTTACTTGAAGAAAATAATAGAATGAATGAGTGAAGCATGCCAAAGCACTAACATGATTCACTCATCCCGACACTATATACTCTTGATGGAAATGTTTTGTACTTGATTCATAATTATCTTCAATTATTTGGTCTACTTCTGTTGAACTATACCCTCAGCATGTTAGAGCAGTTTCACCAAATCATTTGGTCTACTGAAACATAACAGTTTTTTCAAAAGCCTATATGTTTTTTCATCCACTCAAGTCAGTGTGCACTTTATTTAACCTTTTATAGAAGAAGTGCATAGCTATGAATAACTTGGATACCTCAAATACGACCCCGACACTGATACACAGGTAATTATTTGGAAAAATGAATAAATTAAACATAATTATAAGTGTCGGGTCAGGTGTCTGACCTTGAGACGGACCTGGACACACATTTTTTCAGAGGTGTCTGTGTTACAAAGGTGCATAGTCTTTGGTTGCAAGATATACTTATTTGAAGTTGTTCCAAACTACTCTAGAGATAACGTGGAAGTGGATTTTTACTTAATAGGGTTCTCTTTACCTAGTAATTATGCACTTTATATTTCTTTTTGATTATTTCCATTTTTTGATGTAATGGTTATGTTACATGATGCTCCAGGTAAAAATGGGAGCACTCCACCAGTGCAGGACTTATCCAGCACTCCACCAGTGCAGGACTTATCCACTGACACCAGTCTTTCTAAGATTGATGATGGCAAAGATGTTTTAGAACATTTTACAAGAGCCTCGGGCGATATTGAAGAGACAAAGGCGGGTGATTTGAAAGGCGGAGAAAATTGTCCAAAGGGTAAGTCTCTTGAGGAAATTGATGTATCTGGGGATGTTAACATGGAGGCATCCATAACACCTGATGATGTGATCCGGGCTGGTGGATTTGGTGCTAGAGATGATATCAGTAGTTTTCTTCCTGTTGCAAGTGATTCAACTGACTTTGAAGCTTCAATCCGCGATGCACGAGACTACGAGGAACCGCAGGGAGAAGTAAGCAGGCCCGGACTTGGTTGGACTGGTGCGACTAAGGGTGAATAGTTATTGTCTATGTTGTAAGCACTTATAATTGCATCTTTTTAACTAGGGCGATAATCTTGTGTTTATCTTCTCAACCAATCCTTGTTAAACTCAATGAGTAATGTAATATCAGAAAAAAAATCTTGTTGAAAATACTATGAAACTATTTTCTTGTAAATATAGTTGGTCTTTTACTGTTATTTGTTTTGGAATAATATGCAATATCACATTGTTCATAGTCCCTTTCTTTGCTTACATTTTTCATTACAAAAGTGGTACCAAGATGTAAACTCAAATTTGTTGCAAACTACCTATAGGACCCCTTTTCCCAAATGCTCATACTCCCACTAGCTCATTGCTGGTGTTTTTCTTAGTCAGTGTTGTAGTTATGACCCAAAAGCAATTCATCCATTTCTTTTTCAAGTGTGAATTCAATGGCCATGCTTACAAATTTACAATTATTAAGAGCATGGAAACATATAAGGTTATTATTAATCAATAATTCACAACCTTACATTCTAAAACTAAATGGAGGTAGACCCTTCCTTTTGAAAGATTCTGTGGCCAGGGGCAAGTAGTGCTAGTGGGTCATAGGCTCTTTTTCTTTCCACAAAGGCCCCCCATTTTGACCCAAAATGAGTTTGCCATTCTTCCTGTGTGGTGTAATGAGCAAGATATTGCTTCACATTTAGTTTGGCATGGGTGCAGAAATCTAAGATCCTTCTGTTTTGGCTTAGAATGTATTCTAAGCTGTTTTCACCACTAGAAAATGGGATTGCTGATGTTAGGAATGCCACTAGGTAGAAAACATCTTCCTCTGGAGTGACCAAAGATGTTTTACGGTTCCACCTGAAAAAAATAAGTCGAAAGTCGCGTTGGACAAAGAATTTGAAGTCAAAATTACTATTTTTCTTCATGTTTCTAACTTAACTTATATCAATTTGGAGATAAACAAGGTTAAATTATACTTTTGGTTATATCAATTTTGTTGAGTCCTAAAATAAGTTACATACAAAAATATATACTCAAAAAGGTAAATCCAAACATGTACTAGCTGGAGGCATAAAGTTTGTCAAGCTAAGACATGATAGATACCTGGTTTGGTTGACAGGGTAAATGAGTATGGGACCATTACTTGTGTCCTTGAGAATATTGCCAAATACTTGTTTAGCAAAGTCATGAATTTCACTCCTTGGGATCAGAAGGTTCAGCCAAGGATGGTGAACATCCCATAAGCCTTTTGCTCTTAGCTTCATCTCAGAAACATGCACTCTGTCCAAAAATTCCACGTAAGAAACTTCTGACAGGAACAGTGTTGGTTGAATGTAACTCAATTTTGACAGTAGGTCATCAACACCCTGCATTTAAATGGAAAAAAGTTATATCTTTTTTTAGCTAATGAGATTGAGTGCATGTTTAAATTAACAGTGAAAATAGCGAAATCACAATTAACAGTGAAAATAGCGAAATCACAGCGGCACTGTGATTTCGCTATTCTCATTGTAATTCAAAGATCCAGAGTGAATAAGTTCGTAGGTGTGTCTTTGTCTTACCTGATTCATGACCTCGGCTTCATCGGGTTTGAAGTATTTTGCCATCTCAAGACAGTAAAAAGTCTTTCCATCTGAACTGAATTGGCTGGCTTGAAGTGGATCTTTCGGGTCAAAAGATAATCTCCAACTATTAAGGAGACCAGTTCTATTTATGATTACAAATCCTTCAATATAATCAAATGTGTCCTTAAGTGATATCAAATTTTCTTGATCTCTTGTAAATTTAGAGAAATCTGAATAGAGCACCCTAATCCATTTCACCTGTAAAATGTTTACAGATTATGTCATAAAAAGTATATTCTTGAAAACTTTTTTCTGTACTTTTATATTAGAGAATGAGGGTACAGTATACTCACCATCTTTGGCGCTGGTTCAAGAGAAATTCTAGCTCTGGTGATGACGCCGAATTGACCAAGCCCTCCAAGAACACCATGAAAAAGGTTAGCATTTTGATTTTCTGAGCAGGTAACAACTTCTCCTTTTCCTGCAATGCAAAAAGGGAACAATTATTCTCATTCATCTTTATAAAACAAAACAAAAAAACTCTTGGATTCTGTTTGAGCAGTACCTGTGACAACTTCCAACTGGAAGATGTTATTGATCTGAGGTCCATGCTTAAAAGCTTGTCCACTTATTCCAGCGTTCGAGAGAGTGCCTCCAACCGTTAGATGAAGATAATCTGTCCAAGATTTCGGCGCCAATCCATATTGAAGAGTCTCATGCAGAATGTTTATCCACAACTCCCCACCCGAGACATCCACATAAGGAAATTCACCTGTCTGAATTTTCATTTCAGGACCCTTCAGCGACTCCATTTTGATGACTAGTCCTTGATGTGCCTGTGCCTGACCTTGAAGGGAATGTCCATGGCCTCTAGCAGCTACCTTCATCTCTGAATCAGACCCTTTTTCGAAAACATGTTTTATAGTACGTGAAATATCCGAAACAGTTTTTGGATGCAACACTGCTAGAGGAGGAAAATGATGTATGTTACCAAAGTCCTTAGCAGCTTCTTCATTGTTTTTTAAGCTCAAGTGTCCATCAAAGGATTGTGATTGTAATGATGTTAGGATTTCACAGTGTTGAATTGGAATTATTGAAGTTATAACAGAATTGTTGCAGCCTGAGTCTGCTTTGTTAATCATAAAATTAAGGATTAGAAGTATAGTGATTTTGATGAATGAAAGTATGACATGTTTTGAGAAACCAAAAAGTTTTAATGCCATGGTTTGCTTGAATGTTGTTTTTGTGAGGCAGGGTATAGAAGAAGAATGAAAGGTTTAGCAGACCATAAAGAAATGAAAAGTTGAGAAGACAATTTGAAGAGGTAACCCCTTTTTATAGACAAACATGATAGTCTTGATGTAGGTGTCTTTGAGGTGTGTTTGATGCACCTTGTAATGGTAACAAATTCTTTATCATGTGTATATTTGGTGATATGTAGAAAGTACAAGTAAAAATAGGTATGAATCTCAATGCTGTTGAATGTATGCTTTAAATTTTATTAATAAAAGTCTCATGGCAGAAATTTTACTTTTAGATGAATAAGTGAAATGACACGGGTTTGTTGCGAGTTTAACCCCCCCGCCCCTATAATATGATGTTCATATACAACTGCCAACTGAAATGATTTAATGAGTATGTAGATGTAAAAAAAATTGTATAATCTTTCGTTCAAAAGAATTTAACACTGTTAATTTAAAAATAAATTCAAACTCAAGATTTCTGATTAAGTTTAAAGAAATTTTTTATGATCTCATTCAAGTATTTTTCAATAAATTAAAAGATAATTTAATTCTTCGTAATAATTAATGAATAAACAATATAGTCTTTATATTATACCTAATTTAAAACTCTAAATTTCGATTTAGGGTTGAAAAACGAAAATATATGTTCCGTATATAATCTATAAAATTCTGAAAAAAGAAATAAATTGGAGCGAAAGTGACATAATTCATGGTGCATGTTTAAAATATGGAAGAAAAAAAATAGGGTAGGACAGATTTATTAGAAGTTGCGAGTTTAAAACCTTGATCTGTCTAAAAAATAACAAATCGAATCGAATATGTTTGTCACTCCTATTTCCTATTTGTTTTGTTTTGTTTCATTTATTCAGTAGTGATATATTAACTAAACCAGTTTCATTTATTCACTAGTGATATATTAACCATTAAAGTACTAAAAAAAACACATTCGGCTCAATTAAATCACCTTTGTCACTTCAATCTTGGAGCAATTAACTTACCACTCCTTCAGTTAAGTTTGACACCTCACATACTGATCAGAATTTTCAAAAAAGATATTAGAATTCTTCTGATAAATTTTTTAAAAAAAAATTCAGAAAATTTTGATTTTTTTTACACTATCCAAAATTTCAAAATTTTCAATAAATTACCATACTTTTCAAAATTTCCGATAAGATATGATATTTTTCAAAATTTATGATACACTAAACATTTAAAAAAAAGATAAAAAAATTTTATCGACAATTTAAAAGTAAATTACTGAAAATTTAGTCTATCATCAAATTTTTTGAATAAATTATCAAAAATTTTATTCACACTTTTGAATCAAATTTATCTATGAATAATTTAAAGATTATAAAAATATATGAAGCTGTCAAATTTAATTGTGGGGTGACAAATGCTCTCGATCTATTTTAGGTTATATGGATTTTGCTCTCAAAGCAAATTGATAATACTAGTACATGTTTATGAATACATAGAGAGTGGACCACTTGATAATGAAAAAAAAAAAGAAAAAAAGAAAGACATTAGGACATGAAAAGATTCGTGAAATTTCAATCCCAAGTTACTGGTTTTGGTTTCACCAAGATTTGCAACAAAGCACACACTCACATGATGGAGAGGATAAATGCAACATCAATTCGAATCTCAAAGTTGTTAATTTTGTTAGGCTATATTTATGAAGAGGAACATGAAGGACTTAAATAATAAATAGGGTTATATATTTTTATAATAGAATATTTCATAAAAATTTGGTTTCAATATCATTTTTAAAATATTATTTTAAGTAGTTCATCATTTTATTGAAATATTTTTTGATATTAAAATTTTAAAAAATTATTTAATTTTAAAACTATTTAAAATTATCTTTTATAAAAAAAAAATTTGAAATATAATTTTTTGAAAAAGTTACGATTTCGACTATTCTATAATCTTATTAGATATCGAAATTAATCTTTTAAATTAGAAATAACGAATTAATTTTTTTTATGATATTTTAATCTTTTTTATAAAAATCATTTTTAAAAATATAAAAAATAATCTATTTTTTTATGTATAAAAAAAAAAAATCTTAAATATGTTTCAATAAAGGTTCATGGGTTTCTGAGAATGAAGATAGTGTTGGGACACTAAGGAACTGTGAGAATTATTATTGGATTTTTAGCAACCATATAAGTGGAATCAAAAACTATATTTTAACTCAAGATGGCAAAGAAGTATATGACTCCTTCCAGTTATAGCATGTTTTATATTTAATGTCAGAATTTTTCTCATTCTTTAAATACCAACACATATTATTTAGAATTTTTTTTAATCAGATATAAAGACAAAATTGTCCCTTTTTAATTACTCCTTAATTCAATCATTTAGATAATATGGTACACGATTGATTAACGCATTGCATAAAAACATTATCTATTAGCATAGTTGTCTTAAACTTTTAGAATTTGTTCGTGTTTGTAGGACATCTATTTTAACCACAATTAATATAATATATATATATATATATATATATATTATATATAATATATAATATATATATATATATATATATATATATATATATATATATATATATATATAATATATATATTCACAGTTTAATTGTGATACAATTTTGAGTTTTGTAAGGTAGGTTATTTACACACCTTTAGCAACCATCTTATTTATAAAAAAAGAGTTATGCTATTTCTACACCTAAATTATTATACCAATATTTATACCAAATACTATTTATGATATTTATACCGTTAATAATATCTTTTTAATAAAAAAATTAAAATTTTATTTTAAATAATACCTTTTTTAAAATTAGTTTTGTAATAAAAATATAATATTTATCATTAATTAATTTTATTATTCTATTAATAAAAAAAATATTTATTAACCACATATTTTTCTACTATTTTATTAATCAATTTCACTATTTTATTAACCAATAAAACAAATAATATTAACTTATAATTTAATTTATAAATTAATGTCAGAATTTGATTAATATTATGTCTTTTATTGGTTAATGAAATAGTGAAGTCGGTTAATAAATTATTAGGAGGAAATATATGTGATTAATAATATATATTTTTATGATTAATATAATAATAAAATTGGTTAATGACAAATATTATATTTTTGTTATAAAATTAATTTTAAAAATAATAATTTTTATAAATAATTTTTTATTTAAAATAAATATTTAATATTATTTTATTTAAAAAAAACATTGTTTACCGTGTAAATACGGGGAAGAGCGTTTTGGTGGGAGAATTAGTGTAACAATTTGGATGTAAGAATAACATAACTATAAAAAAAAGTCAAATATTTTGATGGAAGTTGTCAAGAATTGTATCATCTCCAAAATATGATTATGTTGATCTTATTTATTATAATTTGAATGTGTATGAAGGATGGCAAGACTCAAAATCAAATATCTTCAACGAAGTATTTGAAAGCTATTTGAAAGCAAAGGCAATATAAAATGATTGAAGAAGATGAATGATGAAATGCATTAATTGATGAAAAATCATATTTGATCAAACATAATACATTAACATTGTTTAAGGGGTTAAATGTTATATGATTAAGAGACATGATTTGAGATTTGAAGAGCATGAACTTGTGAAGACACATTGTGATAGTCAAAGCGGAATTCACTTGACTAATCAACAAATGTATCATGAAAGGACAAAACTCATCCACATTTGTTTGCACTTTATAAGGGACATGATTGGCAGAGGAAATTGTGGTTGAGAAAGTAGCTTCAGAAAAGAATCTTACATATGTGTTACCAAGGGATGAGCTAGATCAAGATTCATGTGAATTTAATTAATTTTGTTGAAGAGGGATTGAAGTTTTGAAGAGAGAAAAAAGATGGTTGGTGGTTAAAGTAGTACCACCATCAACTTTGGGTCAAGGTGAAACCTTGTGAAAGTGTCTCAAAATCTCATATTTCTCTCAACATAAATATCAACTTTCAACATTGCCTCACCCGCGAGGCTTACAGGGAGGCGTGCACGCAAAACATACACTTTTTTTATTTCGTGGCTTTTTCCATTGCTTCACCCATGAGGCGAGTAGATGCATGTGGTGTGCGCAAATTTCTTAGCTTTCGAGTCTGTATAAAAGTAATTTTTATCACTTTTGTTGTACGAGTATTATTCGTTATGAACTTA